>NC_080604.1:19817955-20121819 GCF_027887145.1 Ammospiza caudacuta | reverse complement strand
CTCGAGGGAATGTTAGAAACAAGGAGTATTTGTCACTTACGAGCTGAAGCAGAGTGGTTATAAATACATGGCTCACATTAACGTCCCACCTCCTTTTGGGTGCACTGCAGGAAGGCTGGGAAAGGATTGAAATGGAGAAACCACACGACCAAGAGAAGCAGAATTGCTGATCACAGCTGGAAGGGAGTTTTTAGGGAGTAGCAGACTTTGGGTGATTGTCACTGCAGAAATATAAAGTCCTACCCAAAGAGGGGGCTGAGAGATTGCATTCCATAAACAAGGCAAACAGTGAAGAGAATGAAAACATCACTTTAACTGCGTATTTTTATAAATATAACAGACCAGGAGGATGATTTTTTTTAGTGCTCAGCCACTTGCTGCTTCATAAAACTTCGGGATAATTATGGCAGGAAAAGGAATCCATGTGAATGGATTCTAATGAATGGATCTAATGTTTGGAGGGCATTAAATTACTCCCACCTCGTATTTCTCCTACACTCCTGTTGTCCCTGAAAAAGCTCATAACATGCTTTAAAGGGAGCTATCCAGTGCTGAATGATCCAAAAAATAAATCTGTGAAAGGAGTTAAAGTGTCACCCACTGTGATGGTGTTCACAGGGGTCCCAGGATGAGGGAAGAGATGAGGATCTGACTCCATGTTTCAGAAGGCTGATTTATTATTTTATTATTTATATTACATTAAAACTATACTAAAAGAACAGAAGAAAGGATTTCATCAGAAGTCTAGCTAAGCTAAGAATAGAAAGGAAACAAAGAATGAACAACAAAGGTTTGTGTCTCAGCTCTCTGTCAGAGTCAGCTGTCTGTGATTGGCCATTAATTAGAAACAACCCCATGAGACCAATCCCAGATGCACCTGTTGCATCCCACAGCAGCAGATAACCATTGTTTGCATTTTGTTCCTGAGGCCTCCCAGCTTCTCAGGAGGAAAAAACCCTAAGGAAAGGATTGTTCATGAAAAGATGTCTCTGACAACCCACGATGCTGAAATGTGGAAAACTGAGGAATGTGTTTTAGGAAGGGTTTAGGAGTGGTTGGAGTCTCAGTTTGGAATGGTTGGAGTCTCAGTTTGGAATGCTTGGAGTCTCAGTTTGGAATGCTTGGAGTCTCAGTTTTTTGGAGCAGTGCAGCTGCTGAGTGAATCCTGCCTCAAACCCCAGCACCCACCTGGCTCCTGCACAGATCAATGTCAGGGCATCCTCAGCCTTCCCCAGCTCCAAACACAAAAGTAAGTCTGACTCTTTTAATCCTCCATCAGGTCCAGAATGATTAACATTTATTATGGAGCCACTTAATAGCCAGTGGCCATCCAGTCAGAGGAGATTTATATCTCCTTACAACAGCTTAATGTGGACTTATGCTCCCCCAGGGCCCCTTGTCCAGCTGAGTGGCCAAAATGAACATGCTCAGAACTCTCTGACTCTCAGCAAACTCCAGACCCAGTGGCTGCCTGCACGTTTTAATCTGATTTATCTTGTCAAGGGTAACGCCAATGCCAAGCTGAGCTGCAGCAGCAGATCTTGTGCAGGTCCTGCCTGCCAGGAACGCTGAGAGCAGGGGCTGCCCTGGGCTGTCAGAGCTGGGGCTGTGCTGGACACAGCCTGCTCGGACGCTGGGTTAACATTTGGCTGCAAAGTGAGGCACATCTCTGTCAAACTTTGGCTTCGGGGCGTCGCTGAGCAGCACTGGCTGTTCTCATTTAGGGTTAGGAAATATTTAATGTAAAACCTTCAGGTGTCCTTGTGTGAGGCCCAGATTCAGAGCCCTGAGCGTTTGAGCTGAAGAATAATGTTGGCACTGGGTGTACAGGATGTGTAACTGTTGTTATTTTATGCTAAATGTAAATTCAAAATATTTTGAGTCTAAGACCAGGGGTACATAGCATAGCAGCTAAAATGAGTGTGCTTCAAGAAATCAGCCAGAGACAACATTTTCTTCAAGCCCTACTCTGAAAGTCTCTGTATTTGCTTATTTTTACATAAAATTTCCCTTTTTAAAATGAGGGAATCATCCTTATTTATGATGGAAACATTCTTCAGTCAAAGCCTCTGATTTTTTATGGGTATGTATCTATTCCATCCTGGAAAAAGAGCCACTAAAAATATTTTAGATTTCTTTTTCTGGATCTGATGCTTGATAAAAGCAGCTGCCTGATGTTTCCTCTTTTTCTCAGAAGACAGGGAAACAATCTCCACTTCCATGGGCAAGCAAGTGGATGAAAATTTCCTTCTTTCTGTTGTCTTTGGCTTGTGCTTCTCCAGCTGTGATTTCTAAACCATTCCCTCGCCCTGGTTCACCGCTCTCAGATGAGGTGACTGCTCTTGTATTTAGATTGTTATCCAGAAATGCCCATCTGCTCCTGGCCTGCCCTCCTGTATGCAGCTCCAGAGGAAAATCTCTTGAGATCCTTGCAGAACTTCCATCAGATCTTGCCTGCAGTCAGGTTTCCTGTGTGATGGTGTTCACAGGAGTCCCAGGACGAGGGAAGAGACGAGGATCTGACTCCATGTTTCAGAAGGCTGATTTGTTATTTTATTATATATATTATATTAAAACTATACAAAAAGAATAGAAGAAAGGATTTCATCAGAAGGCTAGCAAGGAAAGGAAAAGAATGGAATGATAATAAATTATAATCTTGTGACTGGCCAGAGAGTCCGAGCCAGCTGACTGTGATTGGCCATTAATTAAAAACAACCACATGACACCAATCCCAGATGCACCTGTTGCATCCCACAGCAGCAGATAATCAATGTTTACATTTCGTTTCTGAGGTCTCTCAGCTTCTCAGGAGGAAAAATCCTAACAAAAAGGATTTTTTCACAAAATATGTCCATGACACCTGCAGAATTATTTGAATCCCAAACCCTTCTAATTAGTGCACCCTAATCAGCAGGACTCCAGGAGCTCCCTGGCCCCCTCATTTTGCTTCTCTGGTGTCCCACAGAGTGCCTTGGCTTGCCCAGCAGCCAGGGGAAGCTGTGGCAGCTCCACCTGAGATGGTTTTTCCTGGGAAATGGGCAGGATCCCAGCACACCTCCTGCTGCACCACGTGGAGCTGAGCTCTTTGGATGTGCAGCATAAATGTTGTCAGTTTATATTAAAAAAGGCAGGAGCTGTCCTGGTTCCCCACGTGAGTGAGTGTGTGCTGAGGCTCAGTGCTCAGAAGGAAAGCAGAGTGTGCTTTGTGCCCATAATCAGCATGTTTCCAGCAGCCTGGCAAATGGTTTATGATACTATTCCTGCACCATCAGGAGCAGTCCTGCATTTCGACTTAATTGAGCCACTGCTATGACACAGCCAAGCTTTTCAAGTGGTAAAATTGTAATTACAGGGAGTGCTTCTCTGGCATTTTCCATTGGGTGGCTGCTTGCTTGCAAAAGATGAAGCCCTTGGAATACATCTGTGAGATTTTCCTGGGGAAACTTTGAGTTTGTGTTTGCTGTGCCAAGCTCCTGAGGGATGGCTGGGGTTTGGATTTGGTGATCTTGGAGTTCTTTTCAGCCTTCAGTGATTTTCTGGAGCATTCTTACCCCATTTCCTCCCATTCCACAAGGCCACCCTTCCCTTCGGGTGTTGGGCTGTGCCAGGAGCTCAGGGCTGAGGTGTCACTCCCTGTATTCCACACCCAGGCACGGGGACAAATGGAAAACTTGTGGGAAATTTGTCGTGAGCTCACTTTTCTCTGGTATAATAGACCCTTGGCAGCCAGTTATGGAGTGTGGCATTTTCTGAACCTTGGTGAAGCACATACCACTGAGAGAGAACAGCATGGGGCTGGCAGTGGGGCTGGAGCTGCAGGTAATTATAGATTTGTCCCAGGAAAGGTGTGTTCTACCAAAGGTCAGATTTGAAGCTATCATGGGTTGATTCTGCAGGATCTGTCCATCAGGTTTAGCTTCCAGGGGAGGCAGAGAGGCTCAAATGCCTGTTTGCATCAGGAAATATGGAATAAAATGGAACATGAGTGGTTTATATCCCTTTTTATATCCCTTTCTGCTGCACTGAGCCAGGAGTAGAGCTGTGACAGCCAGGCTGGGAGAGTGCAAAGTAAAATAATGAGGACAGGGAGAAGGAGCAGCCTGTGTGCCCTGGGATCTCTTCCTTTGCTTCACTGCTTCGAGTTGGAGAACAGAACCATTGGGCAGGGTTGGATTTCCAGGCTGCTGTGGAAACAGCTGGAAAGAGCTGGATTTCCTGAGTTCCCCAGAGCACCTTGGGGGCTGATACCAAATCAGCTGCCTCCTGACAAACCCACCCTCTCCTGCTTTCAGGTGAGAGCTGAGAATCAACTCCAGCTCTTGCTCTTTGGGTGTGGATTCTGATGCTGGTTGTTTTTGGGTGTAGATTCTGATGCTGGTTGATTTTGGGTGTAGATTCTGACGCTGGTTGATTTTGGGTGTGGATTCTGATGCTGGTTGATTTTGGGGTGTGGATTCTGATGCTGGTTGTTCTTTGGGTGTGGATTCTGATGCTGGTTGTTTTTGGGTGTGGATTCTGATGCTGGTTGTTCTTTGGGTGTAGATTCTGATGCTGGTTGTTCTTTGGGTGTGGATTCTGATGCTGGTTGTTCTTTGGGTGTGGATTCTGACGCTGGTTGAGTTTTGGGTGTGGATTCTGATGCTGGTTGATTTTGGGTGTGGATTCTGATGCTGGTTGTTCTTTGGGTGTGCATTCTGATGCTGGTTGTTCTTTGGGTGTGGATTCTGACGCTGGTTGAGTTTTGGGTGTGGATTCTGATGCTGGTTGATTTTGGGTGTGGATTCTGACGCTGGTTGAGTTTTCCCCCCTTGTCCTTCATCTGCTGTGAGCTCTGCTGCTCCATGGCTGTGAAAAGCTCTGGGACATCACCTGCCACTGCCCTCCTGGTGCTGCATCGATGCAAATCATTGCTGGCTCTGCCTGCCTTTCATCCCAGACTGTCTGGCACTCTAATTGCTTGCTTCTAATATTTCCTCTCCCAAGGCTATCAATTTGTTTTCAATTTCTCCACCTGTTGGGTTGGCTCAGGTATCCCACAGGGTTTTGTCCTAGGCATCCCCTCCTTCATTTATTATGCTCCCAGCTCTGGAACATGGGCACCCTGAAGCATTTTTACAAGCAGGATTCTATTAGGGGCTTGTTTTGTTTGCCAGAGATTTTGGCAGGAAAGGAGGAGAGTTTTCATCTTTATTTGCTCCATGCAAGTCTTGCTGTGAAGCTGGTTATTATTGCACAGCATAAATCTGAATTTTTTGAGCAATTTTCTGGTCAGGAGTGTGCTGTGAGTGTGCTGTGAGTGCCCAGTGCCACAGCACACACTGAGCAAATGGCCAGGGTGGGGGAGAGCACCTGAAAAAGGGCTTTGCAGGTGATGGTTTCCACATAATTCACCTGCCTTTCCTGTGGCTAACCTTGAAAATTGCTTTGGGAGATGATGGGAGGAGGCTAGGTTTTGCTTTCTGCAGTGTGGATTTCAAAAAGCAGAACTTCACTCACTGGGAAATGAGCTGGAATCACATGGATAAAGAGGAAAAAGGTCTGTCCTGTTAGCCAATGCTCAGGGGCTGCTGCTGGACTGTCCCAGTGGAGACTGGGATGAGAAAAGTAGGAAAGGCAGCATTGAATCACTTCTGTGCTTGGCATATGAGGTTTTTAGTTGTGCATCTGAAATAAATATATCTAAAATATATAAATTAGTGTTCTAAAGGTTGGTATAGCTGGTGGAAAAGCCCTGAAAACTACAAGTGGATAAAATCCAGAGGCATAAAAGCCACACAGCTGTTTTCCAGCCCTGTTCCACATTCTAAGTGAGAGTTACATCCTTTCCATAGGATGTAAAATGTGCTTCGCATGAGGGTTGTCTCTCAGGACAGTGTTCTCCAGGAGGGGAGAAGGAGGTGGTGTCATCCTTGAGCGATTTAAAACATCCTTAACAGAGCTCCAGACTTTCTTCTGAGCTCTGTGCAGGTATTTCATTGTTTGGATGAGCCATATAAGGAGAAATTTTATTCATTCTGGGCTTAATAATGACTGAAAATGGGTTTTAGGGCAGCCTTTAATCCCATAGTTATGAGTATGGGTGAGCACAGCAGAGGTGGATAAGCAGCAAAAATTGTGTTTATATGAAAAACAGTGAAACAAACCCAAATCCCCACTCTTTTCAGGGTCTGCTCCATTGTCTCTTGATAAAAATGTTAAGAAAATAACTTCTGTGTAAGACAAATCTCAGTCACCTTGGTGACAGAGTGGCCGCTGCTAAATCGCACTCTGCATAACCTGCAATTTCTTACTCTTTCTGCTCTGATATATTAATGCTAAAATATTGATGAACCCTTTGTCTTATCCATCTTCCCTTTCTTCCAGCAGACAGAGCAAGTAAAAATAGCTGGAGCAGTGGGTTTTCTGCTTCTGCTGCGGCTCAGGCAATTCAGGCTTTGATTTGTGTGACCCAGCAATGGTTGGGGCAGGAGGGCTGAGTAAGAGAGGGAGTGAAAGCAAACCTTAAATCTCTTAGTAAAATGCTTGTTCTGCTCTTTCTGCTGAGGGGGATAAAGGGAAAAAAAAAAAGAGATAAACAGCAGAGCCATTACAAGTTGGCCTGAGTCCAATCCCTTAGTTACATCTATGCCTTTAACTCTGCCTGAGAAAGTAATTTTAAAGAAATACAGTTATTACATGCATTAGTCCTCGCATCCTGGGAGGTACATCTGTACTCCTCAATCTTGCTGGATTACCTCAAATGTTTCCTGAAGGCTTTTAAATCCAGGGAAGACCAATCTGAGAGAAGTCTCGCTGCAATCCTTTTCTTTTTCTGGCTCTGCAGGCAGAAAAAAATCTGCAAGAGGCTTGCAACTATGTTTTAAAAAAGCAGGAAAACTGAGACAGAAAATTCAAAATGGTCTGTAAAAACAATGCAGACAGGGAATTTGACAGGAGCAGAACTTCCCTCTAGAACAAAGTGGGATGAACTTCTCAGACTCTCTGTTTTCTGAGCATTCAGGCCATGGGATCAGCTGGGCAGAATTATTGTGGCTTCCCTGATTTCAGTGGTTTTGTCCCACTTTACTGCTGCTGAGAATGGGACTGAGCAGGATCAGTGTGGACAGCCTTCAAAATACACCCTGAACCAGCCTCTTGATTCTGGTAACGCCATGTTAGGTGAAACTCAGTGCTGCTGGTCCCACTTGACATCAGTGAGAGCTGAGAATCAAATCCAGCACCACCAATCACTTGGATTCTGGGTTTGGGCATAGGGCTGCAATGTGAGCAGAGATAATTGCCCAGTGTTTGGTGTTCTGAGCTTCAAAATAAGCTAAAATTGAACTCTTTGTCCTAAAGCATCTCTCAGTAAATGCCTCTCTGTTTGCTTGGACTCACAACAAGACCCCAGTTATGTTTTGTAAAGTGATTAATCCAAAGGCCACTCGTCAGCTGACGCTGCTGGTCCTGCTGGTGCCTCTTGGAATGTCTCTGGACCTGCTCCACGTCTCTTCCCCTGCTCCTGGTGCTGGAATTCCAGCTCTGGAATGTGCCATCTGTCTGTCCTCTGCTCTGTGCCCTCTGTTCTGCAGGAAGGGGCAGATGATGAGCAGGGCTGGTGATGGTCAGGGGGTCCTGGAGGGGGTGGTCAGGCCAGCAGCCCCCTCCCATGGCCAGAGAGCTGTGCCCCCACCCAAGGATGGCTTCCAGGCAGATGGTTTGCCTCAGTTAGTGGGGAGATGTGAATTAAAACCCAGCTCTTGGTGCATTATAAATGGAAAGACTGAAGAGATCCATACATTTTTTTGTTATGGTAAATACTGTGTTTGCATTTTCTGTGCAGCATTCCCCCAAAAGAGCTGGGAGGGACTGGAATCGTAGAATTGATATGGTTGGAAAAGGACTTTTCAATCATCAAATTCAGCACTAAAAAGTTTACCAGGAAGAAGTTCATCACCTTCTTATCCTTAACAAGGATAAGGACTTTTCAGGACTTCATTCCTGCCTCTTCTTTCTTTAATTAACACTAAATACTCATTGTA
Organism: Ammospiza caudacuta; assembly: GCF_027887145.1. Classification (NCBI taxonomy): domain Eukaryota; kingdom Metazoa; phylum Chordata; class Aves; order Passeriformes; family Passerellidae; genus Ammospiza; species Ammospiza caudacuta. Next base: position 20,113,795 of record NC_080604.1, on the reverse strand, counting down.
GAAACCAAAATTCATATGTTACAGATAATGTTATCTTTTGGAAGGTTCTTCAAACCAGCATTGACCATTCCATGAGAAAAGTCCTGTGGCATTGGCATGTTCACTCTGTGAGTCCTGGGAACTCAGTGAGAGCTGCAGTTTGTTAATGTGTGAAAATTGTTCCAGCACCAGCATCAGTCACTGCAGTTCATATGGTACAAAGAAATTAAATCCTCAAACAACAAAAGAATGATAGGATTTGGTTTTATTTTGTGTATGACTTCCCTGCTGTTAATCTGAGCTTTTAGCTTTACAGACAACTTCCCTTATGATGTCAGCTTGGAGCTTTTCCCCTTTGGTTTAGCTTCTGTGCCAGGCAAAAAAATCCTGGTTTTCTGTTATGAATTGTCCAAATCAAAGGTCAATAGTGGTATCATGTATCACAAGTCACTTGCCATGTCACCCAGAGCTTAAGGGCACATGTTTTAATGTGATCTGTCAGCCCTTCTGAGCAGATTTAGGACTAACTTGTAATATATTAGAGCTTTCCTTTTTGGGCTCAGCAGGAAATTGATTGCCAGCTCGGTGGCTCCTGAACAGAACCAGCTTGCTGGGCACGAGTTCCAGCCACAAAAAGCCCAGCCAGGTGCTGGATGGGGTGTGATGGGCAGGAGATGTCTATCTGTGCATGGCCGTGGCTGCTCTCATTAGGGCCGAGTGTGCGTTCCCCGGCTGAAGAAAAGCTCAGCTGGGCAGCCAGGGCTGGGCTCATTTGCAGAGCAGAGCCAGGCACTGTTTGCTTCCCTTTGTGCTGCCAGGCAAAGAGCTCTGCACACGCAGGCACGGATCAAAACTCCCTTCCCTTTCCAGAGGCCAGAGCATCCCTGCCTGTGCTGCCTTTAATAATTGCTGAAATGGAGAGGAGAGCAGCGAGCTGTGCCGTCACCTCGGCGCCGGTGCTCACGTTTGGGTTATTTACTAATTGCTACCGTGGGATCTTAGTTAAAAGGGGAAACTTAACTCTGCTGGGCTGAGTGCTGTTGGAACTTGGCAGTAAAATCACCCCGTGGGGCAAATAAGTGTTAAACTCACCCACAGCCCTGCCTGGGATGTGAGTTCTCTGTTGTAAATTCTATAGGGGTCCATGAGTCAATCATGTCCCAATGACACTGAAACAGGATGATCAAATTCTTCATCATTCTATTCAGCTATTCCTGCTTCTCTTAGGAAGAACTATTTTTTAGTTCTGACACATCCCATTTGCCCCCTAAGTCTCAGCTCAGGTATTCAGCAGCAGCACAGGAGCAGGAATGTTTCCAACAGACATTGTTATATCTGCAGCAGTTATCTGACACAACCAAAACAAAGTCACTGTAAACTAACATTGGCATATATTTCTCCTAAAATTGTCTCAAAATGGCAATCATTTTGTGGAGAATAAATAACTTCAGATTATCTCACCCTTTATAGTGGCAGCTGATGTCACCCGGCACAGAGTTTTGTGCAGATGTCTGCCTTAACTTACTATTTTTAAATGTTCCCTCACTATTAAATGCCTCTTTATGTCCTTTCCCAATCGTTATTTGCTATTCATATTTAGTTTTCCACCACTTCATCATCTGAATTTTGCTACACAAAGGAACTGTTAAAAATAAACATCCTAAATTAATCCTGTTTATGGAACTCGTAAAATCATCTAAAGGGTGTTTGCAGGAATCGTTTTAGATTCTTGAGAGAATTTATTTCTTTTATAATCTTTTGGGCTTTAACCCACTGCAAAGCTTCTGCTTCTGAGATTATTTAAATAACAGCTTTTAACTGTTTTCCTCATGAAGTGCTGACTGATTTAGTTGTTAACATGCTCTTAGAAGAAGATAGGATTTATTTTTTGAATGGACCTTTCTTGTTACACAAAAGACAATTAGAAATCCAAAAGTAATTTTGTCTTGCCTACAGCCTTCCCATGGGAATGCTGCAGCAGATCCAAGAAACCCTCCCAGAATTACAGGTTTCATATGTCTTACTCAGCTCAGGTTATCAGCTGGGATAACAAGGCCCAGCCCCGGTGTTTTGGCTTCTTCTTGGAATATTTGCAATGTTCAGAGAGAGCAGGGTGGGAAATCTGTGGAAGTGGATAAACTTTGTCCCTCTACAACACTTCCAGCAGAGCAGCTGTGGCTGCTCCATCCCTGGAAATGTCCAGGTTGGACATTGGGGCTTGGAACACCCTGGGACAGTGGGAGGGGTCCCTGCCATGTCAGGGGTGGCACTGGGTGGGATTCGAGGTTTCTTCCATCCCAAACCATCTGGGATTCTGTGATTCCAGGGTTCTCCAATGTGGCAGCGAGGAATCCGACTTCTCTGCAGTGGGAACACGTTTCCCTGGTGGACAGAAGGACCCATTTCAAGAGCTCAACTGTTCTGTTCTCTGACCAAGCACAATTTTAGGTCTTGGGAGCCTCAGAAAAACCCTCTATCTTCTCTGTGTGGAGCTGAGATCAAAGGGAGTTCCTCCACTGAGAATATTTTTCTTGAGATTTTCTTTGGGTCTTTCTTGTGTCTGCAAAGCTTCCACAAAACCCCAGTGTGGATCTCTTTCAAACCTGAGGATTCCTAATTTTCTTCCAGCATGACAAATCCTCCCGTTTACAAAACAAAACTGTGTTTGTGGAACCAGTTAAACTGTAAGGAGAGATTTTTTGTGTTGTTGTTTTGAGAAGCAAAACGATCACATTAGAGAGGAGAAAATAGAGATGTTAGAGATGGGCCCATCTTGCTGAAATGAAAAGGCTCTTGGCTAAGTTTACACAGAGGAACGTTCCCTCACGGAGGAGATGCTTGTGCCAAACCCATCCACTGCTTCAAGCTCTCTTTTATCATTTATGCTCTGTTTTCTGCTGCTGCTGCTCTGCCTTTGTACTGTCAGCTCAGCCTCTTCCAGGAGCTGACTGGAGGGCTTGGAAATCTTGTTAGGAACATAAAATCCTGTATAAATTGTCAGCAAGGAAACATTATTTGTTTGTTTAAGCATGAGAGTCCTCTCAGACAGGCAGTCCAGCAGAACCACACTGCAGCAGTTTCCCAAGCCCTTTCCCCTCTTGTCGTGGCTGGACCTTTCTGGCTTTGCCTTGACTGCATCTCTGACAGGTTTGGAAATGAAAGATGAGCAGGAATACCTTCTTGGCTGCAGGTGGTCACTTTGAGTTTCTAATTATTGTAGGGGTTTTGCTGCTCTGGCTTTGTTCTAAAAACACTTTTCCATTTCTGGTGGAACTGGTGTGGGATAGTTCAGCTGGAGCTGCTATGGATGAATCCCAGCTTTGCTCTGAGTTAGAGCTGAGCACCAAAAACTATCTTTGCTGAGTGGCCTTGCTTCCCAGTCCCTTCAGTGAGTGACTCAAACTCTGTGTTTTTAGAACCCTCACCAATATCTCATGTTTGTTTTGCTTCTGGCTAGAGCACAACCTTTCAAATCCCAGGGCTCTGCAAGGAAATTGGAGAAAACTGGTTTTTCTTGAGTGCCATAGGTCATTTGTTCTCCCCAGACAGGTCTATTCAGCAACTTGTAGTCCTTAACTATCAATTACTTAAGAGCTGATGCACCAAAACCATTCTCTGGTGTCCTTAGCATAAGAACCGTGAGGCCCAATACAATAAAAGACAGTAGACAGAGTCACAAGATATAAGAGTATAGGTAGTTCATAAAAGCACAATGGAATTCATAAATCACATTTAGACAAGTCCCCCCAACTCGTCACACAGCCAAACTCTGCTAAATGAGATTTTTATATTGGCTTGGGGGACTGAAGTTTGGAGCTTCAAAGGAGGTGGTGTTTGCTGCTGTCACTGCTGACCTGAATCCTTATTAATAATGAATACTGCATGAGGCCCTTGATGGCTCTGAAGTTGTTGTTGTTTCCTCAGAAATAAACAGGGATTTCAACCAAATGGGGTGTTTTCCTGTGACAGGAGACAGGGAACAGCCTGAATTTGGGGAGACTGTGCTTCTTTGTCTTGGAATTAACTCAGTATTACCCCTGATGCAAAGCGAGAGAAGTAGGAATAGAATATCTGTTCCAGGAATGAACTTGTCCATAAATATTTATATCTCTCCTTAGAGTGGTAGCCAAGCAGTTTGGTGTTCAGGAGAGAAGGTTATCCCAAAACACCAGTAATTCCTTTAGAGTGGAGCCTCCCAAGAGAGCAAGAACTTGCAAAACCCAAGTGCCCAACCCAGGATTTTGCACACAGAGCAGCCAGGCATTACTGGAGGCACTGAGGGTGGTGGTACAACCTTCCTGTGGGACTGGGAAAGGAAACAGGGCTGCTGAAAGGCTGCTAAAGAAAACCCCCCAAACCAGCCAGCTGAATTGTGTCTCAAAATGGGAGTGAGCCTGCATCGTAATTTGAGTTTGTTGTCCCTTGACAGCTACAGCCAGAGCTCAGTGCAAGGCAGAATGAACTAAAATATGTAGAAAATGCAGCAGTGCCCTCAGCATCCTTTGGGCCAAAGAGCTGGAGCTGCTGCCTTGGGATGAGGCAGAAGAGGGAGAGTTTGTGCAGGGAAATGGAGAAAATGCAGCTTCTCAGAGCTCTGTGTTAGAAGGAAATAAAGGCAAGGGACATTTAGAAATTCACCCCCTTTACCTGGAGTTACCTTCCTGCAGACCAATTCTTCAATAAACTCAGAAACCAAAAAATCTCATTAAACATGCTCTGAGATGTGTTTGGAACAGGGGAGGAAGCTGTTGGAGAGATTTTTTCCCTTGGAAAGTTCCTCTCTACCAACAGGGAGCTGGAGAGACTGGGCCACAAGGATTGCAAATTTCCTTCTCCTTCAGCAGCACTTATCTCTTATTCAATACTGTCTCCAGATCCAGTCAGTTTTATTGGCACTTGGCTGCGGAATTGCTTTGGTTTCTTCCTTTTATTGTCATGTGTCTGCCATAGGGAGCACAGGGGGGTGAGGCCAGGATTCACTTGAGTTTGCATTGCATGGTGTGGTCTCAAAACTCAGAAATTAAATCCATCAGATTTCCTGGAGGAGTGTGGAGAGAAAGGGGAGAATGGCAGATTAAATCTGGGGGGAGCAGAGGTCTCCCCTCAAGAGATGCTTCCGTTGCTAAACCTAAAGAATGTATGTGGTGTCCGGTGTTATCTGTAAGTATTGCCATGAAAAAATCCTTGAAATCATTTAAAAAAGAAACATGGCACAGGCAACAGCCTTCTCTGTCATTTATTTTGTGGGCATGTTAACCTGCAGTGTGCATTTACACTATTTCCCTCAACTGCTTCTTCCTGAGCCAAACCCCTGAGCTAAAAACCAAGATTTCAACCTCATCCAAATGGACAAAACTCAGTTTTCCTGAGGTGGCTACTGAAATTGGGAATTGAGTGGGCATTTCTTCCAGTCACCCCTGTCTTCAGCATTGGAGGAGGGAAAAACACCCTGAATTTGGGGGGAAAACACCCTGAACTTTGGGGAAACACCCTGAATTTGGGGGGAAACACCCTGAATATGGGATGGGCCCAAAATTTGAGGGGTTTTTGGGGATCTTGAGAGGGTTTAGGGTGATTCTTGAGGGATTTTTGGGAGATTTGGGGACTTCAGAGGGAAGGATGGAGCAGGTTCTTGTTGCCTGGTTTGTGTCAGGTTTGGCTTCCTGTGGTTTTGCTGTGCCAGGGCTGTCCTGTCCCTGTGACCATGGTAAAAGTGACACTGCTGCTGACCTGGGCAGGGTAATCAGGCCTGATCTCCTCCTCTAAACAATAACCTGCTTCATAATCATCAAGTGTTTTCCTCCAGGTAACCTAAAATAGGGAGGGAAATGAAAATCCTGGCTTTAAGTTATGATTCCTTAAAGAGCAGTGGGTGCAGAATGTGCAGTTAAGCTGAAGATGTGATATAGGGATAATGTTGCTTTTTTTTTTTTTTTTTTCAAGCAGCAAAATTAACTACCGAGTGCCATCATTTTAAGACTATAAACCAGTGTAACCTATAAAAGATTTACTGGGAATCTAACTCTTCTTTTCAATATCCTAGTGAAAGAAATAAACATAAAACTGAAATCAGATGCTTTAGGATTTATGAGGCTGATTCAATTTTTTTTTTCCTAGTGACTGTTTTAACAGCCTATTAACATCTTCCCCACAGCAAATATATAACAAAATTGATATTACAGAATCAAGTTGGGATGGGTCCCATGAGTGTACTTAAATATACCGTAAACATCTAGAGCTATTCATCTAGATTATGGACTGGGTGTATAAAGTACATCTCTATAAATTCTCCTCAAGCAAATTCTTCCCAGTTCCTTTTGCAGAATAAAAAATTAAAGCTCTGATTCTGCAGAGGGTTGAGTGCTCCTGCTAAATTCCCAGCTCCCTTGTAAAAGGATGGTTCTCACTCGGTGCTCTCAGGGCTGCTCACAAAAGACTAATTTTCTCCCTCGCGAGCTGAAATCAGTTGTCACCGTGTTAAAAAGTCTTTTTTACAGATGATTTGTGTCGTGCTAATTTCTTAAGCGTCAGCCGTGAGCGGCTGTAACTCACGGCAGAAAGTGGCAAGGCCATTAAATGTTGCTAATAAAAGGAACGCGAGGGGTGTTGTGCCCGGCATTGCTCTGCCATTTATCTGCATCCTGCCAGCTCTGCTGTGTGACAGCGTGGGCTCACCAGGGTGGGTCAGGTTTTCATCGTGCCTCTTGCGTTTGTGCCTCATCCCTTAAAAAGGCAGGAGAAAACTTTTTAATTAGATAACCCAGGATCTAGAAAACTGTTTTTTTTTTTTTTTTCCGAATTTCTTGCTGGAATTTGAAGAGGTTAAGCATAGGGACAGTGTGTTAAAATAATGCCAAAGTGTTGTTTGCATCAGTGGATGATTCAGTGCCTGCCTCGCTGCTCTCCTTTACCTCCCTTGTTTGTTCTGTACCTTTTACTGAGCTCAAGAGAAAACAACCAGAGAGCACCAGAGCTGTTTGGAATAGAAATTGCTGTGCTGCATCCAGAGTGGCCCAGTCGAGTGTTTGGAGGAGAGGATTTGTACAAAGGATTTAGCTTTGGCTTAGCTAATTCTGGCATTTCCAAACAGTATCTTGATTTCTGTGCAATTAAGGCAGGATAAATTCTGAATCGTTCGTATTATGATGTCTCAGTTCCATTTTATAATTAAAATTAAACTGCATGGCTGAAGGTTTCTAAACTTGGGGCGGTTTGTGTACTAAAGCTGAAAAACTCCAGGTTTTTCTCTGAAAGTAAATTCTGAATGGGAATCTTTCCCTGTAGCCAAAGTAATTCCATTAATTTCTTCAAGTGTTTTTCTGTAATACCCTGTTAAATCTGAGCATGGCCTTCCAATGAATTCCTTGCAGTTCAGCTCTGATCCGTTGACCATAACAGAGTGAATTTTGAGACAAGATTAACTTGATTTGACAGAGTAAATTAATGACTCAGTTGGCACCAAAGTCTATAAAGTACCCAATGAGGTGATTTTTTTCTGTGTAGAATAAGTGTAACTATCCTTGCAGCTTCAAACAGCGAGAGAAAGACACTACAACTTAAATAGAAATTGATTTATTCACTTAGGGCAAAAAATTGGAGCCTAAAAGCTCCATACTCGGAATAAATTGAGATTTATTCTGGGTTTTGAAGTGAAAACACATGGTATTTAAAACCTGGGGACTTCAGGGAAGTGTTTATAATGAATAGGGTAGAGTAAAGTGTATTGACAGCAGAGAATGCATCCAGTGGGGAAAGGCTGCAGGCCATGGATCTTTCATCAGTTGTATCCTCATGCCTGGTCCCGTGTGGAGTTTCCTCGTGATGTTCAGCCAGCTATGAAAAGGTCAAGCTAACCAGAGGAAGGAAAAGAAAAAAAAGCTGAAAAGCTCCAGCTGGTTGTTGTCTCATTCTTTTTGAGTTTTAAGTGGAGTTGTGGAGAGAGCTGAGTAGTGGGACTTGACTCCCATCCGTCTGGTGAGGCAAGGGAGCCTTTGCACCATGAATACTCGGGAATAGTTTGGCAAAATTACCATGGGAGACTTTGTGAATTTAGGATTTACCCTCAGTAAGGTTTGGATTAAGCACAGTACCTTGGGGAAGGACTTTTGTGAGACTGTTCAGCAAGGAAAAGTTAAAACGAGCCAAGTTCTAGAAAAATACTTTACAGTAATTCTCCAGGTATTGATGCCACAATTTTTACTGCCTGCAGCTGATGCTTTAGCAGCACCTGTCCTATTTTCCAAATGCAAATTTTTGTGCCATTGCCTCAGAATGATGTTATTTTGCAGAGTCTAAAAATATTGTGATGTCTCAGTATTCACTGCAGCACAAAACACCCCAAATTAAAACAGCAGTAAAATGGAGATAATAGCTCCGATTTGACTATTCTTAGTGCTTGAGAATGCCAGAATAAATGAAAATTCCAGTAACAGACACAACCTGTGATTGGATTGAATTTCCCCTATTCAGAATGTTCAGGTGTTTTATTTTGGCAGTGATCACATTCTCACATCACTGCACTGTGGCTATGACAAGGTGCTTTAGTTTCAGGGCATTTCCATGGAGTCACAGAACCATTAACGTTGGAAAAGACCTCGAAGATCATTGAGTCCAACCACGACCCCAACACCACCGTGTTCACCCCTAAATTGTGTCCCCAGGTGCCACATTCAGGGATGGTGACACCACTGCTTCCCTGGTCGGGCTGTTCCAGTGCCTGACCATCTTTTCAGTGCGAAAATCTTTCCTAATATCTGATCTAGGGGGAAAAAAAAAACAACTGAAAGGGTGGTCAGGATTTTGAGAGTTTGAAATCCTCCTGGATTTGGTGGCAGCTGGATTTTGGCAGGAAGGGTGGAGAATCCCAGGCTGTTTCACATGAGGTTTTGAGAGATGGAGTTCTAGAGATGTCACAGACATCTTTTCATGAAAATACTTTCCTTAGGATTTTTTCCTCCTGAGAAGCTGGGAGGCCTCAGGAACAAAATGTAAACAATGGTTATCTGCTGCTGTGGGATGCAACAGGTGCATCTGGGATTGGGCTCATGTGGGTGTTTCTAATTAATGGCCAATCACAGTCAGCTGGCTCAGAGTCTGTCTGAGCCACAAACCTTTGTTATTCATTCCTTTCTCTTCTTAGCTTAGCTAGCCCTTCTGATGAAACCTTTTCTTCTATTCTTTTGGTGTAGTTTTAATGTAATATATATCATAAAATAATAAATCAAGGCTTCTGAAACATGGAGTCAGATCCTCATCTCTTCCCTCGTCCTAAGACCCCTGTGAACACGGTCACATAGAGACACCTGATAAATTCCTGTCCACCACTCCTGCTCTGCAGCAAATGTGGAATCACTCCCAAATCCATGGAGTTTGCCCTTGACCCCTTCCCATGGATCATTTCTCAAAAGCTTGGGAGATCCCTCACTGAGTAAAAATGTGGGACCAGGGTGGCATTAATGCCACACTCGAGCTGCCTGCGCTGGCCATTCCCACTCCCCTCCAACAACAGAGGGTTTGTAATTTGGGATTACAAATTGGGACCCAGAAATTGATTGCAAAACCAGGCAAACTAATCCATTTGCAACATGTACTGCAGTCGCTCTGGGAGGGCAGGCCGAGCTGGATTGCAGCAGATGGCTCTGAGCGTGGGCCTGGATTCACCCTGCATTGCAAAACCAGGTTGTGTAACCACTCCAAGGTCACCAAATGACTTCTTCCCAAAAGGTAATGAAGGATTTGCCTCCTCCACCCTACAACATTTATTTATTTACAGGAGCCGGCCCTCGGTGATTGGAGGCTGCAGGGGGAGGCAGAGGGGGATTAAAGCTTCGGGAAGGCAGAAGTCCAGAGGGATTAATCCTTCATAACCATCATTTCTGTTATCCCTAATCTCTCATTTGCTCTCTCAAAGCAAGGTCTGGGGGAGATCTGGGTGGATACAAGGTGTGGTGCTGGTTTGCCCTTGTTCCAAAGACTTTGACAGCTTCATTTCATGCTCTTGTGGCCAACAGGAGAACTTGGAAAAGCCTTTACTGGCTCACTTGGAAAATCCAAGGGAGCAAAGCTGCAGCTGTGTCAGCAGTGTTGTGGAGGAAGGACAAAAGTGATCAAAATAATGGTTTTACTGCTGTTAGGAGAAGAAAGGGCCTGACTGAAATCCATTCTATTAAAAACATAAATTCTTGTTTAGATTTTAATGTTTTGCATTTCAATATGCCAGATTTGGCAGAGAAATGAAACTATTCTCTTCCCAATCAGAATAAACTTCCAGTTCTCCCAGTTTTCTGAAGCCTGTGATGTATCAATTCTTAATTTCCCAGAAAGACATAAACCCTAACACGGTGAAGTTTTCATTTCTGATGTCTTGTTTCTGATCTTTTCAGAACACACCTTTTACTCTGCTATCTGAGCACGGCTCGGTCTTTAAATGTATTAATTTTTACAACAGTCAGGGATTATCTTTATTTCACAGAGAAGTCCATGGAAACACCTAAGAGCTATATTTTCAAAATAATCATTGTGCTGAACATGAAGAGCTGTCAGCTGCAAATTTCAAAGGAGCTCTGGTGCATGACACCTGTCTGGAGCCCTGCAATGACATTTATTTGCATACGTGGTTGCCTGTGTATCTTTAATTATTTAAGTTTTATTGCTTAAATAAAAGCGCCGATGCTAAAATGAGTTACTCAGGGAGCTCCTTTGAAAGTGCTTTTTGCATTTCTAGTGCCAGGATTCCTTGGAAGATTAGGCTCAGATGATTACTTTGAATAGAGGTGACAGAATCCAGCTTGTTGTAAAATGTGGAAGGAATTCAACTCCCATGCAGGGCTGCATTTCAATGTTTGATGTGCTTTGTGCTAAAATTAAGGCTCAGATTTTTTTTTTCCTCCAAGATTTCTAAATGATTTCGGACAAAAGGAAATAGCTCATAGAAAATGGAAAGTCTCAGTGATGTTACCAGGAATGTTTCTGCACTGTGGATTAAGGGGTTGTTTGTTGTTTATCTCATGAAATTGTAGAATCCCAGAATGGTTTGGGTTGGAAGGACCTTAAAACTCATCCAGTACCACCCTGCCATGGGCAGGGACACCTTCCATGTCCCAAGCCCCATCCAACCTGGCCTTGAGGCCATCTCCTACAACCATCATTGTTTTAGCAGCACATTGATTGATAAAACACACTCCAAAGACACTTTGGCAAATTCCAGTAAATTCATAGTGGTTCTTGTTAGGTTTTTTTGAAAAAACAAACTCAAAAACTTTTCATTATTTCTCATTAGGTTTACCATTGACTCAATTTAAAAAAATTAAATCTGCTGCTCTTAATAAGCTTCAGTACATTCTTGGAAATGATATCACCATCAAATGGGCTTTATTTCTTCCAAGTAAATGAGAATGCTTTCTGTGAGGAATTATAAATCCCACAGGCACATTCCTGGTTTCCACAATGGCTGTATTGTGAGTCCAGGACAACATGTTAAATCTTTAATCACTGACTGCTTTATGTGGCTGTAACTGCCTCACTTTATTGTGAGTGCTTCCTGAAATTGTTGTTATGGAGTGTCATAAGCTGCTTCATCCTAATTTCAATTATTAAATCCAGGGAGTTCTGTTCTGGTTGGAAATTTATCATGGTACAACCTGAATGGAGCCTTGGAACAGCACAAAACTCCAGAACACTCTGAAGCACATATTGAGATTATTTCTGAAGGAAAAACTGAATCTTAGCTGGAAATCAGGAAAAAATTCTTCATGGAAAGGGTGGTCAAGCATTGGAACAGGGTGAAGTGGAGTCACCATCCCTGCAAGTGTTCAAAACCTGAGCAGATGCAGAACTTTGTGATATGATTTAGTCTGCGTGTGTTGGGTCCAAGGCTGGGCTTGATGATCTTGGAGATTTTTCCCAACTTTAACAACTCTGAGAACTTTTATATAAAAGATTTTAGCCAAGGTCAAACTGAGCAGCCTTAAGAAGCAGATCTTTAATTTCTTGTTTATTTTCCATGAAGGCAGCAAACATGGCTTTATTTTATCCCTGAAAACAGAGATGGGCCCCAAGCTCTCCTGCCCTGAGGTTGCTCCATACACTTTCCTAGCTTTTTGGGTTGCTTTGTCATGGAAGCTTTTCATACAATCAGGGCATGTTTTTGTTGTGGTAGCAGTGAGATGGACTTGACAAAACATTCCTTGGTGCTGGGAGTTGTTCTGAGGAGAGACTTTAAGGTGGTGATCGCATAAGCAAAATGCAAGCTTTTGATCAGCTCAGTTGAAGACCAAGGGGAAAGTTTTGGGGATGGTTTGCAGAAATACTGAAAGATTAGCCAGATGAAACTTGTAAATTTAAGGCTGTTTGCACTTGCAAAAATAGACCCTGTAAATGCAGCGTGTGAGGAGAGCTGTGATTCATCTGCCTAAAAGGTGATAAAGGATTTTGGTGCTGTGGTGAGTGCTTCATTATCCTGCCCTGATCTCCTGTCAGCATCTCAGGCCCATCACTTTGTCAGCCATCAGATTTTTCTGAGGAGATAACTGCCCATCATCGTCCAATCCATCACAGTTACCCTTTGGAATGACAAGGATTGTTTCACATCCAGTTTTTCATAAGGCTCCAATTCCCTGAGGGACCTGGGGCAAATCCCACAGCTAATCCAGTCCTTGGAGCAACTCTTCCCTGTTCTGCCAGCTGCTGTGACACTCCCTGCCTGCTCCTGGGGAGGGATCCAAGCAAATAATCAATGCAGAAGCAAATAATTAATTAATTAATTAATCAGCAATAGCATAATTAGCAAATGCATCATTTCCCAGGAAGCTGTGGCTGTCCCTTCTCTGGAAGTGCCCAAGATCAGCTTGGATGGGGTTTGGAATAACCTGGGGTAGTGGAAGGTTTCCCATGACAAGGATTTGGGACTGTGAAGTCCCTTCCAACCCCCAAAATTCTCTGATTCTATGAAAAATGCGTAGCAATGAGGAGTTTGGTGTTTCCCCCCGGAACAAAGCAATCAGCCAAAACTCCTGGTAGCAAAAATGATTCTAGTTCACTTGTAAAATCAGAGCTGCTGCAGTTTATGTGAGCTGGGGATGTGGTACATAAAGAATGGAAATTGGGAAACTGAAGGCAATTATAAAATATCTTCCTTTCCAGTGGAAGGTGTCCCTGCCCATGGCAAGGGGATTGAAACTCGATGATCTTTAAGAATCCTTCCAACCCAAACCACTGTGGAAAAGGACAGGAGAAAAGGCCCAAAACATTTTGATATAAAAGCTGTAACAGCCACTGTAGTCACAGCTCATTTATAAAGAACTGCAACACTGAGCACACCCTCTAACGTATAAACCATTTAATTTTATTTATGAATTAAGCTTTTGAGCTGTATAACAGCCATGTTCAAACCACGTTTTATGTGACTGAAATACAGAAACACAGGCACTGCTGGTTGGAATGCACTTGCCTTTATCTGAATAAAGAACAGGATTGCTGACAAATCCCCGTGTAGTTAGGGTAGTAATTAGCAAAAATACATGTAATTTAGTTACCTTTATTTACCCAACTGATTGGTGCGAGTGCTTCTAACATATTTTGCTTTTTAATCTGCAGCCAATTAGATGGAAAACAAGGTATAAGCCACAGCTAAACATGAAAGAAAGGTTTTAAGTTATCTTTTCCTCTCCAATCTCCCATCTCTCCTGCAGAATGTGTAAGAATTTGGGATTTTGCCCTGTTTTTTGAACTTGTTTGTGCCAGATTCTTGCAAGCCTTTCTGAAATTCATTGTTAAATTGAAATTAGAGAATCATAGAATGATTTAGGGTGGAAGGGATGTTAAAGTCCACCCAGTGCCACCCCTGTGGAGTAACAGAAACATGTCATTTTTGGGCCAGGAAACAAATTCAGGATGAAGCCAGCTTCAAAATTAAGATGAGGACACCAATCCCTAGAACACCAGGGTCTGGATAAATACCAAATTTGGGAATAACTCTCTTTGTTATGTGGGAATTTTGGGGTTTATACAGAATACCTGCAGGTATTAGTCAAGTTTTCTTCCAGATCAGACCCATCTTCTAAGCATAGAAATTAACACTTTTAAATTTGGTGAAAATCTTCTCTCTTTCCCCAACATATTAAACAAAGCACCTTAGAAAATGGCATGGAAAATCACAAACTTACTATTTGCCCTCCAGATTATAAATATCTTGTTTCCATTCAGTGGCAGGGGTTCAGGGCAGAATTCTTTGCTACTTGCTACTTTTGTTTACTTGTTTTTCTTAAATCCAACAAAATTACCAAAGCCGCACTCAGTGTTTTATTTATTTTTTTCCCTGGCAAATTCAAAGAGAAATTTACTTTTAATAAGTAAAATTAAAAAGTTTTTATCATCTCATGTGTGGCTTGGATAGGGACAGTTGCGTTTCTCCTTGCTGAGCACAACTTTCTAATTTAATTTATCTTTATGTTGTTAAAAAAGTACTCCAGCTGTTGAGGGCGAAATGCTCCTGGAGGAAACAAATCCCTTTTTCCAAGGACAAGGAGAACAGAGAGCAGTAATCTGTAAATGCACACGCTGCAGGTCTTATCTCTGCTGTGGGAAATTGGCCAAAGAATCAGGTGGAAAAACTAATTTCCTCAAATATTTTTTTTTTTTTGGGAATGGGAGCTGCTCTCTGAGTATCCATAAAGAAAGGAGACAGGTCTTGCTCCTGGAGTGGGTCCAGGGCTCCTGGATTGTTTTATTTACACCTGATATTAAGGTGCTTTGCTGTGAAGAGCTCTCAGCTCTGCTGAAATCTCTGTAATTAATTCCTTCCACCTCAGCACACGGAGGGGAAGTTCAAGCAGCAGGAAGAAAAGGCATTTGGAGGTGTCCTGGTCCTGTGGGAAAGGCAGGATTCCCCACCAGGCTGCTACTGCCTCCCTGTGCCCTGTTTGGGGGACAAAGGGTGGCCAAAATCACAAATTTTCAGATTATTTCTGACCCATGACTCTGAACTGGAGATTCAGGCAGCCAAACCTGCCCAGTGAAGCTTCCCAAATGTTAAGGCACACTGGTGTTTCCTTAGAATAGAATTATACATCATCTTTTTCTCCCTTGGGTACTACAGCTCTGGGGATTTTATCAAAACAAGATAGAGCTAAATATGGTTATTTAGAAAGTCACAGAATATCCTGAGTTGGAAGTGACCCACAAAGATCATGGAGCCCAATTCCTGGCCCTGTTTACTGCTCTGCATTTCATGAGGTAATGCCTTAAATTTAAAAGATCTTAAACTCTTGTGGGGTTGTTTATTTATTTTTTTTCAGTGTTGAGCAATAGAAAAGTGAGGTAGGAGCCAGTGTCGGCTGGAACAGGAGGTAAATTTGGATCCATGGAAGATGCAGATAGCTGAGAACACACTGTGATGGGAGGGCTGTGCAAACATTGAGTTAAACTCTCCTTGTTCAATCCCTTTGCAGAGGAGCTGGGATATGATCTAAAATATCAATTACAATATCTCTGACATGGGGCTCCAGCACTCACACCAGAGCATAATTCTGTGTTATGTCCATCCCATTTAACAAAGTTACTGAGTGTGTGTCAGGAGCTTTACTTTCCCAAAAGCTGAGAATGAGAAGGAGCCTCTTGAGATGGTGACCTTGTCATTTTTGGGGTGGCTGTGATCCACAGACCTTTCTGGGTGACTCTGTAGATTTTCAGTTGTTGTGCTGATAAATCTGAGATCTGTGATCTGTCCGTGCACATCCAGCACAGCTGCAGGTCCCACTGGATATCCTGAGCATTCAGACAGACAAAATGTTTTGTTACAACACTTATTAAGGATAATCCTGATCTTTCTTTTGCCTGTTACATGGAGTGGCTGAATCATAATAATGCTTTTAGGCTCAGAAACACAATTTGTAAAACCTTTTGTGAAGCTTGCAGAGTGCTGCAGGGTAACTGCATGATCAGCATCGTATAAATGTTGGTCATTAAGGAAAAAGAATAATAATAATGATCAGCAGTAAAACAACAGTTAGCTGTGGTACCTGCTCACCACTCATGCTCAATAAGCTGGGGATGGGACAGGGGCCGAGGCTTGCTCTGAGCTCCAGAGCTGATCAATAATGGGAGCAGAGCAGTGCCTTGCATTGACTCCAGCAGGTAATTTGTGTTCCTTGGGCAGGGCTGCTGCATCTGAGCAGCAGGCAGAGCAAAGTGGCAGCACATCAACTCCTGCTGCTGGCTGGGGCCAGTTACTGGAATTAAAATAACCCCTTTCAGACTGCTGCAAGATGAGCTGTTGACCCTGCTGGCCTAATGCAGTCACTGTTATACTTATTGTTATCATCAGTGCCTTTCCTGCCTGAGCTGCTGAGTCTCTGTCATTGAAGGCACGGGCTCTTGTGTTTGTTGTTTGTGCTGCAGCCACATTCCAGGGGTTTGAGAAGTGCCAGGAACCCCTTGTAGCAGAGCTGGAGGATGTCAGTGCACAAAACGAAGATAGCAGCTCAAGATTTAGTGGACAGAGGAGGAAGGCCACGCTAAGGCTCCACTCAGTGAGTCCAGGAAGTACAAAAATCTGAATAATTTCTGTGTTGTCTAAGGCTTAATTAATATATTTTAGTATATATGATTTTCCTCCGTTTGTAACACTTTCTCTTCCTGCTCCATGCTGAATGATTTGCATGTAACTGCTGAAATTTAGCACAGACCATTTGAAACCCTGCAGAACCAGCGCTGATCCATATTCCATCTGAGGAGTCTGGAATGTGGAAATCCATGTTAATGAGGCCCCTCAGGGACTTCCTGGCTCAGCCAGCCCTGTTCAGAGCCCTACAGATTGATATTCTGGATTGAGCTAAACCTCCTAGGAATACCTTTCTCTTGGAAGCTTTTGCTGTGCTATCTATTCATTATTATTGTTAATTTGCAGGGAAGTTTTGTCCAAGGTGTGCATCAGCCCTGGCCCAGGCTCACAGTGGGATTGTCATGGCCATGGCAGGCACAGCCAGAGCAATGCTAATCCCCAAAATCCCGAGTTCCCGTGGTTTCCTGACCCGGGGACATGTTCATTGTATGGCTCCAGTGAGGATGAGCCACCTCGATTGCCTTCATGTAGAAAATCAAATGTGTGTTCTCATTTCTACAACATGCTTTGGAGTTGAACAGGAGAGGATTAGGAATTTAAATAAGATTTCCACAACCACTCCACAAAACCTGTTAGGATTATGGTGTGGTATTTTCAGGGTTCCCACGATGAAGGAGGAATTGAGAATCTGATTCCATGTTCTAAGAAGGCTAATTTAGTAATTATAATATAATATAATATAACATTATAATATTTAATTAAATAAATATTATTTAAATAATTAGATAAATCTTAAAATCAAATATTTATTAGAAGGATGATATGATATGATATTATATTAACTATACTAAAGAATAGAGAAAGTGTACAGACAGAAGGCTTAACAAAATACTCTAATAAAAAACTCATGACTGCTTCCAGTGTCCTGACACAGCTGGACTGTGATTAGTCATTAAATAAAAAATTAGTCATTAAATAAAAATTCACCTGTTGGATAAACAATCTCCAACCACATTCCAAAGCAGCAAAACAGGGAGAAGCAAATGAGATAACATTTTTCTTTTTCTCTGAGGCTTCTCAGCTTCCTAGGAGAAGAAATCCTGGGCAAGGGGATTTTTCCAGAAAATATTACAGTGACACTATGGGGCTTGTCACATGGAAACAGAGCTTGTCCCAAGAGGATTTAAGAGGGTGAGGAGCAAATGTGACCACCACAAACATTCTGAGATGCTCTGTGTGCTTTGTCTCCCATCCCCAAATCAAAGAGTGTCTGTTTTTAGCACATAATTGTAACTAGAAGGTTAACTGGCAGTTTTCAGGTCCACATTTCATAATAATCTGTTTTCCTTTGTCCAAAGATGTGGGGAAAATAAATTTCTGGAGGAAGCAGAGTATCAAAAGGGTGCTTTGGAATATTTCTCATCAGTTCATCCCTCTGCCTTTCAAAAGGAGCTGAGGAATCCCTTTCCCTTTCATACTGTGGCAGATTCTGGCCTTACCACTGCATCTCTTATGCTCTAAAAGTATCTGAGATACTGAAATTATTGTTGGGGGGACACAGCAATAGTTGGACCCAATGTCCTGTGGGTGATGAGTTTTCCCTGCAGAGGGAGTGATGCCAGCTGGGACTGGGGCAAGTGCAGAGGGCACGAGGAGCCACTGATGCCTCAGGATTTCAGCTTTGATATTTTTCATATTTTTGTAACCCTGCAGTTCTTTGGTGTGTAACTCCAAACCCCACACTCAGTGGGAGCTGCTGCTTTCCCATTTGGGGCAGACACAACAATTCCTCTGCAGGCCTGGCAAGCAAGGGCACCTCACTGCCTCAGGCCCAGAGATGGGAACAAAAGTGAGTTGGGGGCAGCAAATCTGGGGTGAATGACTTCATTAGCAGGAGCTGTAATTGGAAGATGAGCCCCCAGTGTGTCCTGCAGAGCTTCCCCTGCGCCTCCTTGGAACCGCGGCCTTGCCCGGCACTGCTGTCACCCCTGAGGCCTGCAGGGACAGGGGCAGCTCGGTGCCATTGTCCAGGTCATCCCTCACGCCTCAGGGTTCTGCTTTTTATATTTTTTCATCTATTTGTAATCCTGCAATTCTTTAGTGTAAAACTCTAGTACAGTGTGAGCTGCTGCTTCCCCGTTTGGGGCAGACACAACAGTTCCTCTGCAGGCCTGGCAATCAAGGACACCTCACTGCCTCAGGCCCAGAGATGGGAACAAAAGGGAGTTGGGGGAGCAAACTTGGGGTCAATGACTTCATTACCTGCAGCTGGAATTGGCAGATTCACCCCCAAAATGCAAATGGACCAAACTTATAAAAGTGTGCAAACCCTGACCATCATCCATTTTTGGGTGTAGCCCCTGGGGGACTTTGCCCAAAATTGGGCCCTTCAATAAATAGAACAGCTTTTTCTTCCCTTAATTCTCTCTGGCCTCTGCTTTTAGGCAATCCCAAAGGCATCACTGGGAGCCTCTGCAGCGCCTGTGATGTGAGGCACCTCTGGGAAATGAGTGAGTACAAGTGCCAGAGGGGCTGGGAGCGCCAGCAGGAGCTGGAAACTCTTCCCCAAAGGCAGCTGCAGCACGACCCACTCCTGTAAGAGGAATAAATTCACTGTGCACAGCACCCAGCTGCAGGGAACAGCCAGCTCCCGTGTCATTAGGCTTGAATGGAGTGTCTGCTCTGCTCTGCTCTTGGGGGATTGGATGTGGAATGTCACTGAATGAAATGTTGGGTTCTGGGTTTTTTTTTTCCTTTCCTCTGCAAGAATAGATTTCTGCAGAGATGTTTTCCCAGCAGGAGTGTAAAAGCCTTTTAGAAAAAAAAAATCATAGCAAATAATAACTATTTATTTTCTGACTCACATAACTCTTGCTGTTTCCAGCCTCTTTTAAAAAAAATTGCATTTAGTTGAAAATGGAGGTTGTAATTAATTCTAGCACAGAGTTAGCAATGTGATTTGTAAAAGAGGGTCATGCACTTGTAGCAAATTTATCCTGGAGTATTATTTCTTGAGCCAGATTCCCTGAGAAGATGGAATGGAGCTGTTGGGGCTGCAGAAATGTAAATGCAGCCTGAGTGAGGGCTGGCACTGCAGCCTGGGATGCTGTGGTTACGTGGGGTGTTTGACAGAACAGCTACTGAGGAAAATAAAGAAGATGAACTATGCAGAACAAGCAGATGAGATTAAGAGTACAAGGTCAAATTTGATGAAATAACTCAAGTCAGGCATAATAAAAAGGAAAGACAGAGAGCATAAAATGCTTTGGAGGGACAGGATGTTGGAGAGGACTGGATGTGTGCTAAGCAGAAACCCAATAAACCCAATTACTCTGGTTATTACTGCCTTCAGTACTGCTACAGAGGCAGCTCAGTGCCTCATTAGTCATTCCTTGCAGAATTATCATCTATCATGGCCTCATCTTTTCCTTTCTCCCTTGGGAATGCAGGAAGGAAAACAAATCCATAAGCTGTCCCCTCCCCGTGTCCCCAACGAGCTTCAGAGCAGCTTCCTCATCGTTCAGAAGAACAATCAATATTAAGCATCTTTTACTTTGCCAGCGATTGATTCTGTCTCATTGCCCATTACTCATAAAAAAGGGGGACATTTGGGCTCAATTTTATTTGTATTTAAGAGATGACAGAGACGCAGGTAGCTGAAAAATTCATGGAAACTTCCCTGGTGTTTCTTGTAGAGCAACCTCGAGGGACAGGAGTGCCTCAAGAATGAAAAGTTCTCTCCAGATCATCTTCTAAAGCCCACGAACACAAATAAATATGGCAAAAAGCTTAAAACTCTTAGGGAAATGCTTCTTCTACAGAATGTTGCAGTTATTCTACTTGTGGGTTGAAATCTTAGGAACTTTAAAAAGTATTGCTTAAAAAACCAATCTTTTGGTTAAAAATACGCAAGGAGTGTTGTCTTATTATTTATAATTTTTATTTTAATCAATACTGAAGTATTACTTGAAGTAGATCCAAGCTGGCTCTTGAAATTAGTGAGATTTTCAGATGGTTGTTGTGTCAGTATCACCACACAGACATAGGCTAAAAGAAGTCCTTCAATTCTAATTAATCTGATTTTGAAATTTCTCCCCCTGGGAAGGCCAGGGCCACAGAGCTGAACAGAAAACCTGTGTGCAGCTCCTGGATAATTCCAGGGGCTTGACAAAAGATGTTTAGTTCAGAACATGTCCAGAGTCAGCAGAATCCACCCCAACATTGTTGAGTAATGTCAGAACCTTTAGTAAGTGCTGACAAACGCCACCATAATTTGTCACAGGAACAAGAGAACGCCACAATATCAAAATTCCCTGTTCAGGCAAGAAAAAAACTGCCTGTAAATTGTAAGGAGTAAACTGTACCTTGCTATTGAAAAGAAAACAAAGAGCTTTGAGACAAACTCTGCTTTTCTGTCTTGAGAGGAAATTCTCTTTTCATCTTCGAGCAGCAATAATAAAGATAATAAAGCAGGATAAGCAGCCTGCTTTTATTGAACTGCTTCAGAACAGAGTCCTTAACAACATGTTTCCTTCCATCCTGTGATTTCTTCTGACTCCAATAAAATTAAATCAGAGAGTCTGGAATGTTGTGCTGGGGCTGTTCACTTATTTCCTTAGAGTGTCCCTGTGAGTTAATGCCGTTTGAGGGAAGCAGCTCTTGAGCGCTCGCAGAAGATTTGTGTTCACTTCTGTTCATTCAGACACATCCTAGCAGATGTCTGATTAGACTAATTTGAAATTGAATGGCGAGGAAGGAGAAAAAAAAAATAAAAGTTTGCATTCATTGAGAATGATTGAACAAAAGACGAGAAGTGTGTGTGTCTTTGTTTGCTGGGCGTGGGGTGTGTGTGGAGCTGCTGAGCTCGGCTCCCTCCCATCCCCTGCTCCCCATTCAGCAGAACCCACCCAGACACCAGGCTGCACATCCCCCTTGCCGAGATTTATTTTAAATAAGCAAACACTCCAAGTTAAACAAACATTTGATGAACGCAGCACTCTGGGATAATCAGAGGAATTGAAAATAAGGAGGCAAAGATACTCTTTGCTCATCCTCCTCAGGCTGGAATCCCAGCTGCCATTGTGGGCTCGAGTTATTTGGCAACATCAGAAGCCTTTCCATGTGTTTTGAAGGAAATAAGGATCTGTATTTCCTCATGTTGTATCTAATCCTTTTCTGGAAGATGTTTCTGTGACTTCGAATTGTTTGGGCATTATTTGGGGTTTTCTTCTTCTTTAGTGTTGAGCTGGGTTTGAACAAGTTCTGTCCTACAGAGAGTGCCTGAATGAGGAGTGGAAGGTGCTTGGAGTGCTCCACTCTAGATTTGCCTCTTCAAAGATGAGGAAAAGGTACAGGAAGTAACATTCTAAACAGGGCAGATATTCTGGATAATTTAAAAATACCTCAGAGTTGAAGTTGGGTTGGGTGGTGATGCTGATGGTGATGATGATGATGATGCTTTGGAGTTGAAGTTGGGTTGGATGATGATGATGCCTCAGAGTTTGAAGCTGAGTTGGATGATGATAATAATTATTATTATTATTGTTGTTTCTTTAAAGGGATTAATGTATGTATTTTTAAAAAAAAAGAGCATTTTCAGAAGTTCCTAAGCAATGTAGCAAATTAATTGTGTCATTAAGCACAAAGTTCAAGAGTTCCTTTTAAGAGGATGATTCTCACTAGAGGTCAGATACTGCTGGTGCTGGGTGATGTGGTGAGGGTGGAAAGCTGAAATTTTTTGTGGCAAGGCCCAGATGATTGATGTGGCACTCGAGCAGCAATTGGTGTGAGATTTGGGGCTTGAGAAATGCCGCCAGCTTTTCTGTGTGCAGCAAACCTCTGTTTGTGTCGGGGCAGGGAGGGGTGGTTTGCATTTTCCAGCAGCTTCCTTGGATGCTCATTTTCCCACCTCAGCTCTCTGCCCCTCCTTTGCCCTGGGAACAGGGTTGGGATGGGTACAGAAGTGTTCCCCTGCTTGAGAGAGACCCAAAAATGCATTTACAGGGGGAGCCAAGGTGTCCAGAGTCTCCAGACTGAAACTGAGGAACCTGACAGCATTTCTGGTTGCAGGGAACACGGTTCTGGCTTTACACAGTTCCTTAGGCACTGGGGAATTTTGATCTTTTGAAACCCTGATTTTGAATACCTTGATGTTTGCAGAAAGGCAGGTGCACAGGAAACTAAAGGAAGTCATTACTGCCCAGCAAATTTCCAGCTCTTTTGGCACAGGACTGGAATTCTGATTATTTTTAGCTTAATTTTACAATTTTTCTGCTTAATCCTGCCAAAGGATGGAAGTGCTCACACAGCTGACCTCCTCCTCCACCACATGAGACAGAGAGGAAGTGCTGTCCCATTTAAATGTTTGGACACATTTGATTTTTTTTTTTTTTTTTGTAATACTTCTGAAGGAAAATATCTGATATTTTTCCAAGCACCCATATTGCAGCTTGAAAATCCTTCTATTTTTAATCTGGTGTCTGTCAAGGGTGGACTCAACAATGTTTTCATGACAGCCCATATGCTTCCAATGTCCTTCCTACAGCTCAAACTTTGGAAATTCCCTGTCAACAGGCCCAAACCCATTGGAGTTTCACTCAACAGCCAAAAGTTTTTAGTTTTCTAATCTGCTTTCCCATGGTTACCTCTGGAAGTTTCTTGAAGCAGAATTAAATGGCTGCTCCATGCTCTCAATATATTACAGGAATATTAAAGATCTACCTGCAGTACCTAAGGCTACAAACATAATGTATGCAATTAAACCCTAGATAATAACTTTTTAAACTTGCCTTTAATATCCAATAAGTTTCAAATTAAAATGGAATTTTAGCCAATATAGCCTAATTTAATATATTAAAAAGTTCTGCTGTATTTTATTTTATTTTTTTTTTTACTGTAACAGATGCACATCTCAGCTCTTATTTTATACCAAAAGTGCTGAGATTCTGTGAGGAAGAGGTTTTTAGGAAAAGCAGATGTTTCCTTTGATTGCTTTGTGGGCTGCTGGAAGAATTAGGGATGATCCAGCAGCACCAATTCTTGTGTTGGCAGTTTTCTATGTGGATGCACAGGATGAACTGTTATTTGAATTTTCTCTTCTTTGCTACCTGTTTTATCCAAAAAACAGGGATTGCAGAGTCCTTATTCTCCAGCTCTGATGGTGAACTGGGGTCATTCTACATGAGGGATTTGAGGAAAACTGGGAGTGTTGTCATCAGAGGCACAAGTTGAGGAGAGGGAGACTTGGAGAGGTGAAGGTTTATTTGGAGATCATTTCCAAGAGATGTGGAGGGCAAGATCTGTGCTGTAAATACGTTCATTTCCTTGTGGTTAATTCGGGGCTGTGATTGCTGGGCTGGGTCTCCTGATCCAGCTGTGGGAGCTGAGCTGGCTCCTGCTTTCCCCTTGTGCCAGCTCTGATGGCAAATGGAATGTTTTTTAACAGAGGGAGCACATTTTCCCTGAAGGAGAATAATGGGACAGCTAAAATCCTCAAATCCACCTGTTCCTGCATCAGGCAGGGCAGATCCTGCTCCATGTGTGGCGCCCTTGGTTAATTTTAGCAGTAACCCAGGTGGCATTTTCTAGGGGAGGCAGAGTTCATGGATCAGCTCTGCAAACTTTCCACCCTCTTCCATCGGGTTTGTGGGGCCTGGAGGAGAGGAGCTGCTGGATTAGGAACAGCTGGCTCAGGCTGGGTTTGGGGAAGATGGGAGTGATGAAGCTGAGGGAGGAAAAGTGTTGGGACCCAGGACATTCCTCTGGGTGATTCAAAACACTGGCAGGGGCTCAGAGACCTTGGCACGGAGTCAAAACCACCTGTACCTTTGATTTTAGTCCATAGAAAGAAATATCAACTTTGTGTGAGGATTTACAAGCCACAGAAGTTTCAGTAAAATAATACTTAATTCGTCACAGGGTAGAAAGGTAGAATTTTAAGAGTTTTAGAATAGGGGTTCAAGAAGCAAGATGGAGGAATCTGGGTGTGTCCTGTCCTTCTTCTCCTTCTTGTCCTCCATCTTCTGCTGGGATGGTGACACTTTTGGATTGGTTTAGAGACAGACTGTCTAACATAGGTGATAGGTATTGGAAAATTATTGTAAATAAAGTACACACTGTTCTTAGTATAAAAAGCTAACATCACCCCAAGGGCAGTGACTGTGCCCCAACCCAACCTGCTGGACAGAGCTCAGCCGGTCAGAGAAGGAATGGATTAGATAAGAGAAAAAATAACCTTGAAAAGCAAAACTGACCAATCTCAACTTCTTCTTCAGTCGCAGGGCTAGTTAAAAACAGACTTTCTAATATCTCAGGAGTGATCTCAACCACAAAAACCCAAAGAAAAGTGCTTTGGGTACTCAGCAAAACAGCAGAGCCCAGGCTTTGCTCCTCGAGGGCTGGGAGGGATTCTGGAGAATTATGTGGCACCAGGTTGGATAAATGCACTCCAGGAAAATTTCACCTCTTCTTCCAGGTGGGATCTCTGCACAACCACCCACAAATTCATCATCTTCAGCCCCCACCCAGCACTTTGGGATCACCAGGTATGATTTGCTCCTGGTTTCTGCAGCCCCAGCTCCACGTGCCTGAGGAGAAATTGAGCTTTTCAATCAGGCTTTCCATGGAGCTCTGGGGTAATTCTATGTGACACGGTTTGGAAATCCCTCCTTGGGCACACTGGAGCAACAGCAGGGTAATAAACTGGACAGGAAACATAAAGAGTGACATAGAGTTCAGTTTGAGAGGAAACAAGAGCACTGCTCCACTCTGTCCTGGGAGAATCTGTATTTATGTCTTTGAGGGCTCCTGCAAAGCCAGGAATGGGATTTGAAGCTTGAATGGCTAAATGCAAATAGGGGGTAGATGTTCCTCCAGCTGCTTTCCTTCTGCTCCCCTCTCCTGTAAAAACAAGGCATCAAAGCTGCAGTGATCCCCCAGGCCCCCAGTTTTTAATGCTCTAGGACAACTGGTGCCTAGAGAAGACAGATCTGTTTGGCAGCAACAGTAATGATTTTTAATTTGCATCTCAGTGCCCAGGTTATTGCATATATAAAACTTCAATTATGACTTTAAAAGGCTGTTTGGATGTGATCCAGTGCTGGAGGAGAGGGAGCAGCCCTTGCCCCAAACCTGTTGGTGCTGCAGGTGCTGCTTTCCCTCAGGAGCCAGCAGGAGGCAAATCTTGGTGTTCCTGGGATTTTGGGATCAGATGTTGGTATCTTGGATGTTTTACAGGAGAAGGAAATGTTGTTACCCAAAGGAGGAGGAGGAGATTTCCACTTTACAGTTAAACGCAGGCTATGCCTTTCCAAGGTGGCCTCGGCAGAGATAAAGTGCTTTTTCTCTTCTTTATTCCCCAGTGTCATTTGCTACCACGTGCTCTACTTTTGATATTATAAATGCCTCTATCTCCCCTTCCCCTTTGCTGGGATTGGATTCTAATTTGAGATAAGTGGGTAACAGTGAGACCTCCTTCTTCTTAAAGGCTTAGTGAATCCATACGTGGGTATCTCGGCTTTGCAGCACATCCTCCAGAGTATCTGATGGACAGCAGAGTGTGCAAAGCTATTTTCCAGAAAAACAGGGAGCAGGGAAAACATCTTCCACTGGTAGTTGTGGCACTGAACACTGATATTCACTAAAATAATGCTGATTGCAATGGAAATGTTTTTATTAAATGGAGGAAGATCACAAGGTTTATGGGTTTTTTGAAAGCTAAAATGTTTTGTTAAAAGGCTTTTTATTTTGTATCCTTTCTGCCACCTGTGTCTCAGATTTCACAGATTTTATGCAGCAGTAAAAATCAAAACAAAACTCCATTGTGAGTTCCCACATTGTTGCAAACACCACTCTAAATAAATAACTCATGAGATAATTAATACAATTAGGATTTTTCATAAAGCAATGTAAGACTAAATCTTGATGCTAAATGAGGTGAAGATATTTTTATTTAGACTAGAACTGCAGAACTATCAAACTCCCAAAACTCAGGAAAATAAACTACTAAAATTTAAGAATATTTAAAAAAAGAAGAAGGGGAGGGGGATTAAGATGATAATTTCATTTTTATGTTTGATTAGCAGGAAGACCTGGAGGAATTTAGGTCCTGATTGAAACTCATTTTGTGAGCTGCCCATCAGAAGTTCATGGAGTTGTTTTTATTATTATCATCACTGAACTTTGACTGTCCTTCAGAACCTGAGGCAGAATTGAGTTGGGATTTCCCTCTTTTTATATAGAATGTGGCATTTTATTTGTTATTTAAATATCACATGAAACAAAGCTGAGATGACCAAAAAATCATGTCCAGATGCAAGTTGCACTTAAAATTTAATATTTTGTTTGTATTTACTACATCCATTACATTCCTGATTTCAACTGTTTGAACAGGGAAGGTGTAAAATACCTTATTTTTGTGCTGAAAGTAATTATTGGCTTGAAGTTTCAACATAACTATCTAATACACAGGTCATGTTGTGTAATTAGTAACTACAAAGAAGCAGGGTGGAGATGTGCTAAGTAGGAGTGAGCTTGAAACACATTATTCATTTATAAAAAAAAAATATTCCAGACTATTCCATTATGTAACTGGAACCAAAAAAAGAGGATATTTAATTTTTTTTTTCAGTTTTCATACTGAGCTAATTCATGAAGAAATTTATTAATTGAAAATTATTATGAAAGACAGGAAAGACTGAAAATACTGGGATTTAGAGCAGTGAAACACAGTGTCCTTAATTTTAAAAATATCTTTTAAAATTAATTTCTGGCTAATAATGGCATATTTCCCTCTCAGAAGCTGTTTGTGTACTCCAAGTCTGTGACACACAAATGGAGGTTGATGTGTCAATATGATTCATTAATAAAAATTATCTTGTCCGTGGGTACAAATTGAGGCTTTTTGCAGGCATCTCTAAACAATCCCCATCTGCCCAAATGGCTGCAAATGTGGCTGTGAACAGATCTTAAACCTTCACCACTCAAATCACAGGCTGGAAAATTCCACATTTTTGCATTTAATGGACTTGTAGCAGATGGGGAACTTTTCAAAGTTGTGCTGTTCAAGACATCCCTGTGGAATGCACTTTTTCTGGATATTTTTTCCTACAGATAAATGGCAAAATTGGCTTTTGAGAAGCCCAACTCAGCAACAGTTCTGTTTATCAATATAACAGCAAGCCTGCAAGTGAGCACAATCAGAGTTCTCACAGATGTTTTTCCTGAAGGGCAATAATAATAATGGTAGACTTTGAGCAGCTTCCATACCTGGGAGCTTCAAACATCCTTCCAGAAAATCTCCTCAGCTGTGCCACAAGTGCTGTGGCACCTCTGCCAAAAAGATAAGCATAAAAAGAAAAGATAGGAACACAAAGCAGGGACTTTCTGAGTGAATTCTGGAGCAAATTCAACATTTGAAGCTTATTCCATTCCAGCTGGATCCCTGACCTTTGGTTTGTGTAGGGGCTGTGCTGATGGAAAACAGGGAATCTGGTCATTTATTTTACCTTTTCCCAGTGTTGTTTTCCCAGTGCTTCCCAGATTGCCACCCTCTGCTCTGCCTAATTAAAACCAGGTGAGGTTTTTGTGAGGGTGAGTGAGATAAGGGTTTGTTCTGTGCCTCCTCTGCAGATCACATCTGCCCTGATCTTTGGAGCAGTGTGGTGCTTGAGTTACTGAAATTATTTTTGCAAATAGTTTTGCTCACTTGTGTGTTTGGGGAGGGGATTTCTGGTTGCTTTTGTATTTTTCAGGTTCTGTGCTGCTTTAGTGTGTGGGTCTGGGATTCACATCAGGGCATGGTGAGCTCTGTGCACAGAGCAGGGAGACAAAACAATTCCTGCTCCAGCTGGGCACCAAGGACAAATGAGCCAAATCTCAGCCCAGGAGCACAAACCCCGTGGGCTGCAGAGAGAAAAACAAGCAGGGTGGGACTGCAGGGCTAAAGCTGGAATGGGACAATGAACTGCAAGGGGCAAATGGAGCAGAACTGATCCCAGGGACAGAGCCCGTGCCCGGCCGTGCATTTTGGGGCCATTTTGGTCCATCTTGTGGCAATTTTGGGTCCATCTTGGGCTCATTTTGTGATCATTTTGGTCCATTTTGGGCTCATTTTGTGTCTATTTTGGTTCATCTTGGGTGCAGCCCTGGCTGGGCTCTGGTGCTGCCCAAGGTGGGTCCATGGAGGAGATGCTGTGAATAAATCCCTGCTTTATTCTGTGACTCTGCCCAGCCTCTACTCTAGGGCAGCATCAGAACCATCTGTGGGCAATGACCACAAGTTCCCAAAGGATTTTCCTTCTCCAAGCAACCCCAACAGAAAACAAACATCTCACAGAGGGCCCTGAATGTGCAGGAGGTGGGGATGAGGCATTTGGCACCTGCAGTAATTCCCTCCATTTGCTGGAGAGGAGCAAGCCAGCAATATCCAGGTTTTTCCTAGATTATCACTGCTGCAGTAATTTCTGAGGCAATGCAATTCTTAATAAATTTCACAGATTTGAGCAGTTTGGGGCTGCAGTGGCTGCTCTCACCCAGCCCCAGGCTGAGCCCCTGTGCTCTTCACTCTTCCGAAAGTGAGGGCTCTGGCACAGGACTTGTTTTTGCTGGAATTAGACAAATGCAGGTGGCAAGGAGAGTTAATTATGTAACAGTGGGAATGTGAGGGCTCCTAAAGGATTTGAGCATTTTCCAGTGATCCTAATCTGCTTGGGAGCAAGTAGCACCTGTGAGGGAGCATTTCACAGGAAAATGGGACTTTGGAGATACACGTGGCCTTGTCCCAGAATTATTTTTTTGTGCTGAATTTGAGCATAAAAAGGGGGAGAAAACAGGTGGACAAGGACTACAGAAAGTGGTAGCACAGAGAAAAGCAGAGAAGCCTTTATGCCTGCAGGAAAATAATCTAAAATTAGATTGGGAGTGTCCAAGGCCAGGTTGGACAGGGCCTGGAGCAGCCTGGGACAGTGGGAGATGTTCCTGACCACTGGATGGGGCTTTATGGTCCCTTCCAACCTAAACCATTCTGGAATTCACCTCAGCAACTGCAGAATCAGTGCTCCAAAAGCTGCTATGAAATAATCAATGTTAAAGCAGTAAAAAATAATTTTCATGTGTATAACCTTGATAAGCAAAAGCCAAAGGTGATCAGAAAACAGGAGCTGGCTTTTGGTACAGGTAACAGAAGGGTGGTTCCACCTCTGGAAATAAAAACACCTGGAAGTTTGTGACACTGACAGGAAAAAGCCTCTTGTGCCAGTGCTGGCTGTCACTGTCCTGGTTTGTTTGGGGTCACTGAGTGTCCTCACCCCAGCATCCACTCCCTAAATCTTGTGCTGTGCAGCACCCCGTGTTTTATGGCCCCAGCTCTGCCCTGGCAGTGGCTGTGTGTGTTTGGAGTGTATTTAGAGCTCTGGGCAGTCTGTTCCAGCAGCTGATGAATGGCTGGGTGCCAGCAGGACCCTCTGGGGTCAGCACTGATTGAAGTCAGTGTTGTCCCTAAATTAACCTGGCTTCAGCAGCTTTGGGACATCTTGCTGCATCCTGGTTATTCCTTCTGCTTGGAGAGCTCAGACCTTCCATCCTTGCTGCTGCTTCTGACAGAATCTCCATTAGATATGAAAATGAGTGCAGGGGGATGCTGGACAGAGGTGCCCCATGGGCTGTGGTGTCACTGGGGGCTCAGGGTTTGTGTCACCTGCCAGGGTAAGGCTGCCCCCCTTTGGAAAGGAAATAGGAAATTATCCTATTTCTCTTAGGATAATTGGCTGATTTCTGCTTTGCCAGTACATAATAATGATGGGAAAGTTGCTTTTTTGGATTATTTTTTGTTTGGGGAAGCATTGCTTCTGTTGCCTCAGCCTGTCAATGACAGTATGGCACATAATTCAGCTTTTGACTTTCAGAAAAGGAGCATCTTGGGATGCAGAGGCAGAAATTCAGAATTAGACCTTTTTAACCCTTTTATTATAGAAATGCACTTCTTCCTTCACTGCTATTTTTTTTTTTTTTACAGAAATCATCCTCCATTTGGCACCTGTTTTTTATGCTGGAAGGAAGAGTGATGCCAGCTGAAAGGGAGTGTAAAGTCACAGCTAAAAAATGGCTCTGCCTCCTGTTCAGAGGATCCTGATCATCAAAATTCTTCCCAAGAGCTCTCCCTGTCTTTAAAACACTTTTTTGAAAAGCTGTTGAAATCTACAGTGTTTTTTCCTTAGACTCACTGGGGAGATGGACCCTTAATGATGTTAATTTCATTACCAGGACTCAAAATGCATTCAAATCACAGAATCAATAAGGTTGGAAAAGTTCTCCAAGACCATGAAGTCCAACCTTCAGCCAAACACCACCATTCCCACGCAGAGATTGGGAGCACAGGGTGAGTTCTGCCAGCAAATTCGTTGTAACTTCTTCTGAACTGTCATTTTTCAGGTGCACAGAACAAGGACAGAGGTGACCAGCACTTAAAAACCACTTAAAGCCTGTGCTCAGCCTTCTCCTATAGATACCTCACACTCTGTGTCAGGATTTTTTATTTATTCACATTTTCCTCAAAACTTGAGTTTACTTCTTGATCAAAATGAGTAATTTGCTTTTTTCTGGAAGCTCTTGGAAAGCTCTTGATGGCTGCAGCCCTTTGGGAAGCCAAAACCTCCACACAGCCTCTGCAGAGGCAATTCCAGCAGCTCTCTGCCCTCACTCATGAGATTCCTTCCAGTTGGATCATTCTCCCATTTTCACAGGGAAAGAATATCCTTCAGCTGGCTTCCCAAATATCTTACAATGAAAAAAAACAAAAAAAAATCTTTTGTTGATTTTTCTAAAAGTTTGAGAGGGGTAAACATCCAAACTGGCGTAGTTTGAAATGGGCTAAAATAAATTTTCCTCCAGCACTGTTTAGTGGTGGCACATTGTGAGGTCAGGACCCCAAAAGGTCCCAGATAAGAAGTGGGGGACACCCTCCCTGAATGCACAGAGCCAAGTGTGCAGTAATAAATATTAGATGATGTTTCTGGCTAGGAGATGATTTGTATTCCACAGCTGCATTTCTTGTATTCGAGACAGAGAAGTGAATTTGTATCCCATGGAGATGTTTTATTTATGCTTCCTTATTTCCAAACTTGATAAACACACACCCCAAACTCAGAAACGTAGAACTCCTCTTAGTTAATCCAGCTTTTAATGTAATTTTGCTAGAATTAATAATTCGAGGTGAAAATAGAAAAAAATCCCCAACTTCTTGAACTTGCCATAGTTAGGACTGGAAATCTGTGGGGATTTTAGCATCCACTAAAGACCAGACAACTGGAAAGGCCAGGAGAATTTTTAAAATTCCATACTGCAGAGAAATGGGGGAAATCTTCATTAGATATGAGTCTCCTCACAGACTTTGAGTTCATTGTTCAACTGAAAACCTCAATGGGCTTAACCCTGTGTTACCATATTGCAATTAAGAGCAAAACACATAAAACCAATTGGGTCTGGCATCCATCACTGGATGTGCTCTTGTTTTAAAGGACATCTCTGTTTATAATATATTCACAGGGACATGATGTTCATCCCTGGTTTTCAGGGAAATCCTGGGGAATATTATTCCCAGTCCAGCCAAACCCCAATATCTGGCCCCATCTTTGAAACATCGTGGTTCTTGAGTTACTCTGAATATTTTTGTAAATGATTTTGCTCACCTGGGTGTTTGGGGAGGGGATTTCTGTTTGATTCTTTGTGTTTGAGGCGTTTAAACCATCTGTGGACAATGACCACAACAGGGCAGGGACGGACATCCCAGTTTGACCCGCTCCACTGCTTCTGTACGATGGGAGAAGTGTTCAAGGTTGGACCTGGAATAGTGGAAGGTGTTCCTGTCCCTGGCTGGAGTTTGTAATTAGGTGATCTTTAAGGTGCCTTCCAATCCGAAGCATTCTGTAATTCTGTGATATGAAGAGTATTTATGGATTTCTTGCTGTTGTAAGCTGTTCCTGGTGTTTGGGGGTGAATAATGTCAAATAACCTCACTGGAAAAGAGGCTGGGAGCTCAGGGAAGGAATGCTAGCAGAGGCTGGAGCAGGAAAACCTAGTGGGTTTTTTTTTTTTAAACTTTTTAGGACCTCAAATTTGAAGATCTGGCACCCCTCAGCTGCTGGACACCCACAGAATCACCTCTTCCACATTGCAGTTCTCCGGCAAAGTGCACCAAGCATGGCCTGCGTGCCTCCAGCTTCTGTGGGCTGGCTCTGAGAGCTCTCTTGGCTGCAGGGAGAAGCCATGGCTGGGACTCAGCTGGCCCCTGATTGCCTGCAGGTGGCTTGTTTTCCAAAATATCCTCGGCACTGGAGCCTGCAGATGCCTGATGCTTCCTTATAACAGCTCCCCAGTTCCAGTGATGCTCTTTGGATTCCCATCCAAGGTGGGGATGTGCACAAGTTGTTGGGAGGCTGGCCCAGCACAGAGTGGAGATTACTTGGAAAATGTTGAACCATTGGTCATGTGGAATCCATCCCATTCCTAGCAGGGAGAGGCAGAACAGAGAGCTCCAATTAGCTGCTGCTCGTTTGCAACCATGTCAGTTAATTAGCTGAAGCCCGAGCAGATGGGGAAGGATTTCTCACAGAGCTCTCAGAGGCACTTCTTGTTGCCCAGTTTCCAGCACTTGGGATTTTAATGTTTTCCATTTCTCCAGGAGGCTGGAGAACACAGGAAGGGAAATTGAGCTCCCAATCCTTTGTTCCTTTTGGAGAAGGGTTGGGTTCTCCTCAGGCACTGGTGGAACCCAGCTGACTTTGTGTGAGCAGAGATCCAGCTCTGCTCTGTGTCATCGTGGATGGGAACTGGGAGTGGGTGGGAATGAAGTCAGGCCATGGATTGGAGCTGGGAATGAAGTCAGGCCATGGATGGGAGGTGGGAATGGAGTCAGGCCATGGATGGGAGGTGGGAATGGAGTCAGGCCATGGATGGGAGCTGGGAATGAAGTCAGGCCATGGATGGAGCTGGGAATGAAGTCAGGCCATGGATGGAGCTGGGAATGAAGTCAGGCCATGGATGGGAGCTGGGAATGAAGTCAGGCCATGGATGGGAGGTGGGAATGAAGTCAGGCCATGGATGGGAACTGGGAATGGAGTCAGGCCTTCGGGTCAGCCTCTGCCCAGTGCCTTGGTGATCCCAGAGCCAGACCAGGGGGTCCATTGTGCATTCCAGGGCCCCTCTGTGATACAGGTGGGCACAGAGCTGACCAGCAGCACTGGGGCAGGATTTGGGGGTTGCAGAAGGAGCTGGAACTCAGTCTCCTCTTTCCTATTCCAGCACAGCTACAAGGATCTTGGAGGAATGGTTATCTTGGACTGTGGATGCAGCTAGGTGAGTCCATGTCCTAAATTATGATGATAACATGAATCGAATGTCACATTTGGCAGTGGCACCCATTCTGATAGGAGTCTCCAGGAGCACTGATCAGGCCTTGGCCCCCAGGCAGAGACCACCTGCACCTTCCTTCCCCATATTTGCATTTTTAGAGATCTCTGTTTTGCAGTCTGTGCCCTGCTTCCCCAGACTCTCGTTTGTGCCTCCCTCGTTCAGGCTCCCCCACTATTCCTGCTTCCTTTGACATTTCTTTTATTGCTCTCCCGTGCACCAGCTCACGTTAACACGTGTTAGAACAGCAGCATCTTTTTGTAGCACTGCTTTTAATTAGCCTGCAGCTTCCCCTGGGATGGCTGTTCGCTCCAAAGCTTTCTGCAGGTGCTGTTCTGTGCTCTGTGACTGCATTTCCTGGAGGTGATACAATACAGGAGGTGGTTGTGTTTTAGGTGACTCCAAAAGTCCTCCCCAGCGTGCAGAATTCTCTGATCTTGGCTGATGAAAACCACTGGCAATGTGGAAGAATATTTTTAATGCTGAGGGAAGGGAAAGATGAAGGTGGGCAAAGCCACTTGTTCAGAACCCACTTGTTTGAAAGGGAACCAATGTCTGAGTGCCATCAATGTCTTTCAAGGATTCTTTGTTTCAAAATACCTTAAGAACAGGACTGGAGGAGCAGTTTATGGGATCAATAAGGCAGGTGCTGATACAGTGCAAATGGGCTGCTTTATCCACATTTACAGTGACTAATCCAGGAGTAGCTGCAATGAAGTTGTATTAGTTGTGCTACAAGGACTTGCACTTCTCTCTCTGAATCTGCCACGCCACATTTTCCTATTGTCATACCCTGCACAGAGCCTTTAATAACTTCCCAGCTGCCTGTGTTTCGCTGGTGGGCTCCATAAACCCTGACTAATTATTTTTACATCCTCCATCTCCTCATTGCAGCATGTGCCTGACTCTGTGCCCTGCTGCTCACAGTTCTGTGAAACACATCACATCCTCAGGAGCTCTGCTTCTCCAAGCCATGGAAAATCCAAAACCTGGCCCTTCTTCCTCAGTTTGCTTTCTAGCGCCTGGGATCTTGAGTTTCTTTCTGTGAGCTGCATCTTGGCTCATTTAATTACTGTTTGTATGGAGCTGATGATCAGAGTATTATTTTTATTATATATGTTATAATAAATACTCAGAGTATTTATTATAACTGACCATTTATCCCAATTCTGTGCAGGATTCCAGAATGGTTTGGGTAGGAAGGGACATTAAGCCCCATCCAGTGCCACCCCTGCCATGGCAGGGACACCTCCCACTGTCCCAGCTGCTCCAGCCCCAATGTCCAGCCTGGCCTTGGGCACTGCCAGGGATCCAGGGGCAGCCACAGCTGCTCTGGGCACTCACTGCCCTCCCAGGAAAGAGTTTCTTCCTAATATCCAATCCAAACACGATGATGTGAGATGCTGTAATATCTCATTATGCCAAATTCCTGTTGATTTGAGCAGGATTTTCCAGTGGATTAGATGAGGATACACTTTCTGCAGTGAGTATATGGGAACAGTGAAGCTGAGTTGTCTCTAAGACAGAACCACAATGGCCAATATTTCCATTGAATTTTTGCCTTCATGGAGATTAAGGGTGGTTTGAGGCAGCAGTGCAACCCTGGTTTGTTTCTGGTTTAATTCCTAATTCACTGTTCCTTTCTTGCCTGGTGGTGCCTGCTCTGTCCTCTTGTTGCTTCCATGAAAAGCAGATGTGAGAACCAAAACCTGAGACTGGAATTTGAGTCTTCACTGCTGCTCCTCTCAGCATTATTGATCACTTCCATTAATGCCCTTCCAGGAATGAGGCCTGGAAGGGCTCAGAGCAGCAGGGACAAGGCAGAAATGCCCATCCCCAGTCCAGGAGCTTTGGTCCTGCCCTCCTCTAGGAGAAGGAAACAGCCCCACACGTGAAGCATCCCCCAAAAAAGCATTTTGTTCTTCTCATTTCCTTGGCATTCAGTGCACACATCACGTGGGGAACGTGCATGGAGCTGTTGCCTGCACAAGTGCACCTTGGAGATGCTCATTCAGGAAAATCTGCATTTTTGGACACTGATTCCTGAACCTACACTCTGACAGATGATTCACTTTGGATGTGTGAATTAACTATTAATTTATCAATTTAACTATCAATTTAACTATTGATAAACCACCAGAATGTGCTTTGGGCTGGACTGGGGTGCAGGAGGGCTGTGAGGTTTGTTATGAAATACAAGCACCAGCGATTTTCCTACATCGTGCTGTGTGCAAATGCATTCTGGCTGAACTCCCGTGCCTGATTTCCAGGCTGGCTCTCCTGGCTCTCAGGAAGGTGGCTTAGCTAAAGCTGCGTTGTGTGTCCCCTCCACAGAGCTGGAAAGAGAAAAGGCTGCCAGCAGGCAAAGAATGGAACAAAGAATTAAACAGTTGTGTCATTAAGCCTTCAGCGTTTGCAGACAGGGCTTTGGCACAGCTTGGCTTCCCAGTGCTAAGCACTAAGGCTGGTTTTGGTCATTTAGTGACTTATTAAAGCCCTCAAAGCTTTTCCAGGATTTCTTCTTTTGTTAACTTCTGTCACACAAAGTGTTTTTAATGCTCTTCTCTCGTTTCCCATATTACAGCTCTGCAATATTCAGATTAGGTGAGTGGAGAGAGCAGTGATTTAATTATGGATGTGGAAAAAGAGTTTGCAGGAGTTCCCTGTGACAAACAGACAGAAATTTTCCTGACATGAGTGGCACATTTGTCAATCTGCTGTCATATTCAGAGGTAACCAAACCTTTTCAACTCAGGAAACCTCAGCTCAGCTCCACAATTGTTTTTGTGGGAAATAATCTGTCGTTTGAAAACCTTGCAAGTGGAAATCAGTCCACAGTAACCCACCCAGAGTCCAAAGCAGGTCTGTGGCTTTTTAAAATACCAGTTTAACTCCTTCTGTGATGGGAATTGATGTGATTTTGTCTTTGGGACAGTGCCCACCCACATTATTTTTTTCATTCAGACAATTAAACACCAGTTTGGTGGGACAAAAGTGCAGCTGAAAGACTTAGCAGGTGCTTCAGTGATTCTTCATTAATAAATGCAGTGATTCATTAATAAATGCAGCTGGGATGGGCCTGTGAGGGAGGTGAGAAGCTGAGAGGAACTTTGCCTGTCTGGGTTCAGTGGGAGCAAAGCCAATCTCAGGTAATGGAGAAACTCTCTCTTCCTGTGATTTCCACCACAAAAAGCTTTGCTGCTCTCCAGGTGAGGAGGGGTGACCCCAGGGAGGGGTTTGGATGGCTCAGGATGAGTTATCCCTGCTCAGGGATAACCATGGATGGCTCTGCCTCCATCCTGGTCCATCCTGGGTTTCACTCTGCTGGGACATTGCAGCCACGTCCCTGTCACTGCCTGCTTGTGGCCACCACCAGGTGACACTTTTGGAGCATCACCCTGCTGGTTTAATAAGGATATTTTACAGATCTTGTTCTGTGGTCTACAGCGAGCAGAAAAAAAAATACACCTAATAAGTCTAGAAATATTATATACTAGGTGTTTTAATTAAATTTTTTATTTATTGCATTTTAGTCCATTTGAAGTGTTGAGAGTAGCTCTGGGTTTAATGCAGGAAGGATTTTTTTTAATCTACATATTTAAAGGAAAAGGAGTGTGGTTGTTCTAACATTTTAAGTGCATTTATACCAAGTATAAACTAGAATCCTGGATTTTATTTTTTAATGAAACTTAATTCAGCCTAGTTAGGAAACCAATAACCATATCTCCTAATTCAGTTTATTAAAGTAATAAACACAGCTATTCCAGGAAATGAAAACATTTCAGGGGATGAAATAGAGAGTTCTCTGAAGAAGATACTCAAGTGGGGGTACCAGGCATTTCACAGCTATTCTGGTGCTAATCAGAGCTTTCTATTTCTAAAGATGGTGGGCATCACCTCGGGCTGTGGATGTTGGAGATTTTCAGCATTTTGAGAACTCCTCTGGCTTACTTGGGTGTGTAAGGTGGATTTAGGTGTCTGATTTTAAGCAATGAGACATTCAGGTGCTTGTCTTGGGCCCTGACTTTCAAAGCTGCATTAAGCCTGACAAGACAGAGCTGGAATTATGTTTAATAATGGACTAAACTCCTCCCAGGCTGCAGAGTGGGAATAGCAAATACAGCAGGGTGGGTAGGAGAGGCCCTCAGTCACTGCAGCAGGGTTTGCTCTTCATCCTCATCACTGGATTCCTGGAGATGGAAGAAAGAGCAAAGCTGAAACCACAAAAATTGGTCTTTCCATCAAACTGGAATAGGAATGTCTGGGTTCTTTCTCAGCTCATGAACTTGGAACCATCAAGAATGGGTTGGAAATACCTTAAAAGTCACCCAGCTCCCGCCATGGTGGGGACACCTCCCACTGTCCCAGGCACTCCAGCCCCAGTGTCCAGCCTGGCCTTGGGCACTGCCAGGGATCCAGGGGCACCACAGCTGCTCTGGGCAGGTCCTGCTGCAGATTTTGCTTCTTTATCTCCCAAGTCACAATGGTGTTTAACTCAGGCTGGGATCTTAGAGCTCAAAAAGAAAGGAGAAAGAAGTCCAGGGCTAAGGATGAGATGAAAATGTTTCTTTAGGAGCACAGGCAGTTTTAACCTGCTTTCTTATAAATCAGCATACTGATAATGGAGATGAATCATACGGCTATGGAGATATCAGACAACATTTATGGACCCATATTGATTTTTGAGCATTGATCCCAAATCAGCCAATTCTTGCTATTTCCTCCCTTCTTTTCCTCTTTCTCTCATTCCAGTAATCCAATCATCCTCGATGGTGACGCTGCCGTTTCTTCTTCATCAGGCACTTTACACAAAAAAATACAAAACTACAATTAAAAGTGAACTATGAAGAGGGGGATTCCGTGGTTATTAAAGAAGCTTGTGTTCAGCAGAGGTCACTTTCACTTGCCTTTTCATGTTTTGAGGAATTGCAGCAGAGAGAGACGTGAGGTTTCCCAGGGAAGCCGTCCCGGTGCTGCCGTTCCAGGTGGCTGATCCTTCACTTCTTGTCTCAGCAACTGGGCTGGCCTTGACAACCTCCCATTCCCCAGGACCTACAGGAGCTGTGCTTAATTAATCTCCTCCTTTTTTCAGAGGTAGTTACTCTGATTTGTCATGAAGGATTTTTGGAATTTTTTTTTTTTCCCAACGTGGCAGTGTTTGATTCTGGGAACCCCAGCATGGGAAGAACAAGGGGCACGGCTTCCATGTGACAAAGGGCAGG
Organism: Ammospiza caudacuta; assembly: GCF_027887145.1. Classification (NCBI taxonomy): domain Eukaryota; kingdom Metazoa; phylum Chordata; class Aves; order Passeriformes; family Passerellidae; genus Ammospiza; species Ammospiza caudacuta. The sequence goes on along the minus strand of NC_080604.1, from coordinate 20,074,633 downwards.
GTTAGGTGAGATTTTGGGAAGGAATTCCATCCCTGTGAGATGCCCAGAGCAGCTGTGGCTGCCCCTGGATCCCTGGCAGTGCCCAAGGCCAGGTTGGAGCACGCTGGCACAGTGGGAGGTGTCCCTGCCATGAGTCATTTTTTAGACCCCTTCCAAACCAATCCCATTCTGGGATTCTCTGGAGTTCTGAGCTCCCCATTCTTTTCTCACTCGTAAACCTCTCTTGTTTTCTCTTCTGGCTCTCTAGGAATATTGGTTTCCTTTAAAAAAAAGAGAAGAGGGAAAGGGAATGAGCAGCTCTTGCCACAAGGCAGCAAAATCTGTCCTGGCAAAGCAGGGTGGCACAAGAAACCTTTTCCAGCTGCAGGGAGCAGAAGTGCTCAGCAGAGCTGTGGATTTGGATCATCCAAGGAGACTTCAGTTATTTCCAGAGTCAGTTACCAGCCAGGAATTTGTGTTTTTATGGCAGTATTTAGGGATTCAGCAGCTTTCTCTTCCCCTCCAGGCAGAGCAGATCGCTTGAGTGTGGTGGAGAGGAGCACTCAGAGGGAAATGGGAGCAGAGGCAGTCACGAGGAGCAGGCACTTGGAGAAAGGCTTTGGAGAGAGCTCGCAGGGTAAATGATCCTTTGTCAGCAGCTGCTGGATGGCACAGCCCTGCTGCCAGGCCCCAGCAGCTGCCCTGCTCAGGGCTGTGCCCAGCAGTGTCACTCCTGTCCCTGTGCAGGGAGGGGATGCTCTGCTTGGACTGCACCAGGAATTTCACCTGGATCTGCCTGTTCATAACCTGAGCTGTCTGTGAGCTGAGCTTTGCCTTTAACCCCAGCACTTTCTAAAGCCCCACACTGAGGTCACTCCCTGTTTGTATTTGGGTGTTTCTGGCAGTTTATGTTCTAACAAACAGCATTAACGTGCTGTAATACCTTGGAATAAAAGCGCTTTATTTCCTACTGGAATTTCATGCTGCTTGTGGACTTATGAATTGGATTTCCAAGGGATAGTGCTAAGCTCAGAGCCACTTTCAAAGGGGCAGGCAAAAAGTCATTAGCAACACTTGGACAATAAATTCTTCCTGGTCTGCATCAGTGAGATTTGTGATCCCCTTTACATGTATTTTATTATGATCATTCATTGGTTATCTTTCTGGCACTATTAAAGTAATCTGGAGAAGTATATTGCATATTATGACCACTACTTTTATTATAGCAGGCTCCTAAGTAGGAACACAGGAACACTGAAGGGGAAATAGAAGAGGGAAAAGATCTCCTGGGCTGGCACATCCTGTCTCCTGCTGGCACATCACATCACATAATTCCTGTCATAAATACAAGTAATCTACAACTCTGGGGTTTGTTCACTCTGAGAAGAAAATGTTTTCCTGGCGTGTCTAAAGAAGATTAAAGTAAGCCAATCATAAATGTAATTACTGTGAGTTATAAAAGATGATAAGATTTTAGCCCTGTGGTTGCTTTCTTTTGGGGTTTGGGGAGGAAAGAGTTGGTTCTGTGCTGTTTGGGTTTATTTCTTTCTCTGGGAGAGCTGTGTTGAGGGAGCTGCAATAACCTGGATCATTTTCTTTGCACAGGCTGGCTCTGGTGCAGTCAGGCTCCTGCAGGGCAGCCTGGGGAGGTTGCAGCTCCAGCCCAGCTCTGTCCCATGAAAAATGGAATTTCCTAGGGAAGAATTATTCCTGTGGCTGCCCCTGGATCCCTGGAAGTGCCCAAGGCCAGGTTGGACAGGGCTTGGAGCCATCTGGGACAGTGGAAGGTGTCCCTGCCATGGCAGGGAGTTGGAATAGGATGGATGATTGGAATAGGTCTCTTCCAAACCATTTTGGGATTCTATTATTCCATTTCTTTCCTATTTTCTGAGATTATTTTTTTAATCCAGAAGCACAAGTGATGTTTATTACCAAACAAGCATTTTTTGCCATTTTTGCTATTGCCATTTTAGAGATGTTAATAACATTAATTATAATTTTACTTTGGTGTGCCCTATCACCTCATTTTCATTCAAAAACACAACTTTTTTTTCATTTTCTAAACAAAATTCAGGTGCTGCCTGCTAAGCAACATCCCATCCTGAAGCTGAAATACTCTGTGCCATTCTGCAGAAGCCTGAATGGCAGCAGGAAGGCTGAATTCATTCTGTCACCACACAATGCACAGCACCATCCTTTAGCTTTTCACAAACCTGATAAATCCTTCACAAACCGGCCCAAAATAGAAGCAGCAGTAGAATTCTCTGAAGTTGTCAGCAAGATTTCTTGAATGAATTTTAACACATCTCTCCTCCAGGAAAAGGTTTCTACAGCAAAGGTTTCTGCAGCAAATTCCAGCTTTCCACTGCCTATTAAAAATAACTTGAAAATATGTATATTTATATATGTACACACTTATATATTGACATGTCATTGTTGAGTAATTCACTTTTTGTCTTTTTTATTAGAGTAGCTTGCACTTAAAAAGCCAAGTCTGGATGATCCCAGTGCAAATGCAGAAATCCAGGAGGTGAAGAGTTACAGAAAATATCAGTTGAATTAATATTTTTCACGTAACATTAACTCCAGCTGTCGGTTAGCATTTTAAAAATAAGTTTCTGAGCAGCCAAATGCTCAGACACACAGATAAGCACATGAATAATTCTGGTGGTTGCAATAAGGAAACTAATTAAGGATGCCCAAATCCAGGCTGTAACAAGCTGGAGCAGCAGTGATCATTACTAAATTAGTGTTGCTTGATGGGGTTACAAATAGCTCAGTGGTCACCCTCCACAAAACATGAAGGGAGACACAAAATTCAAGAGGACATTAGCCCAAAATGAGGGATATTTTTTTCTAGATTGCTTCTAGATGCAAGATTTGGTAAGTCTGAGCTCTTAGGTGCACTTGAGGCATTGAGCAGCTGAAAAAAAATCCAAATAAACCAACACTAAAGTTGCAGCTCCACAGAAATTAGAAGAAAGCCACGTTTCTGCATTTCCATGATGTTGTGGTGCTCCATGCTGGAATTACCTTTTCTGGTGAAATGTTCCAGCAGACCAAAGGTTTCACTGCAGGTGGGTCCAGCACAGGAGTAAAATTCACCTCAAGGCTCAGTTCTGCACAGGGATTGTTCTTCCAGCCCTTGTGTGTGGCAAAATCAAGTCAAAAACTCTTGGGATGTGTATGGAATGTTCAGGGACTCCCTGGTTTCAGGGTTTTTCAGGATCAAAGCAGCTGCTGATTGCTGAGAGCAAATTGATTGTTCTTGATTTGTCATTTCCCATCTTGGAAGCACATTCAGCCTCCAAACCTAAAGGAACTCAGATAAATCAAATTAAGGGAGAATTTTTAATACATTTAAGCTAAATTTCCTTAGTGCAAAGAAGAATCAGCCAACATTCTTTTCATAGCATTAGGAACAATATTTGAAGTTCCTTTCCCATCAGCTGTCTTTTCATTAGCAGCACTTGAGCCCAGTTCTGACCAGCTGGGATTGTTCTGATCTCACAAAGTGGGTGCTGTGTTTTTCCTGCTGCAGCTGCAATTAAACTGCTTTAATCACCTGATGAGTAACCTCAGTATTGGGGGTGACAGAGGCCTTTAATGGTTTAATAACTCAGAGGAGCCCTGGCTTTTGAGGGAAGTTCAGAAATGTGCTGTGGAGTTGGAGAAGTTTCTCCAGATGAATGTAGGCCATAGCCTTGAAGGATAAGGAAAAGCAGCTTGAACAGGGAGATGCTCTGGAGAAATAAAATTTTGCTTGGGATTGTTTGTGTTATCACAGCCCCAGATGCATTGCTGCTCACAACGGATCTATTCCAACCTGATGCTGAATTATTTTGGCTTTTCATGCCGTCAGAGGAGACAGAAAACTCCTACCATCAGAAAAACTGCTTTTCTATCCCCACGTGTGAACATCTGAGTGCGTGTGTACTCCAGACTGAGTAAGGATGAAAGGACATTTCTGAGTCTGCATTTCTAGCCATTATCTATTATTTAATTCATAAATTATGCAGCCTCTGGGTATTTTGAGGATGTTGCTGCTGCTGGTGCCGTGGCACAGGGAGGATGTTCATGGTACAGCCACGTTGGGTTGGGAGGGACCTTAAATTCATCTCATTCCACCCCTGCCCTGTGTTTAAATAATAAATGCAATTTCTCAGTTCAAATAAAACCCTTCACCTCTGTTTTTCCATGTTGCTGTTCCTTTTCCTTGTAAATCTCATCTTACTCCGCCCAATCATCTTGATCTTGATAATTTTCTCAACAAATGGAATGGTCAAACAACCTCTCTCCATGATGTGTTTCTGCTCTGAACAGGGCTGTGCTTTGTGGGGTTTGCTGATCCCATTTGTTTCAGTGTCAGCACTACAAGTAGTTCTGCTTCCTCTTTTAAAATAATTTAAAATATTTTTAATTTTTTAATATTTTTAATGATGTATCAGAAACCAGATCACAATGATTGTGCTTAGTGACGTTTTGTTTCCTTTTTAACAGGAATTTTTCTGTTTCATTGACAACCTGATCTCTTTAACCTCCATTTGCTTAAAGCTTCTGTTCTCTTTTATAACACACTGGGTTTGGTTCAGTGTGTATTTGCAATCTCAACCTGCATACACATATATTTATATAAATACACGTACAATGACCTATACATATGTTCATATATAAATGTTTTGTACAATTTCACAGCACAGTTCTGGAGAAGGCCAAGCACAGAGCAGCAGAGCTGAGCAAGGTCAGAAAATTGGATCCTTTGAGGCAGCTCTGCCAAGCTGCAGATGGGGCTGGACCTTTGGATGAGGGGATGGGTTTGGAGAAGACTCAGGAGGGGTGAGGTGCTGCAGGGGATCAGCTGGGGCTCACCCTCTGGTTTTGTGGCTTTCTCTCCCAAATGAAGAGGGATAATTCCCCAAATTCCAAGTTTTTCAGCTCTTTCTGTGTCCGATACACATCTTCAGTTATGTTATGGGCACCCTGTGTTTTACACACCCTGTGTTTTACACACCCTGTGTTTTACACGTTTTACACACACCATGTATTTTACACAACCTGTATTTTATACACCCTGTACTTTACACACCCTATGTTTTGCACCCCCTACATTGTACACACCATGTATTTTACACACTCTGTTTTACACCCCCTTTTTTCTTACACACCCTACATTTTACACACCTTAAATTTTACACCCCTGTATTTTATGCACCCAATATTTCACACCCTCTCTATTTTACGCTCTGTACTTTACACACTTTACACTTCACACACCCTACATTTTAGACACACTACATTTTACACCCTTTGTATTTTACACACCTTACATTTTACACCTCTTGTATCTTACACTCTCTGTACTTTACACACCCTACATTTTACACTCTGTTTTACACTCTCTGTATTTTATACCCCCTACATTTTACACACCCTATATTTTACACCCTTTGTATTTTACACACTCTACATTTTACACACCTTACATTTTACACCTCTTATGTTTTACACTCTCTGTATTTTACACCCCCTACATTTCACACCCCCTTTATTTTACACACCCTCTATTTTACACCCTTTGTATTTTACACCCCCTACATTTCACCCCCCCCTGTATTTCCCCCATCCTCTATTCTCAGACAATTTTCTGTCCCTTCCAGCTCCTCTCCACAGGCTGGGATGCTGCAGCACCTCCCTCCATCGCTGGCTGCGTCACTTTGCTTTTGAATCTGCATCAGGTGAGTAAAGAAACATCAGAGAACTGGTTCTTTTCTGGCATTGCACCAGGTTTTATTGTTAGGAAAATGGTCATTTTATTGCTTGTAGGGCTGTGATTCTGCCCTAGGGATTGTCCATAGGAAAATCTCAGTTAGCCATGGGAGTTTTGTAGCCTAAGGACAGCTGGTTTCATGCCCAAAAAACCCCCAAATTTATAATTATATGGGTTGCAAATGTTGATAAATGCCAGTATTCCACTTTCCCCCTCTCTGAGGTGTTCAGGAAAAGATGCTGTGGAAGTCAAGGGATGTTTAGTTACTCCTTCCATGATTGGCTCCCAATAAATGGGGATGCATGGAGCCACTTAATTGGGAAATGTGAAAATTAGAAATGATCTCTCCTTTAACTTCCTCATCACTCCAGCCCTTCTCTAAGGCAGACAAAGGGCTGGATGGGGGCAGGTGGTGGTGTCATTGGGGTCTTTTTTTATTATTTGAAGGGCCCAATTTCCATAGGTCATTGATAGGAAATCATCCTTTAAAGTGTGGGTATTGGTGGGTGAGTAAAGTGAGTGTTCAGGTGGATGATGATGCAAAAAAACCTCATAACTTAAAAAAAAACCAAATTATGGGTCAGATTCTGGTCTCACCCAGGACACTTTAAATCTGAAGTCATCTGGAGAAATCATTGACTCCAGGGTAAATGAGTTCCAGGGTTTTATCCTCACAGAGCAGAAGAGAGCAAACCAAAATTAACCATTACTCTGCCACAGTCCTGATGGAAGCAGAAGGAAAAGATCAGATCTGTTTGAAAAATCCCTTTGGCATCTCCCTGCTTCACCCAGAGAGCAGGGATTGTGGTAGGGATTATTTTAAGGTATTTCTGGAAGTTCAGTATTGTAGGGATTATTTTAAGTTATTTTTGGGGGTTTAGAGACAAGGACAGAGATGAGCTTTTCGTTTTTTTAGTTTTGAGACCCACTTAGATCTAAATATATAATTTTAATAAATACATATTGTATCTAAATATCATTTTAGTGCTTTAAATACATTGGAAAAATACATATCCCCAAATAGGTCTGGCTGTTTGATATTCAAATATCATTTTTACACGAGAACAATCCCCTACATAAAAATAAGACCAATCTGTACTCACATATTATGTGCTTCTATTATTTCTGTGAGACATTTGTGCTTCTGTGGTTTCTATTAGGCCTTGAGAATATATCAATATATTTTATTTGCAGATTATTAATAAGTATTTATATAGATATCATGCAGATTTATAGAAATAATACCCTCAACAAAGTCCTACACAAATTTTTAGAGCAAATGTTTATGGCTACTGGAAACTCATGAAGGATGTAGTTTGTAATATTCTTGTGACACAGCCTCAGCTGTCAGAGCACGAAAAATCACCTCCCTTGCACAGTGAGACAGAGACAGAGAGAAAAAATCAAGGAGAAAAAAGAGGGATACAGGAGTGAGATAAAAAAGAAAACACGACAAGTCAAAATAAAATTTAGCCAAAACAAAAAATTTAACCAAAATAATAATAATAATAAAAAAAGAGTAGGTCGAGTTAATCCTGAGAATAATTTATAGCCCCAGCTATAAATTATATATTTTATATATAATTTATATATAAATTATATAACTTTATATAAATTATATGTAAATTTATATATATTTTAATATGTTATATATTAACATATAATATTTATTTATATTAATTCATGTATATTATATAAAAATAAATATAAATATATAATATATAATATTATATATAATAAATATATAATATATATATATAATATATATAATAATGTATATTATATATATTGTGCCAATATATAACATATAATAAATATATAATTATAATAAATAAATAAATAAGTATAATATATATTAATATATATTATATTTATATGTAATATTTATTTAGATGTATTTATTTATATATTTATTATATTTATATATATGTATATATATAAAAATATAAATTTACATATAAATTTATATATATATATATATATATAAATTTACATATAAATTTATATATAAATTCACATCTCAATTATATATAAATTTCTTCTCCTCACCAGGCAGAAGAATATTATAAATATGCCAACGTGCTGGTATAAAATCTTGGATCAGTGATGGGGGTGATGCTGCTTGATCGCAGTGCCAGAGGGATGGAGGGCAGGGTTTGGAGTGGCACCACCAGGAGAAGCTGGCAGGAGCAGGGATTGTCACCCTGGGCAGTGGGGACAGCTGGGACAGCCTGGGAATGCTGAGCCAGGAGCCACAGCCCCAAAAGAGCAAAGAGAGGGAGCTTGGCAGGCACGGAACTGATTATTCAGCCAGCAGAATGGGTGCAGATGGAGTTAAAGCAGAGATAAAATCCAAACCTACACCTCCCAAAGCTCCTCCTTCCCAGGGTGGGTTTGGGGCATCTTTCCTAAGAAAGAAAAGCAGGAATTATTTTAATGAATTATATCTTTCACCAGTTTGTGGCCAGGGATTAAATCTAAACCTGCACGTCCCAAGGCACCTCCTTCCCAGGGCAGGCTTGGAGCATCTTTCCTAAGAAAGAAAAAAACACAAATTATTTTAATCAATTCTCTTTCACCAGTTTGTGGCCACAGAGAAAATTTAAACCTTCACTTCCCAAGGCGCCTCCTTCCCAGGGCAGGCTTGGAACAACTCCTGGGCTTGGTAAGGCAAGAAAACACAAATTATTTTAATGAGTTATCTTTCACCAGTTTGTGGCCAGAGATAAAATCTAAACCTGCACCTCCCAAGGCTTCTGCTTCCCAGGGCGGGCTTGGAACAACTTTCCCAAGAAAGAAAAACCCACAAATTATTTTAATCAATTACCTTTCACCAGTTTCTGGCCAGAGAAAATCTAAACCTGCACTTCCCAAGGCGCCTCCTTCCCAGGGCAGGCTTAGAACAACTCCTGGGCTTGGTAAGGCAAGAAAACACAAATTATTTTAATGAATTATCTTTCACCAGTTTGTGGCCAGAGATCAAATCTAAACCTGCACCTCCCAAGACTTCTCCTTTCCAGGGCAGGCTTGGAGCATCTTTCCTAAGAAAGAAAAAAAACACAAATTATTTTAATCAATTCTCTTTCACCAGTTTGTGGCCACAGAGAAAATTTAAACCTTCACTTCCCAAGGCATCTCCTTCCCAGGGCAAGTTTGGAACAACTGGGCTTGGTAAGGCAGGAAAACATGAATTATCTTCATCAATTGTTTTCCACCAGTTTGTGGTAACTCCTCAAAGACAAGCAGGGGATGCTTTCAGGATTATTTACTACAGGACATTTTGGTTTGATTCTTGGAGCAACAGATTGTGCCAATCTTTCAAATAGTTTTGAAGAAAAACTCCAAGCTTTTCAGAATGCACTAGCTTTATCAGCACTCCAGTGTTTCCCTTCCAGTAAAACTACAATTTCTTATTAATGTTGAGCAAAAATGTACACAAAACTCACAATTATATCAGGTTTTTGCAAGTCAGAATTTACTTAGGCTTAAAAAATGCTTCCCATGTAACAGTTGCTTTGCAGAAATTCACTTCTCAGATACAGAAATGCTGGTTCAAATGTAAATAGCTTTTTGTAGTAAGAGGTAAAAATAAATATTGATTGACTGTTTTTCATAAATGTCTCCCTTTTACTACAGGGATGAAATTTTCCCACAGAATCTGGTCAAAGAGCACCCCGTATTTTATACCCTAACCTTGCACCTTTGTTGTTCTTAGGAAATTTGATTTTGGTTACTAAAAAGGATCTTTTTGCCCATTATTGTGTAGAAATTCTTCTGTTTTGTAGCTGCTGATGCAGAGCTTGTCTGAAAAACAGGAGAGACTCAAAATGTAACAGGGAACTGAACTCAAGAATTGGATTAACAGCATTATAATTTTAATTTGATTGTGAATTCAGACTTGCCATTGTTTAACAAAAGTAAATGATATTTGATTTGAGCTTTCTGCCTAGAGGAGATCCTTCTGGTCATGATTTTGGTGCAGAATCACCTAAATTTGAGCTGAGCTCACTCATCACACACTTAACACAACACCTGGAGACAAGCAAGGAGCCTGCAAGCTCCAGTTCATTTACAACGTGACTAAATCTGCTTTTCAGGCACCTGTAAATGTCAGCAATCTGATTTTGCCCCAATTTTGAATATTTCTGTTTGAATTAAGCCAACTGAGCCCTCTCACAGGACTTGGGCTGGCAGTGGCTGAGCTCTCCAGTGAGAGCTGAGCTCGAACACATTTTGCCTCCCTGAAGCCTGTCTGGAATGCCTGGATACTGATTATTATTTTTATTATTCTTGGGCTGTGTCGTTGGCCTTTTCCCACTGACACGTTGCTGGGAGTGCAAATAGAAACATGTGAAATGTTTAACCTCCTCTCCAAGCAAACCTCCACAGAGCTGTCTCCCATTCCCACCCAGCTCTCCCAGCCTGTCCTTCACACCTAAACCATCTGTTTGTCATCTCTTGGCTCTGCCACAAACCAACCATCTGCTGGGAGCCTTTCAACTTCTATTTACAACCCAGGCTCTTTTATCTATCTTACAACTCCTTGCATATGTCAAAATTTTAATTACACAGCCACACATTAGGATGTCGTGGGCTCAGGGGGCTTTTTCTATCAGTGATGGCTTTGGAAATGTGGTTTTATGGCTTGTTGATGGATGGTGTTCCTGAAGAGTGCAACTGGTTTGGAAGGGAGGGAATAGCTGATGCATGAAGTCAATAATTGTTCCAAGATACCTCCAAGTAATTGATGTCTGCATAATTCCATAAATGCCATGGCTTTATTAAAATACAATAACAATATTAATTTATATGAAAATTCACCATGGCTAGCAGCTAATGCATTTAAATTTCAGATAATTTAATGCAGTCCTTTCTCCTGTTGGGGTAGGGGGGAAAAAAAGATGATTCTCAGTAGAAATTCTCTACATGCCTCAGATCTCATAAAATAGAAGGTTTGAATGACTTTTATAAATGCTATAAATATGATTAAGATATCCCCCTCCCAAGGCAGGAGGGTGAAATGGATCTCACTGAACAAAAACCAGCCAGGAACGTTAAAAATTACCATTTCAATTATGAATACTGTACATAATACACAGATAAAAACAAAGCCTTGCCTCTCTCCTGCCAGCTGGAGGGACAGAGGATGAATCCCCAATTTTTATCCACAATTTGGATGCAAATTGCTGAGGAGTGTTCCCTGTTCTTTCAGGGTGAGTTTGCTGAGTCGCTACCATTTTAGGACACAGATTATTTTGCATGGAGATGGAGGATGGAAGGGAATTTTAATAACACAAATGACAGAGGAGAAAAGAGCAGCAGGACTTTTGCCACATGGTCCACAAGAAAATAAGGGAATTATTGAGGATTAGCAGAATCAGATCCTCTTTCCCTGGAGCTCCAGGGCTTTGCTTTTGTCTCTCTATTCTGCCTTTTCTGGTCAACTTCTCTGTAAAAACAAGGATTTTCCACACTGAAATCCAAGAACACAGGGAAAGCAGATTGGTGGGGAAGTGTTGTAATCTCTGGCTTTGAAAAAAACAAACGAAACAATTTTGAGAGAGCCCCAAGGAGGTTCAACACCATCAGAAGGCTGGAGATGGGATCCTGGAGAGAGACAGAGGCAACAGCACAATTAAATCCCTGAGCAAAGTCCATCTCTTCCCTCCCACTTCCATTTTCCCCTTGGCCCTTTGCTGCAAAGCCTTTCCTGTTTTTTTTTGAGAACAGGGGGAGCTTTGCTCAAGGCAGGGAGAAAAATGAAGCATTTTGATGCTTTTTTTGCCTTCACCCACCTGTGCACACAATGGGATGCTTTTTCTTCTGTGAAATTTTATTATCTTGGTTAGAATGAAGAGCTGTCCTAAGTCTCAAATTACACAGAGTATTGGAGCAATTCCAAAAGATCTGTTGGAGGAGACAATCCCACCTTTTTCCTTTTTTTTTTTTAATTGATTTAGGTAAGCAGCTGAAGCCTGCTTTCAGCTGAAGGAGCCCCTTTCATTTTAATTAAACCTCTTTTTAACAATGAAATCAGTGCTGGAAAGTTTTCTGCGTGCACCTGATGATGCTGTGGAACATCCCTGCACTGAGAGCCTGTTTACAGAAACCAAGGTACCCAAACTCTGAGAATATTTTTAAAAAATCCTTTATAAGATTAGCCCTCATGATCCCTCAATTTACCAACTGATCTTTCTCCACCAAAGCAGGGCTGCACAAACTGAGAGCAGCTTTGAGTCATCTCCAGGCACTGAGATTGCTCCTCTCCACCTCGTCCAGCAGTGGGGATTATGCTCATCATGCAGATCAATACTGGCTGCTTTAATGCTCTGTGTTCACTTGCTCTCAAATCCCCAAATTTAATCATGCAGCCTGAACGAGCAGCTTCGTTGTTTTGGAGGAATTTCAATGGTTTTGAAAAGACACGTTGGCTTTGGAAGCAGGCTTGAGGAACAAGACATCACATTCTTCACACAGAAGTGTGTAAATTTTCAGCTGAAGGGTTTTAATGTGGCTGTGGTTTAAGTGATTGAGCTGGAACTGCTTTTCTGGTTTTCACTTGTTGATAAAGAATAGGAGAAAACAATGAAATTTGATTTCATTCAAGGTGGAATTGTATGTTACAGATCCAAATGGAGAAAACCCATTAGACAATAACTCTTCCTGTGGTCAGCATGTTACCCAGTGCTTTTTGTGCTGTTCCAGTCCCAGAAAACAGTTTAGAATCAATTGATCTATATTTTCTCACCAAAGATGACACAAAAATATGATCTGCTGTGATATATCTGTTCTCCTTTTGCTGGGTGTACACAGTGAATTCATACATATTTTATGGAAACCTTTCACCAAAAGCTCCTGCAATCCTATAAAAATTTCTGGGGGATGCTGAGGCGCAGGAAGATTGATATTTGGAAAAATGATTGACTTCAAAAATAACTTTGGGTTCTCTGAGCTCCTTCCTTAGTTCAGGGAGGGGGGCAATTCCAAGGACGGGAAGGTGGAGGGATAATAATGGAATGAGCACAACCCTGGTGAGAGAGCACGTCAGCCCCAGCTGCCTTAAACAAACAAATCTCTGCTTTTAGAGCCTCTGTCTCCTGTTTTCTATTCCAATCATCATTTATTAGTTTTCCTGTTTTCCAGAACTCTGTGATCAGAGAATCATTTGTTATTAATGTTTTTTTTTTTCCCAGACATTCAGGTTGCCACAATAGCTCCATCATCACCAGGCTTGAAGGAGGAACAATTAGATCCTGATTTTCTTTAAGCCTGTCCCAGCCATCACAAAAATCCAGCTGTGTGAACAAAATACGGAATCCTCTTGCAGAGCAAATGGTGTTTGCAATCTCACAATTTGCAGACTAAAAATTTAAATGACTATTTTTATCCTTCTTTTAACTAAATTTGTCAATGTTAGCATGCTTAGGATTAAAGTTTTATTGACTTTCTTTATTTTATTTTAAGGCAAACTTTAAGATACAGCACATAAAGTTTTCCAAGCTGCATTAGAAGAGTTCCTGGCCCAGATTCCAGCTTCCAGTTCTGCTCCTGATCCCAATCCTGGTGACAGCTTCAATCTGCTGCTGCCTGGCTCACAGCTTGGTCACAGCACCCAAAATTTGGGCTCAGGAAAAAGGAGACGTGAGAGAGACAGAGCAGGAGAGAAACTTCTCTCATGGGAAAAGAAAATCCAGTGGTGGAAATCATCCACAGTTTGATGGGAATGGTCCCCTGGAATCATTACTACAGCACAGGGAACAGGTTGGAATCGTGAAGGAAAATTGGTCCTGGGTTTGTTCTTCATGCTTCTTCTTCCTTCTTCTCCATGGGTTTGGGTGGCATTTTGTGATTGAGCAGAAAAGTCCCATTGCAGCTCTGTGGGATCAGTTATTGGGTTAAAAGGGAAAATAATCCAGGTGTCAGCTCTTCATTGGATAGTTTAGTCTTAAAAGACCTTACAACAAGAGATTGTTGGCCATTTTGTGCCTTCTAATGAAAGGCTGCCCAACTCACGGCAGTGAGGCTGTTTTAAATAATAAACACCTGAGTCCAAACATGAATTACTGTTTTAAGTGCCTTCAATCCAGACCCAGAGAAACCCACAACTGGAGCTACCACAGGTTGGGAAGGGAACTTGCCATGAAATGATCCCAGTCTCCATTTGCAGCCCTGCTTTTACCTCCTGGTGCAGCTGGGAGTGGAGCAGGCAGCTCTCCATGCAGCCACAACATGTCAGGAGCACATCCTCAGCCACAAAGCCATCGTGGAGCCTGTTTGATTTCCTGGCTGCCTTATTTGTTTACAACAATGCTCTTAAAATTGTCTCTCCCATCTGTGTAGTTCCTACTTGTCTGAATGAGAATGAGATATTAAAATGCCGTCCAGATGTCTGGATGCATATCAGCATTAACATATTATGCAAATTGTCACCAGGATGGGTTTTTTTTTTTCCTTCCTTAAACAAAACAATATTTGGAGGTGGAATGTAAAGAAGGGAAGCTGTGAAGGATGACAAGTGAAAAAAAAAAAAAATAATGCACTGAGCATATTCAGCTGAACTTTTCAATCACTTTGGATGAAAGGGTTATGCACAAAGTGTCCTCAGTTGTTTTCACTGTAAATCTAGAGAAGGACAATTGGATGAAAACAATCTTGAAAAGCAAAACACATAATAAGCAAGGAAACAACACCAAGCCTGAAGAGTTCATAAAATTAATTCAACAAAGGAAAATATAAAAGTTGCCTCTGATCTCATGAGAACAGGACTTTATAAACAACAGAAACAAATATGTGTTGGCTACTGGGCATTTAATTTAAAGAAACCTTTGGCTCTGTGTCTGCAGAATGAGTCCATGGAATTAACAATGTAAGATCATACCTGAGCCTTCATTGCTCTAAAAGTAAGAAAATTAAGATCAATATCTTTAATTGAGGTTGGGTTTGAGGGGATCCTTCCAACTAACAATAAACATGGTGTCTCTTGAGTTTCTCCTAAAAAAACATAAACCACCAAAAATTTTAGATTTATTATTTGGCTCCAGATATTTTAATTACTCCAAGCTTAAGCTGGATGTCAGGGAAAAAATCAAGATAGAAATGTTGAAAGCAGGGATAATGGAAAAAGATTTTGAAATGAAGTCACCCACATTATATTTATCTCAAGGTAACATAAATGAGACTTCAGTTGTGTCTGGCAGGCGTCTGCCTAACCTGTCCTTCCACAGATCCTACACTATTTACTCCAGTCCCCATCTGGCCTCTAGGTTGGACATTTCCCTGGTGTTTAACCTGAATTTCCTTTGCAATTTCATCACAGAAATTCTCCTATTCCCTCCTGATGGCTGGACACCTCCCAGCCTTCCTCCCACAGAGGACAGAGCTGGAGATGATGCTGTGGAGGTTCTAAAAGCACTTCCCACATGTGAAGATATTTCCCCTCCCTCACCATTCCCTTTAGCTCCATCCTTCACCCAGCCAGGCTTCCCTCATGCTCCATTTTTTCTGTAATTTTGTCCACATTTTTCCCCAGAATTCCCTTCAGTCCCAGGCAGATATTCCAGCTGTAGAGTTAAGTAGCCTTGAAGAATTGCCCACATTGAAGATGTGCTGTTCCTGCTCATTTCTCCTGATTTTCTCTCTGTTTCTCTGTGTTTCTCACCCACCAGCACAGCTCCTGCACACATCTCCCCTCCTTCCCCACTCACCTTATCTGCAGAAGGGAGCTTGATATGATTTGTTCTCAGAACATCCATGCTGTTTCTTCTCTTATCATCCTTTATCTTCTGAGTGCTTCAATAGATTGGCTGACTGTTTATCCTGGCATCTTCCTGGGCACAGAGCAGGAAATGATCAGCCTGTTATTCTTCACCATTTTTAACAACATATTCCTTCATTACTGTCATTTTTTTGTCTACTACCAGAGGCACATTATCTTCCCAGAGAGTGTCTATTATTATGTGTGTCCCAGGGTTTAATCCACAGAGGGATGGAGAAGAAAGGATTGAATTTCAGCTGCTCCTGAGTGAGGATGACAATCCCAGTGTGCAGGGGATCAATGATATCACAAAAATTGATCTTTAATAAATAGAGTGAGAGTCTGAGTGTATCCTGTAGCAGACAGTGCAGGCAGAGGCTCTGTTATGTTATGTACATTATGGCAGGGGATATGCACAATCCCATGCTGAAAATAGATTTGATATCTTTCATTTTCCTGCACTTCCTGGGCTTCAGCTCCAGAGACTTCTAATGATAATTCTCAAATGCCTGTCCAATGGCACAAGAGAGCAAAAAGAAGGAAATCTATTCACATAGTTCAGTTCCTTCAGTCATTAGACCAGGAAAAAAAATTGCTGTTTTGAGGATTGCTAAGCAGTCAGAGAATAGATCTGTTTGTGGATTATTAATTGCAAAGTAAAAGCTAATTTTGCAATGGGTGAACAAGATCTGCTTTTTGTGTTGGTGGTTTTGGAGTGCCTGTAGCCAGACCTACAAACATTTGTAAACCAGCTCTGCATCCTGCTTTATTTTGAATTCCTGAGAGTTAGGAACTAACACCAAGAGCATGATGGCATCAAGGGAAATGAAAGATCTGCTGTAATCTGGAGACCAGTTTAGCTAAAGGTGGACAGTTGGTGTTGGAGCCATGCAATATCTGGATATTTTGTACACCTGAGGTGATATTGTCTGTCTCACAAAGCTGTGAATCTGCTCATTTAAGCAGATCTGGTAATAGCAATCATTTTAGTGGCATATTAAGAAATGTTTAATTTTTAGTTGGCCCTGAGTCCTTCACAATGACTCCCCTCAAGCACATCAGCGAGCTTCAGGTGCACAAAATGTTCCCAACACACTGATTTTAGCTATAAATATTTTCTCTGAAGCTATTTCCTAAATATTTCTCAACTGCCACCTGGGGAGGTAGTATGAGACTTTCTCAATTTACAGCACAACCCGTTTGGATGGAGTTACCATGAGCAGATAAAATATCAGCTGATTTGCTTCCAGGTACCATTCAAGAAGGAATAGTAATAAATCTAGTCAGGAACATTTCACAGAGTAAAAGTGAAGAAATTAGGTTAATACATTATTTATAATGAGTGATTTGCTGGGCTCTATGCAAAACAGAGGAACATTTTTAACCAGTTGAATCAGATGAGGAGAGGTGAAATCCATTGTTTCCCTCGTTTTTCTCATTTTCCTGGCAGGCTGTCTTAATTACTTATTAAGCTTTAGCTTTGCCACTTGTCGTGTGGCAGCTGACAGTAAAGAGCTGTGCCTGAACAGATGAGCAAACATCTGGCCAGCCCTGGGAGCAGTGGCTCTGCTGCCTGCTCTCACTCCCTTTTTTCAGCCACAAACTCCTTTCCTTGAGGTTCTCCTGTCTCCTCTCCCCTCTCACTCCCTCAGTGCACGGTTCTAACAAAGGAATTGCAGCTGGAGGAGCGCTGGAGTGCAGAGTGGAGAATGGATTCTCATTAATCATGCAGGTACAGCTCGCTGGATAATTCATAGCACATCTCCCTGCCACATGCAGGACTTCAGAAGTGATTAACCAGCCGCTCTCGCTGCTGTCCCACCACATAAGAAAGCGTGGCAATAAAAGAGGATTCAGCTTCACAGCACCACAGAAGCTTAAATTTCCCTGATAATAACAACAACATGAGCATGGAAATGGGAGAGATGGGGGAAATATCTCTAGGAAGGGAAAGAAGAAAAAAAAAAAAGATAAGAAAACAGTTCTTCAAACCTGAAAATAAAAAAGCAGGAGAACATCGTAGCAGGAAATGTAACAAATTTCCAAAGAGACGCTGCAAGAGAAAACACTCCAATCCCACAAGAAGCAATTAGAAGATCCTGTGGAAATGGTGCATTAAAAAGATGAGTCTCCAAAGGAATGAGCTGCTTTTTCCTCATCTCTTTTTTTTATTGTTGTTCCAATGGAATTCATCTGCCTGCACGCTGTCTGCATTGTTGGAACAGTGCTCTCTCCTTCCAGAGGATTATCTGGCCTCTCTTATCAGGGGCTGTGAATAAGCAAAAGCTTTCAAGGCTGCTGAAGGGGATGAAGCACGTTTTTATTTCTCTTTGTAGAACACAAAGCCTGTAGGAGGGAAATTGCAAAATATTGTTCCTCTCCAGCAGGCGTTAGAAGCTCTTGGTTTATTTACTCGTCTCCCACCTGAGCCAACCTCCAGCTTCATTTCAGTAAATGAGCTCCCACTTCATGGTTTTTATGTGAGAAGTGGGGCAAAGAGAGGAAGGGAAATGAAGGGAAATTGTTTTGTGGAGTGGATTGTACCTCTCCCTCTTTCTCCTTTTTCCTGCAGTTTCTCTTGCCTTGCAGAGGGGCTTTGACCTGAAAGAATTTGGGTATCTCAAAAACCAGGGCAGTCACCCCTTGGGCTCAGACATCCATCACCTTCTAGATCAGTTCATGTTGGTTTAAAATGCAACTTCCCATTGCAGTTCTTCAGCCCCACTCGCCTGGAATCTGAAAAGGCCTTTGCAGAGCCCTGCAATCCTCAGTGATTCCTGCCCTTCCTTGGAGGGAACTGAAGGCAGCACAAATCTGAGTTAATGGCTTTTATGATCAATCAGCTCATACCTGTCCTATTAATAATGCAAATGGGATAGGACTATTGAGTTATGAGGAGCTTATACACAAATATTAACCACTAATACATTCATTAAGCTGACTAAAGTATTAATTAGCTTTGATGCTGCTGGATTGCAGACTAGCAGATAGTTTTACTGAGGCCTGCTCAGATTGATTAGAGTGATCCCATGCTGTGCACTGTTTCCACAACAGAATTGATCTTCCTCCTGGATGAAGACAACAACATTCTGAACCACATCTGGGGATCTTTGTGACTAAGCCTGGCTAGGGAAATCAGGGATGGAAATATCCTGCTGGAGTGGTTTATCTGGATGGGATCTTACTCTGAAGGTAATCACTTTAAATTCGATGTGATTGGACTTAGATCCAGAAGAAAAGCAGAATAAAAGATTTTCCCATTTCACTGGGTACTGTAGAGATTTAGGCCCATGACTAAATGAGCTTTAAGGTCCCTTCCAACCCAAACCACTCTGGGATTTTTGCTCTCATCCAGGAGAAATGAAGGCAAAAACCCTACAAGGAAAATCATCATCCTAATGAGGTGGGCACTGTGGATTTCTCTGCAGGTGAAAATCAGAATAAATTTGCACTCTCGCCACAACTTCAATGCAGGCACTCAGTGAGAAAGGTGTAAATATTGATACTTTTACATTACAGGGGTTTAAATAATCATTATTGATTTTTCATGTATCTTTGAAAGGGTTCGAGACAAGCCTATGCAAGATATTTTATACCACTGGCCTAAACTGCCATGGGGTCATTTTACTGCATGTCTGGAGGGTTAGGAAAGTCCTTCAGGGCTTGATGTGAGACAGATATTCTGAAAAACATCATGATCAAGGCAAATTTCAGTTTCCTTACAGTTTTTCTCCCCAACTCTGGATGCTGTTTGCCTCTGTGATATTTTCTCATTTCTCTGACTTTTGAAAGTGCCTTTTCCTTTGCAGCACTTCACTGACAGTGAGTGGCAGTTGTTCATTAACCATTATCTCTTCTAATTTTCTGTGAACTAATTACAAGGAGCATAAGAAAAGCTATTAGAATAGCAAAGCTCTGAGGGATAAGAGGAGAAAAAGAGCAGGTCAAGATCACTGCAATTTACAGCAATATTTCTTTCAAGAAATGTGGGGGTCTGAAAGTCAATTGTTAAAAAGAAAGCAGAAAGAGACCTGAAAATATCAATTCAAAAATCAATAGAAATGTCCAGTTTGATACGAAGTTTTACAACAATTTCTAGGGAAAATACTTACCTTATGACATGACAAGCACCTTTATTGCATGGGGTAAATGAGCCAGTAAAAGCAAAAATATTGGGAGCATATTGGAGCAGAGCAGTAGGACAGAAAAACAGGAATACTCAGGCACAAAGATAACAGAGGGGATAAAAAACCAACCAAAACCAGCCCACAAAAGAAACCCCATGTGAGGTGATTCTTGCAGTCCAAAGCTGTTTTCTGAAAGAGGGAACAAGCTTGGTAATCAAAAGGCATCATTATCTGGCTAATGTTTCCCAGTGTTTGGAAAGAAATAGAAATAAAATTATTAAAACTACCACAGGTTATGAGCACAAAGCAATTTTGCTCCTGTCTGCGTTGATGTGTAACCCCAGCAGGAGATTCCTTACAACCTGAGCTGCTGATGATTATAAATCATCAGCTTCATTTCTGTATCACTCACGGTTAAAATTCACTTTGGATAGTAGGGAAGGAGGGTGGTGAAAATTGTAAATTAAAATATCTGCCCGAGCTCTTGTGTCAATACAACTCATGATTAAAAAGGTAGAAAAACTTCAATGAATGTTGCAAAAAGAAAAATTTCCATGTTTCTCTGTCCTAAAATTGTGACTAATAGGTGGATGTAGCTTGAAAAAAAAACAAGAATGGTGAAAAAATATCTGCACTGGTCACATGCAGGCAACAAGTGAGATACAGGAACCCTCATAAATCACATGTACAGCCCGAGCACAGACGGATTAACAGGTGGTGAAACAACAGCTGACACATCCACTGTGATGGGCAAGAAATATGGCCAGGGTGAGGAGTTTGGACAAGCTTTAATTCAGCACAGAACTCTTTGGGAAATGGATGGCTTTTCAAATAACCTGAGAAGGTTTCTGCCCTCCTTTGGTGCCCCCTGGGGCTGGGGATGAATCCAGAGCCATTGCTGGGAGAGCAAAGAGTGAGGTTGAGCAGGTGCTGGTGACCGATGGAACCAGCCTGAGATGGTTCCCATGACCAATTATTGAATTAATCAATCAGAGCTGTTCTGACAACACCACCAGCTCAGGAGTTAAAATCACATAAGGGAGAGGATTGATTAGCATGAACAAATCCTCCTGCTTGGGTGGGGGATAGCAGGGAGGGTATTCCTGAATTCCTGGGGGATGAGAATAAAAAACCCACCTCAGTTAGCCTTGGAGCAGATGAAGGGCAGGTAAACAGAGCACCAGAGAGATCTGTCATCAGAAGGACACAGCTCTGCCAGCTTGGTAACCTTCAGCACAGAAATGCAGGATGAGTGGTTTGAACACAGATTGGAAGAATTATGGGATGAAAAGTTAGTTAAATAAATCAGCAGGCGTGCCAGGTGATGCTCTGCAGCAGAGATGGATGTTTCTTTTTTAATTTACTGAAAAGGCACAATCCCTTGGCTTGGACTCGAGGCTCTTGAAGGTCTTTTCAGCCTCAACTTTTCTGATTCTCACAGGGACTGCAGGTTCAAGCAGCCACCTTGAGAAAGAATTAAGTCTTTTTCTGCCCTTACTCCAAAGAGTTTATGAAGACTTTGTAGCAGCTGAATTCATGGAAATTTAATAACTTTGAAAGATCTTCAAGAAGCTGATGGTGACCTGCTCCATGGAGGACACCCATGGAAGGAATTCCACCCTCCCATGAATCCATGGGTTGGATCCCTCAGGAATCACAGCTGGGGCACTCTTGCAATGGCTCAGGCTCACCTACATGGCCATGTAACACCCAGTGACTCCAGGGCTTGGTGGCATCTGAGCTGAGGCTTTGAGTCCCTTAATTGAAATATGAAAATTATTGAAATATTGAAAATATTTATTACTGAAAAATTTAAAAACCCACAGTTAAAATTATTGAAATCCTCCAGGAGGTCTAGCAGGGGGCACTTAAACTGTATAAAAGTTTCTCTTCTGGTGATGCAAGTAATACAGATAAAAATTAATCCAAGAGAAAGGGGTGGGAAATCTGGCTGGGTTATTACAGTTATTTTCCAAGTCCTGCTGCAACTCCACATTTTTATGGAGTTCATTTTATTTTCCACAATCCATTGTCAATGAAAATCCAGGCGAGCAAATGAAAATAAACCCACATTATCACTCAGATTTAATGATTTCCTGCTGGCCCTCTTTAATGTTCAGGACTGACCTTTTTTTTAAATACTTATCAGCAAATTTGCTGTCAGTCTTTGGTTTCTTCTCCCCTGGAATGGTCACCTTTTCCTGCCAGGTGAGGCTAAGCATTGCCAGCATGAACAATTTCTGCCTCTCCTTGAGCTTGGGGTTTGTAGCTCTGTGCAAACATTGTCAGCCCTCAAGTCCTGGAGCAAGGGGAATATTCAGCTCCAGAAATTTCCATTCCAGGTGGTGTGAACTTGCTGATTAACCCTGTGAATGAAAAGAAGTGTTTTAGTGGAGTGCTGAGATGACAGCAAATGAAAATATGCCTTAAAATACAGCAAAACCTGCAGGAAATTCCAGGTACCTGCTGAGGAAGCAGTGTTCTCTTGAGCTGAAATATTTAAATTACTATTTTTGACTCTTGCCTTGTTCTTCTGGGGTCCACGTGGTGGCCATGGCACCGAAGTGCCCCTATTAATCTGGATTTTCTGCTGCCTGGCTGCTGGCAGTGAGGACAGTTAACATCCCAATATCACTGCCCCTTCAAGGATACTGAAGAGCATTGGAAGCATTAAGCTCTGAGGTCGGTAATTCACTAATGAGAAAACTGATTCAAAGAGAAATTAGGAGCTGATTCTCTCCTCCACTGAAGCCAGTGGAAATCACTTTGTGACCATGTGTGGCTTGCAAATGTCACACAAGAAATCACAGGAGAATGGAACCTAAATTCCAACCCCTTTTTGCTTGTTCTGCACAAGAATATTTGTTCCTTATCTAGAGTCTGAATCCTTTGTACTGAATCCCTTCTCCTTAAAGCAGTTCAGAAATATTTCAATGAATTCAGATTTTCTAAGCCTACATTTTCAAGATTTTGGAAGTAGTTGAACTTCATTAAAAAGCTGCTGCTCTGTATTGCTGAGACCTTTCTGAGGTGCTCAGTTTTACTGAAGAGACACAACTGAATTCTCCAAACTTGCTGCTTTAGAGGTTGTGCTCTCCAAGGGGCTGATCCAAAGTGTTCTGTACTCAGCAGCCTCGAGGATCCCTGAGATGTTTTCCCTCTCCCTGGCAATATTTCCTGGAGTTGCTTTTCTATTTTCATGCACTGCTTGTGTGGCTGGAAACGTTTTTATACCAAGAGTGCAGATAAATGCCAGTTCTGCCATCATAATACACCTGAACACAGGTAAGAAACACAGTGTTGTGTTTATAAATCTGATTCATGCAGGGCCTGGAGCTGCAGTAACTCAGGCAGAGGGGAGTGTATGCACAGGATCAGCAGAGCATACACAGGATTATTTATCAGCATGGCCTGTGGAGAGAGCTGGCCTGGGGCATTAGCACCCACTTGACAGAACAGGAATAAACATTTCCTGAAAGGGCTCTGGGAAGGTTTATCACAAACACAGCTCTGTAATGAACCCATGGAATATTTATGCTGTACATTCCACGTGAAATATGTGAGAGCTGGCCAAGTAAAGTCCTCCCAAAACAAGGCAAGCAGGACACTTTTATAATGGTGATAAAACTGCAGCAGCATTTCTGGACTTTTATGAACCTTATGCTTCCTATCAGTGTTCCTTCAAATTATTTATCACTTAAACACCATTCCAGCACAGATGAAATGAATGTATTTCCATGGCAGACAGAGCAGACTGGAGATTTTGCTCTGCTCTGGGCTTAACAAATTCCAGTGTGCAGTGAGTGGCAAAAGTATTATTCTACTGTGTCATATAAAGGATTATTTCAGATGTTTGAAATAATGCATACAGTTAAAGGTTATGGGAGAATAATGTTAAAGAAATTCATTGTTTCAGGCTTGGCTGGTAATCTGAATGATAAAAAGGTGATGACTGTTACAGCCTTGAAGCATTACAGTCATTTGGCTATGATAATAGTTCTCAGATTTGGTTATGGCCCTAATATGTTACCTGAAAGTTAAAATCAGATTCTCAGCTCTGTTGGCACATAATGATCACTTATTGTCTAGAATGTAATTTCTGAAAGAGAATAAGAGTTGATCTTGAGGATAAATCCTGGTTTATTTTATGGTTTTCCTTTTCTTTCCCCTTTTTCAGAAGAGCTAAACATGGAGTTTGTATTTCAGAGGAGGAATCAATTCAGGATCATCATTTCTTGAAATACACTGAGATAAATCTGTCTCCTGCTCCCTGCTTTTATAGCCCTTTGTTCCAAGCTGTTATGGACCATGGGCAGGCAATGTTTCTGCTGCTGGAAGCAATCCCCAGAGCTGGGAGATGACAGAGCTTCAAACCAGACCCTACAGATGCTTTGGGATTTGCTTTTGGGGTACTTTAAAAACACAAGTACAAAGGAGCAGCTCAGAGAAATCTTCCCTGGTTCTTGGTTTTGGATGGGGGCTCAGTGGGAAGGACACAGCTCCAAGGTGAGTTTGGTCTGAGTGAAAGAATTTCAGAATGGTTTGGGTTGGGCAGGACCCTAAATCCCATCCAGTGCCATGGTTTGGGTTGGGAGGGACCCTAAATCCCATCCAGTGCCACCCCTGCCATGGCAGGGACACCTCCCACTGTCCCAGGCTGCTGCAGCCCCAGTGTCCAACCTGGCCTTGGGCAATGCCAGGGATCCAGGGGCAGCCACAGCTGGGAATTCCAGCCCCTCCCCACCCTCACAGGGAGGAATTCCTTCTTTACATCCCACCTAACGCTGCCCTGTGGCACTCTGAAGCCATTCCCTGTGTGCTGTCCCTCCATTTCTGCTCTTTCAGCCTTTCCAGGAGTGCAAACCTTCCCCTTCCCTACAGAAACACAGCAGGAAGGAGTCAGAGTCACAATTTTCACTCCTTTCCTGTAGCCATGATATTTTCTGAAAAACCCAAAAAACAAAAAAGGAAGCACAAAAAAGCCCTCCAAAATCAAACCCAGAAAACCCCAACTAGACAAAAAACAACCAGAAAAACAAAAAAACAACCAAACAAAAAAGTAAAAAAAACCCAACCAACAATGCCAAAAAGTCCACAAAAACCAAAATCCAAAACAACCCAAGAAATTCAAAGAAAAGGACAGAAAATAATGGGAATAATATTCCAGGAAAAGCTGCTTTTAGACAAGCTGAAAAATAAATGAAATGCTGTCACAATTATTACAATCCAAACTTTAAATTCAGTATTTATTCTGCAATTTGTTCTGTTTTGTTTTATGGGGCTGGGAAGTGTTTGATCAAAAAGGGGCTGTGTTTGCAGGGTGTATTACTCTTTTCTGTACTATTCTTTCCCTTTTATAACTCAGGGTAGCCCAATAAATTTCTTAGCCCAGAATCTTCCTTATGTCCCTGTATTTCTGGAGCTTCACAGGGATGATGATTGGAAATCAAACATTCAGGGGAGATCCTGCAGTTAAGTATTAAACCTGACAGCTTTTATATGGTGAGTACAATAATTGATTTCATGTTATGCTAACCTGCTCGGCAGGTTAGAGCAGCCAGGAGAGCTCCATCTCGTAGAGTAGGCACTGAATTATCATTTTTTTAAGGTTTTAAAAGCACTGAGTCAATTTACATTTCAATTTTCCTTTCTAAACACTCACATAGATGAAGAATACAGCGGGCAGGAGGACAAATTCAATCCTGAAATTTCCTCTGAGGGAAAAAAACCCACTGAAGTAGTAAACAAATCAGGAAAACACTGAAAATAAGTCAAATTCTTGAAGGGACTGGTTATATCTTTATTTGCTGTCTTTGTTCTGGTCTATTTAGCACCTGCTGGTGGCATTTTGGGAGTGGAAAAAGCCTGAGGGACTCTTGAGTTTTCAGAGTTAAAAAAACTGACACTCTTGAAGAATATGGCACCAAAATCCACTGGCATAATGTCAGTGCTGAAAAATTGTGAAGTCACTGACTCTAAATTTGCTCAGAAAGGGTCCAGGGAAAAGCTGATACCTTCAACACCCTTGGTAATTGTCCTGGATTACCAAGAAATTGTATGCTATTTGCTGTCTGCATGGCAGCTGTCTTCTGTTCAGTGGGCAGTTTTCCCTTATCTCTTCCACAACTGGGCAGACATCTGCTGATAACAGCTATTGAATGTCCCTGCATGGCTGATAAGAACTACAGCATCCCATTGGGAGATGTGAGCCCAGAGGGAGGAGCCAAGCATTCCTACCTGGATATAATCTGGAGATTCTGGAACACCAGCCAAGCATTCCTGCCTGGATATAATCTGGGGATTCTGGAGCACCAGCCAAGCATTCCTACCTGGGTATAATCTGGAGATTCTGGAACACCAGCCAAGCATTCCTACCTGGATATAATCTGGAGATTCTGGAACACCAGCCAAGCATTCCTGCCTGGATATAATCTGGAGATTCTGCAACACCAGCCAAGCATTCCTACCTGGATATAATCTGGAGATTCTGCAACACCAGCCAAGCATTCCTACCTGGATATAATCTGGAGATTCTGGAACACCAGCCAAGCATTCCTACCTGGATATAATCTGGAGATTCTGGAACACCAGCCAAGCATTCCTGCCTGGATATAATCTGGAGATTCTGGAACACCAGCCAAGCATTCCTACCTGGATATAATCTGGAGATTCTGGAACACCAGCCAAGCATTCCTGCCTGGATATAATCTGGAGATTCTGCAACACCAGCCAAGCATTCCTACCTGGATATAATCTGGAGATTCTGGAACACCAGCCAAGCATTCCTACCTGGATATAATCTGGAGATTCTGGAACACCAGCCAAGCATTCCTGCCTGGATATAATCTGGAGATTCTGGAACACCAGCCAAGCATTCCTACCTGGATATAATCTGGAGATTCTGGAACACCAGCCAAGCATTCCTGCCTGGATATAATCTGGAGATTCTGGAACACCAGCCAAGCTTCTGCACTGGATTCCCCAGAGGAGCAGCAGCTGCCTCTTCTTCCCCTGGATCTTCAGAGGCAGAGACTGCACCTTTCTCCAGGATCCCTGCTCCAGCAGAACCAGCCCTGACACTGCAGGAGGGCTGAGTCACAATTCCAATGGGACTGCTGCCAACACCCTGACCCACAGGGTGTCAGGTTGGGTTCTGACTCTGTCAGTATTGTTTTAGTTTACTGCACTGTTTATCTTTTTAATTTTCTTCCCTATTAAAGAACTGTTATTTTCTACTCCATGTCTTTGCCTGAGAGCCCCTTAATTTAAAATTTATAGCAATTCGGAGGGAGGGGGTTCACATTCTCCATTTCAGGGGAGGCTCCTGCCTTCCTTAGCAGACACCTGGCTTTCCAAACCAAGACAGCAATGCTCAGACTGGAGTGATCAGTTTGTTATCATGGCCTCAAAATGGAAAATAACCTGTGTTCTACACCAGTGCTTTTTTGAGCACTTATATTAATATAAGGAAATAAAGGTGGGACCCACAGAGTGTTAGTGGACCTGAAAGTTTTCCAATTTTCCCTCTGCTTCAGATCATCTCAGGCAGTCAGCACAGGCATTTAATGTGTCTCTTATTTTTCAGGAAGTCCCTAAACTGGAAATAAAGAGCTCTGGGTTGAACTGCCTGTGACTTTCTCTGCTGTTTCCCTTCATTTACACATTTTACCCTGGAACAGGGAGGTTTCTCCTGTGGGCAGCTCTTCCAGGATTCACATCCTGGTCCCACTCCACAGCTGTGTTGTGCCAAATGGAAAGTCCTCAACTTCAGGATAAATTGATGAGAATCCACCTTTTTACCCACCCTTAAGGGTTATGGCCATGCCCCAGTGCCTGTTGAGGAACAGAATTTTCAGTAAGGACCTGCTCATGGTCAGAGTTCTTTTTCCAGGCAGTTTTTGCTGTATTTATGGTGAGAAATGAGTGTCACTGCCTTGCTGCACATTAGGGCTGCTGAGCTGAAGAAAATGGGTATAACTTTTCTCTTAATTCTATAATCTTATTATCCCAGCTTCAATAAAAACTGATAATGAAATCTGAGGATATTGAGAACTTGGATTTTTTCCATCAAGTTTAACTTGGTATTTTTTTGAGTGCTGTGGTACTTACCATAGTCCAACTCTTTTTAAGACCATCCAGGGAAACATAAACCCTTGCAGCGAGCCATTTTCTGTCAAAATTACATCTGACCTGCATATTTTTGCAATTCTCTGATGCATTATACAGTCAGATCAGGTTGTTCCTTGACCACTTGTTCACCCCCATCAATTGCATTAGCATTTAACGTGTCAGTTTAAATTACAAAGGTAACAAAGGTTTAGGAAGGTTACAATAGATCCAATCTCATGCAGAAGTGGGGGAAAATAATCTTAAATCATCCTTGCATGGGAGTGTTATTTTTTTTCCTCCTGACATGCATTTACTCACCTTCAGAGCATCACTGGGCAGCTTTTTATGGTGAGGACTCCATGGGATCAGCACAGCCTGTCAAAGGAGAGGAGCAGGGATATTTTATTTGAACTTAGATTGCATCTCCTGTGTCTTTACTAATTTTCGCTTCTATTCTTCATCCTTTTTCAGGGCTAAATTCCCTTTTTTCTCTATCTGGAGAGAGTCTGCTCTTCACTGTGGCTGATCAGTAAATTAGGGCCTATTCTGCAGGCACATAAGAACATCATCATCAAGGATTGGAGTCTTTTAAATTCTTAATCCTTTAGCCTTGAACAGAATCAGGGAATCATTAAGGGTGGAAAAGACCTCTGAGCTCATCAAGTCCAACCATCAACCCTAATCCCTGTCCTCAGCTGCCACATCCCCATGTTTTCTGTGCACTTCCAGGGATGGGGACTCCAGCACTGCCCTGGGTGGTCTGTTCCAATCCATGACAAATTTTACAGGAGGAAAATTTTCCTGGGATCTCATCTGAATCTCCAGAAGGGACAGCAGTGCTTCTCCTCAAGCACCCATCATCCTGTACTGTGGATTTTTACCACTCAACCACATCATGGTTTGGGGGTGTATCAATAAAATATCAACCTGGAATTCCAATAAATTTAGGGAAAACCTCTCTAAAATAATTTCATACACTTGCGAAGATCTGGAGGTCAGGTTAATTTTACCTGGGATTTTGTTCTATTTCTACAATGGCTTAATAGCACATGAGCAGTGATATCAGAATTCCAACTGAATTCAAGATATGACAGAATTCCTCCCACATCCACTCATTCCAACCTTTCTGTGCCCTCCCAGCACCAAGCCAGGCAGCTGAGCAACATAAAAACACTGCATGGCCTTGTGGAAAAATAAATCAGCTCATGATGGTCCAGAAATGCCCCTGAGTGAAGAGCTGGAAAAAATCACAAAAGCAAAATTCTGATAATTTATTAATTTTTGTATTTATTATGTATTTCTATATAAATGCATGTGTTTATAATACACTATGCTGATGTATTTATACATCATGAAGTGCATTACAAATACAGGTATTCCTTTTTTTTATAAAGGTGGATCAAAGAGCTTCTGCCAACAATATTCATGTGCACAAAGCTGCCGTCAAATTTGCCTGCATGGAAACTGCAGCTGTAAGGTGTTAAAGCAGCAAAATTAAAAGTAAAGCCAGATTGTGGCTGTTACTGAGCTCAGGAAGCACAATTATCAATTTAAAACAAGCAGATATTTTTAAATTCTTGATTTCAATGTGGCCAGAACGTGTCAAAAGGCCCTAAAACAACAATGCCTGCATCTTAAGTTAGAGCAATAGCTGAAGGCTAAAAATACCATTGAAAAAGGAGTTTAAGGAGATGTCTTTGCTGCACAAGCAGCAGCATTTCCCCGTGCAGCTGTGGCCATGGAGCGTGCTGTGATGAATGGTGTTTAATAAGCACGAGAGCAGAGCTTGGCCTCCGTTTGGCTGGGGTTGGGATGTGCCACTTGCATGTCCCCAAAGGTGCAGGGCAGCAGCTGGGCTGCCTCCCTGCAGGAGGGGCTCTGGATTGCTGCAACCAGCTGGATAGAACGAGCCAGATATGCAAATGTATTTAAATGTGTGACTGAGAGAAGTGCAGGGTGAGAAGGGACCTCAAATCCCACCCAGTGCCAGCCCTGCCATGGCAGGGACACCTCCCACTGTCCCAGGTGCTCCAGCTCCAGTGTCCAGCCTGGCCTTGGGCGCTGCCAGGGATCCAGGGGCAGCCCCAGCTGCTCTGGGCACCTGTGCCAGGGCTGCCCACCCTGCCAGGGAAGGATTTATTCCAAAAATCTCACCTGAATGTACTTTCTGTCAGTTTGAAGCCATTCCTTGTGTCCCATCGCTCCATCCTTTTTGAACAGTCTCTCTCCATCTTTCCTGTAGCTCCTTCAGGTCCCGGAGCTCACCCCAAAGCTTCTCCTGTGCAGGTGAACAATGCCAGCTGTGCCAGCCTTTCGTGCCAGCCTTTCACCCCAGCAGAGCTGCTCCATCCCTGGACTCACCTTGGAGAAGTTTCCTGAAGTTCATAAACTTCGGTCCTGATCTTTAAATCCCAGAGAAAAAACAAGACACTAACTAACAAAAACCAAGTACAAGCATATTCAAAAGTTGTGTTACCACATTTTGGCTACGCAGATGTGAATTTGAAGCAACAAGAATTGCTCTGCCTGATCAGAGAACTCTTCTAAGAAAGGATGAAGTACTTCTCCTATTTCAGATAATATTCTGGAATATTTCAAAGGAAAATGAGAATTTAAATAGAGAACAGGCCTTGTAAAATAATCTCTAAAATAATCTCATCAAGACCTGCACCATAAAGTACTTCAGGACTTTTTGAGCCCCAATCTGTGTCCAACTTCTTTAAATATCTTCAGCAAACACATGTGGAAAGATTCCTATACCTCCCTTTGAAACTCTTAATTCAAACTACTTCTTCCAATATTATATTTTCATAAGTAAAATCCTCAGTTGTTCCATTTCTTGTGGCATAAACCCAAACACAGCCCCCAGTGCTACCAAAAATAGCCCTAAACACCATTTTGTCTGTTTTCCCAATGAATATTTATAGCAGCTCAGGTGTCAGAGGCTCCTTTCAGCTGAAGAAAGACCTTATTCAGATTTTATTGATGGAGCTCACGATGCTCCTGCTCCTGTAGAACACAAGGTCAGGCTGAATTTCGATGTCACACTTCATTAAAGTGTGCACTGGGCACCCTTGGCTCCAGGTGCTCCCTGACCCCAGCACCCTGCAGTCCATGAGCATCAGCAAGCCTCTCTCCTGCCACATTTGCAGCGTTTTTGCAGAGTCAGCCAATCAATATTTTTTAAAAAACGACCCCAAAGTTGCCAGCCTGTGATTATCCTTGCAACATTCCCAACCTGATGGTGCTGTCAGCTCTGGGTGCAGCCTGCACCTGCCTCTGATAGGTTGAAGTCTTGCTTTGGCTTGATTCACAGCAAGAGGCTGAAAACAGATCTTTCCTGCCTTATCCAGGGAAATAATCCCGGTTTGGAGGATGTTATCTTTTAAGCAGAACCCATGAAATCATGGATCAGAGAGCTGGACTTTGAAACTTCCAGCAAAGCTGAGAAATTTACACAAAATGGAACGGTTTTATTTCAACTATGTCCTCTCCCTTCCCCAAGAAATAAATAAATAAAAGGGGGGAAAATTTTTTTCCTGTATCTCCCATTGCTGCTGTGTTCTCAATGCCCATGGAATGAGGTGATGGATTTGATTTGGCTCAATTTATGGGTTGCAATCAAGCTGCAAGCTCAGGAGTTCAGTGCCACTGTCTGTCATCGAGTCAAACTGAGGCTAAAGAACTTCACATCCTGAAATTTGGTGCCCTCCAATTATTGCTGCTTTGGAGAGCAAGGCCCCAGCTGAAGGCTGCAGTGTCATCTGTGAGCAGTGCTGACCTTCCTTTGAGGCATTGCTGGCATTTGTCACCCTTCTGTTCACCACTGCAGAGTTTTTGCAAAATCAGAGAGTCCCAAGATTGTCAAGTCCAACCTTCAGCCAGATCCCACCAAATCCCATCCCAAAGTGCCACATCCAAAAACCAAAAGGGGTTTTTGAGCAGCCTCCACCACTGCCCTGGGGAGCCTTCTCCAGGGCTGGGCCACTCTGGCAGTGAGGGATCGTGGTTTGAGGAACAGGAATTTTCCTGAATACAGAGCAGCAGAGCCATTTATGGGATCTCATCCTTACAGAGCCCATTTATGGGATCTCATCCTTACAGAGCCCATTTATGGGATCTCATCCTTACAGAGCCCATTTATAGGGCCACGTCCTGGCAGAGCTGCACAAACAGGGCTGCAGGGCTGCAGAAGGGAGCAGCAGCTGTGGCTGAGCTGCTGGAAGCCCTGCAGGGACCAGCAGGTGACACGGCAGGGATCAGCAGGTGACACTGCAGGGATCAGCAGGTGACACTGCAGGGATCAGCAGGTGACACTGCAGGGACAGCAGGTGACACTGCAGGTACAGCAGGTGACACTGCAGGGTGGCAGGTGACACTGCAGGGTGGCAGGTGACACCGTAGGGACAGCAGGTGACACTGCAGGGACCAGCAGGTGACACTGCAGGGATCGGCAGGTGACACTGCAGGGTGGCAGGTGACACTGCAGGGTGGCAGGTGACACTGCAGGGACAGCAGGTGACACTGCAGGGATCAGCAGGTGACACTGCAGGGACAGCAGGTGACACTGCAGGGACCCACAGGTGACACTGCAGGGATCAGCAGGTGACACTGCAGGGACGACAGGTGACACTGCAGGGTGGCAGGTGACACCGTAGGGACAGCAGGTGACACAGCAGGGGCCAGCAGGTGACACTGCAGGGTGGCAGGTGACACTGCAGGGACCGGCAGGTGACACTGCAGGATGGCAGGTGACACTGCAGGGACCCACAGGTGACACTGCAGGGATCAGCAGGTGACACTGCAGGGGCCAGCAGGTGACACTGCAGGGATCAGCAGGTGACACTGCAGGGACAGCAGGTGACACTGCAGGGTGGCAGGTGACACTGCAGGGACAGCAGGTGACACTGCAGGGGCCAGCAGGTGACACTGCAGGTACAGCAGGTGACACTGCAGGGATCAGCAGGTGACACTGCAGGGATCAGCAGGTGACACTGCAGGGACAGCAGGTGACACTGCAGGGTGGCAGGTGGCACTGCAGGGATCAGCAGGTGACACTGCAGGGTGGCAGGTGACACTGCAGGGATCAGCAGGTGACACTGCAGGGACCAGCAGGTGACACTGCAGGGGCCAGCAGGTGACACTGCAGGGTGGCAGGTGACACTGCAGGGACCAGCAGGTGACACTTCAGGGGCCAGCAGGTGACACTGCAGGGTGGCAGGTGACACTGCAGGGACCAGCAGGTTCCCACGGCCACCACCTGCAGGGCTTTCGTCACCTCAGCCCTGTTTACACCGAATTTAGGAACTGAGTGTCCCCAGCAAACAACTTCCCTCTCCCTGGTGGCCTCAGCAGGACCTGGGTCATGTCACAGCCCCCTGGCAGTGCCACCAGCCTTGTGGCCGTGGTGCCTCTGGTGTCACCCAGCAGGGCCAGCCCACCTGGAGTGAGGAGTGAAAACAAGGCAGAGCTGCTGTGAGAACCAGAACCTGCCTTTGCAAGCTCACATTTCCAGCTGCAGCATTGATATTTGCTATTTCTCATGCTCTTAGGTGTGATGCCCCAAGTTGTGGTGTTTTGCACCATTTAATTAAAAACAAACATTATAGGATAATCATCTAAGCCTGTTTCCTCAACCAGACCATGGAGGAGGAACAACATGCAAAAATCAAATCCTGTTCCAAGGGGACAAATGGAAATCAAGGTGCTGAGCAGACAATGAGGGGTTTATCTCATCTGTAAGATAAATGTATTTATCAGAAGTGACTGCAAACCCAGAAAGGCTTAAGGCCACCTTAACAACTTTGAGTTGTGAGGCTGGACGAGAGCAGCTCTCCAGGAGCCCCCCTGCAGTCTCTGTCTGTGTGGGGAGAAACTGCAATTCCTGCAGAGGGCAGAGCCACGGGTGAGCCCCAAATTCAGAAATTCACTGTAGGGAACAAAGAACCGGCCCGGAGTCAGGAATGGAGCCGGCAAAGGGAAAAGCTGGAGAGGATTTCTGCTGGAATCAGGAATGGAGTTGGCAAAACACGGAGAGGATTCCAGCTGGAGTCAGGAATGGAGCCACCAAGGGGGAAACTCAGACCGGATCCCATCTGGAGTCTGGAATGGAGCTGGCAAAAGAGGAAACCTGGTGAGGATTTCTGCCGGAGTGTGGAATGGAGTTGGCAAAAGGGGAACCCGGACCAGATTCTAGCTGGAGTCTGGAATGCAGCCAGCAAAAAGAAAAACTCAGAGAGGATTTCAAGCAGAGTCTGGAATGGAGTTGGAAAAAGGGAAAACCCAGACTCGATTCCAGGCGGATCTGGAATGGAGCTGGCAAAAGGAGAAACCCAGACCGGATTTCTCCAGGAGTCTGGAATGGAGCTGGCAAAGGGGGAAACCCGGACTGGATTTCAGCTGGAGTCTGGAATGCAGCCAGAAAAAGGGAAAACCCAGAGAGGATTTCAAGCAGAATCCGGAATGGAGTTGGCAAAAGGGAAAATCCAGAGAGGATTTCAGACAGAGTCCGGAATGGAGTCAGCAAAAGGGAAAACCTGGACCAGATTTCTCCCAGAGTCCAGAATGGATCCAAAAAATAATGAAATCATCTTATTTTCTTAATCCTACTGGTAATCTGAAGTTCCTGTAGGCTGTATAGAAACTCCTCAAGCTGAAATTCAGCAGAGCTGATGTCTGGAGATGCCTGAAGAGTCCAGCTGTAAAATTAGACAACAAATTTAAATATTTTAAATGATTTGGGATGTCTCTATTGACAGGTGTCTATCAAGTCATCCAAAACCTTTTTCTCAAAAAGACCCCTGTGGGTAAAGAAGATTTTGCTTAAAAAAACCATAGAGATTATTGCTCACAATTTTAAAAATTCATCGTGTTTCAGAGAACCACAACTCCCAAAACAGAGATATATTTCTAGTTAAATATATAAACAAGTTTCAAACTGACGTACCTTGTATGGAATTAACTAAATTTGGTGGATTTTACACCTCCTTAATGAACCAATATAAAACATGGTGTGAACCCCCTAATTCAATTCCAAGCTGGATTTGTTTGTTTTAGGAGATGTACAAAGATCAAGAAAAAACACCCCGGGTCCTCCACTCTGTCTCCAGCTGATATCTTTATATTAATTAAAGTAATTGGAAAAGGAGATTCAAATAAGTAAAATTCCATTTAGAAAAAGGCACCATTTTTCTATTAAAATGTCTCAGAGAAATAAGAACAATACTGGGAACAGAGAACTGATCAATATTCCTCTCAAAGTGGACTGGTGAAGTGCACTAATTAAATTAAAAATCCTGAAATTTAGAGTCTCAATAGCAAACAGAGTTTTGTCCTCATCCAGCTGCCAAGGTGTGATATTTCTGGGTAACCTCAGGGATCAGGTGCTTTAGTCTCTTGGGAATGGTAAAGTACAAAGGAAAAAATAGGAAACTAAGGAAAAAATAGGAAAATTGTGAAAAGAGGTGGAGAAAGTAAAGCAATAATTTCTGCAAAGGGGGAAACAACTGTTCTCAGGCAGAAATGAAGTAGATAAAACACATGTTGGCATCTTAATGCTTAAGTTTTTCTTTCTTCCCTTTTCTTTATCATCAAAAGAAGGAAAGCACTTCTTCTCCCATCTCAGATCAATCCATCAAACAGCAGAGCAGGAAAGCGGTGTCAAAAAAAGAAAAAATATTTCCAGAGCAATGGAAATTCTTGAAGAAATACCTATATATTTTTTGCTTGATAAATTATTTCTTCATTTCTATATTCATACAAAGCACATGTATTTTCCTGCTCTGTTGAACAGAGAAATCCTGTGAGTTCCCAGGGAAAGCTGCTATTAGGTTATTTTTCTCTGACTGAAGAAGTTATTTGCTGTAGTTTTCAAACCCTGGTAAAAAGCTTTGCTGTTCTTCCTGTGCCCTATTGAGCACAGGTGCAAATTAATTTTTTAAAATGTTATTTTAAATGGAAGATGGTTTCAAACTTTAAATTCAAGTGTTTTCTGTGAACCAGATTGATTTCAAACTAACTTGATAGGATCCTGATGTTGCAGCAATGCCAATTTCAAGCAAGGTCATGATTAGAAATGGATCAAATTATTAGAAATTATATTGTTTAGCACAAAAATTTGGCGTTCAGTAGGATTGAGGCGAAAAAGGAGGATCTGAGGAAGATCCCAGCAAAGCTAAACAGGATTGGGGATGGGCTGGAATTTGCTGGGAAGAGATGAGAGACAAGCAGGACCCCAAGCTCGACTCTGCTGATGGAGACAAGCTGCTCTCAGGAAAGCAGATGACACCAAAAAGATTTAAAAATCCAGGCTGTTAGTGCTGATTTTCCCTTTAAACCCCCAGTTTTCCCCAAGTTTGGAGGATATCAGCAGTGCAGCAAGGAAGTTCCCCACTGAGTGAGGATGGAGCCTGGTTTTCCCACAGGTTTTCAGCAGTTTGCAGGGAAGTTGTGCAAGAGACAGGGTGTAAAGCTGTGATCTCACATTGCCACCCTCCAACACTCCTCCTGTTTTGTTGTTTTTTTTTTTTTTTTTTTTTTTTTATCAGGTCGCTCAAATTAATTGGTTTCAACTTCCCCTTTTTTCAAGTGGAAGTTCATTAAAATGTTGAAAAATTGCCATCACAAGGAAAAGCACAATCTCCTGTTAACAGTGTCAACCTGCAACTGCTCTGGCTTCTTTTTCTTCTTAATTGGATCTGTTGAATCAAATTCTGCTTAGCAAACAGCTTGGATTTGGGCAAATCAGCACTTTTGTCCTGTGGGGGGGACAAAAAAAAATTATCGAGAAATTCCCAACCATCCCAAATAATTTTCCAGATGTGGTATCTTAATAAAGTCGTAGCCTATTTAAAACTTGTTTCTTGCATGCTGAAGTTCTTGCTGAAGTGCCAGGGGACAATCAGTCACCACTTGTACTCAATAAACTGGGAGATGATACTTCAGGAATCGATGCAGCTCTGCAGAGTTTTGAAAGATGTGCATTTATTGGAGGAAGCAGTAAATAAAAATAAAACCTCACTGGGATTTCATTTCAGTGCCCAATGGGTGAGTTTGTACTTCTGTGCATGTATAAATAACTTAATTATAAATAAAGATGCCAAAGGAAAAGGAAAATTGTAAACTTAGCAACTATTGACTAATATGCAAAAAATAAGACCAATGTCATCAAGCTGCACTCTGCTATTCTAATTCTGCATTCATTTGCATAAAATCCTTGCTGATTTGATGCAGATAATTCCTGACTCTCTACTCCATCAAGAAAAATCGATTTGTGGCTATTATAGACTAAATCAACATTTTCCTGGTTTTTGTTGCCCACCCCAAGCCCCACTGCTCTCACAGGTGAGTTCCAGAGGTGAGAGGAGCAGAGCCTGGCACTGTGGGTACACAGAAAGCACAAGGAATAATCTTATCGCAATATTGAGTCAATACTATTAAAGCTATTAAAGCATTTTAAAGACTTCTTGGCCAACTCACAATTAACACTTCTTCAATCTTCTTAAATTATCAAGCACTATGAAAATAGACAAGGTCATTGTTTTATCTGCAATAAAGTCAAAGGAATTGCCAGAGACTCTTACACATATAATTAACAGTGTGCAATTTATTCAATAAAGCTCTCATTTAATTACAGGAACCTATTACACTGAGTGATGTGTTAGGGGTGATTTATATCTCACATGTAAATATTCAGAAAGAGGCCTCCCATCACGAAAGCAGCTGCTCCCTGCTCTCCATCCACGTTCAACTCCAGTGTGTTGGTACAATATAGAAATTAAATTGGTACAATATAGAAATTATTAAATATTGGGAAGAAATTGTTGCCTGGGAGGGTGGGGAGGCCCTGGCACAGGGTGTCCCTGGATCCCTGGCAGTGCCCAAGGCCAGGTTGGACATTGGAGCAGCCTGGGACAGTGGGAGGTGTCCCTGCCATGGATGGGGTGGCACTGGGTGGATTTTAAGGTTCCACCCAACAATTTCCCCTGGGATTCTGGGATTAATATTGATACCAGGTCCTTACAAGCTGACAGTGATTATTTTGGGAAGATTCAGTGTCACCTGTTGGAATCACGGCTGACGCCTCCTTGGTTTTCCTCAGGAGTGTGGCCTGGAGCAGCAGCCACAGAGACAAGCAGGTGCTGAGCTGTGCCAGGTGTTTCATCTCCTTTTCTTGGTGTTCCTTTCACCAACAGCAAAAATCTGAAGTCTGACAGCGAGCCTGTGCTCTTTCTGCATCCATAAATTGGGAATCCACACGAATTTGCACTGTTAAAAATACAAAAGTCAGTTTGGTTTTCTTTTTCCTTAACATAAAAAAAAGAAATATTCCTGATACCTAGTAATAAATTGTTCCTTGTTGGGATGGGATTATGCACTTGTACCTTCCCTGGGCTCCCAGGGCCTCTCTGCCCTTGGGTTATCCAAAATCCAGAAGACATTCTGCACAAAGCTTTAAACCCCAGAGCTTTTAAACTGAGAGATATTCAGAGCTGCAATAAGTCACTGCCTCTGTGTGAGCTACACCTGTGCTGTTTTAGCACCCAAAGCACAGCAAATCACCCATTACTTAAGTATTTTCCTCCACATATCTCAGAGCTTTCACAAAAAAGCGGCTGAATGAAGCCGTTTATGTGTGAACAGAAAACATTTTTCAACATCCATTCCTCAAAAAGCTCTCACTTATGTTATCACAAATTTAAACAACAACAAAAACTTCAAACCCAGTCAAAGGCAGCGGTGTCAGGCTGACAGGAGTTGATGACACTCATAAAAGGAACAGCTTTCTAAAGAGACATCTCTCTCGTGGGAAGTGTTAGCCAATTGATAACACAGGTAATATTCAGCACTCCAGATCTATGCTGATGTATAAAACTGCTGTCAAAACCACTGCCTTTATTGACATCAGCATGAATACTTTGCTCGTGAGGTAAAGACATTATTGTCAGGAGTAGCTGAAAACATTAGAGAAGCTATTTCTCAGTTTAACTATGTAAAAAGTCTGTTGTTAAAAATCTTTACGAGTCCTTAACATCAGAAAAATTGTGGAAGAATCCTGTTTACAATAGAATGCCTTGCTTAAAACCTTGAAAGGGTATTTTAAGTGGAAAAAACACTGGATTGGTGGCACTGGTCACTGGCAAACCCAGCTGTGCCTGCCCACACCACATTTCATGCCCTGTGCAGCCCTGCCTGGGGCTCTGGCAGGTTTAGAGTCCAATGGATGGAAATTTCCTCAATTTGTGAGGAAAATACTCAAGAAGTGATTTCCAGGGGCCACAGTAAGGAAGTCAATCCAGCTGCATAGATCCCATCACACGGAATGCTGCAGCACATCCAGTGTCTGGGAGCAACTGGGAACTGTGGAGGGACAAAACAAATCCTGCTGTGCCCATCAGAAAATGGATTCATTTGCACAATCATACATTCACTAAATTCCCTGAATTGGAAGGGACCCACAAGGAGCATCGAAATGCAACTCCAGGCCACCCCAGGAACCCCCAGCACATACCTGTACATAAAACATAAAAAATAAACCTTTTTAAAGCCTGCCTCTTTAACCTTGCTATAATTTGGCAGAAAAAGAGGAGTGCCTAAAGACCAAATCTACAAAAACATTTCAATTTGCCACTGAGTGGAATCAATACCCAGAGGCACGGGGATGAGCTCACGTCCCTCTGCTGTTGCCCTGGTGTCCCTGTGCCCCATCCAGAGCTCAGGGCCAGCACCTGCTGCCCTGTTTGGCCCCACCACTGTCCCCAGGACATCTCACCCCGCTCAGCCCTTCCCTCCAAAGCAATGAGACTGAGATGAAGGAACTTCCTGCTGTGCAGAGATCGATTCTCCTCAAGCACAGCACATAAATGAATATTTTACAAGCCATATAAATGCTGCTCTCTCCATTTTTCCTGTCCAGTTCTGCTGTTCCAAGGCAGACCCTGGTGCCAGTTCACAAGGTTCCCATCTCAGGAGCAGGCAGAGATTCCAGCCCCTCACCAACCTCCTCCTTGGAGGTTTCCCTCACCAGCTCCGAAAATAACACATTTGGGTAATTCTGACAGAATTCCAACTCCTGCTGAGCTGTAACAGCTGATTATTAGAAATGTGAGATATTCTAGAAAATGCCTTCCTGAGATCCTGGGGGTCGGAGACCTTTTTGTTGGGAAAACTCAAACTGCACCAACACTGCTGAGTGTGAAACCTTCTCCAAGAAGAAAATCCTCTCTATTATGGTTGCATTCTTCAGCACCCAGTGGTCAATAGCTAACATGCTGTCCCTTAAATGTGGCTATAGGGAATTAACACCGGGCTCCTCCAGATCCTGCTGCAATGGCCCTTTGCTTCGGACTTCAAAGGCAATAAAAAAGTAGTATTGAGATCAAAGGCTCCCAGCACAATCACACTTTTTGAAGTTTGCAAACCATAGAAATTGGAGGCGTTTTAGTTCGTTGGCTCTTGTCATTTTTTTGAACTCCTGAGCACTTTGAGCCACTGTTCAAACTTTTGATATGCACTCGTGTTTTGATGCACAAGGATCTGAAGATGGCAGGGAATTCCAGATTAATCCATGCTGACAGCAAGGGCCCTCGTTACCTTTCTATTGATTTTGCAAGGTCTGGAGAAAAAAAAATAAGCAGCAGAGACTGTTTTAAAGCTTTCCTGTGGCACAGGCTGCATCACACATCCAATTCTGGCTCAATTACCATGACATGTCCATGCCTAATATTCCGAAGTATAAAACTTCAGTAGCCAACATTTTGATCAGGCCTTGAAACCTGTTTTATTTAGAGATCCAAAATCACATCAGACAGTGCTGTAAGGCCTGAATGAGTCAAATTCCTCTTGAGAAGCAAAATATGGGCAAAGCAGAGAGCCAGGCCCTGAAGTGTGTGGAGCAAAAGCTGTCAGCATTCCTTGTCCAGAATTCCTGAAAATCACATCACACCCCATGAAGTGCTCAGCTTGGAACTTAAATTGCTTTATTTTAGGAGGGATCATCTTTGGATGTGGCAGAGATCACTGTTAACTCTGTGCAGGGGACTGTCCTGGGCAGGTAAAATGATTTCAGGTCTTGGCAATACTCTGAATATCCAGGGTGCTGGAGGAGGGCAGCATCCTCTCCCTGCACTGCAGGGCCCTGGTGAAGCAGGCTCTGTACAGCAATAAATCTGTTTATTTTTGTTATGGTTCTCCCCTCGCTCTCTGGCTGCTTCTGTTTTCTCTTCGAAAGCACTT
The DNA here is from genome assembly GCF_027887145.1 of Ammospiza caudacuta. NCBI lineage: Eukaryota > Metazoa > Chordata > Aves > Passeriformes > Passerellidae > Ammospiza > Ammospiza caudacuta. The sequence goes on along the minus strand of NC_080604.1, from coordinate 20,033,664 downwards.
GATTGTCCCATTCTCTGTCTGTTTGCAGCATCATAAAGTGAAATTCACTTCATTGATCAGAAGATGACCTCCATCCAGTGCCTCTTAGATTAGAGATAACAGCAGGCTGCTGTCTCACTGAGAAATAATTTCTTTGGCTCCTTCGGCTCCTCTTTATTATGATTGCTTCCTAACATATCACTTAAAAACTGGAGTGGAAAACAAATGAGGATATCTTCTCCACTGTTTGTATTTTGACTTCCCAACAAACACAGATGCACACACACTGCAGCACTTGGTGCTCTAGAATAATTCATATTTTCCTGTGGAAGATGAAGAAAATATTTAACTGCAGACAAACGAGCTGAGGAAAGGGGTAAAAATGGATTGACATAAAACCTACATTTTGCCTGAGAGACTTTATGCTTCAAACCAGGAAAAATGGGAGATGTACACTCATGTGAAATTTAAACTGTGCATATTCAGGAACAGGTTTTTAAATATCAGCAATAAAGATCATGTTGGAATACATTATCACATTCTGCACTGGAGCATGTGTTACATATTTATAACAAGGAAAGCGTGCAAGACTAATCATACACTATGAATAATGCCATGTTTTTCCAGGCAGATTTGCAAAGTGTTATCCCAGACATTCCCTTCTGCTGGGGGCAGAGGAAGCAGAGGCTGCTCAGCATCCTCTGCAGAGGATCCCACTGCCAAGTGAGAGGTGTGGTGGCATTTAGCTGAAAATAGGCAGAAATATCTGTATTATTTGGCTATTTCAGGCCTGCTGCTCAGCTCAGGAGAGCTTCAGTCGGCAGCATTTGTTCCCAGGGCCCTGCATGGCGCTGCCTTGGCAAAGTGCTGGGATTTCTGGAGGGCTCGTCAGCCTCAGGAAAGCCCCCGAGCTTCAGTCTCACCATCCTCCACTTCCCCAGGCTCTTGAGGAATAAAATAAACTGCTCTTTTATCCCCTCCCTCAAACAAAACTTGGAGTGCCTCACACACCGGAACGGGCTTTTGACAGCTGACCTTATTATATCAAGTAATTTATAATTAAAGCTCCATAAATTCAATTGTGTCAGACACTAATACAGCTGAAATACTACACGGAAAAATCACCCAAACCATTTCAGTTTTATGAGCTGTTTGCCCTAACATGAGCTACTCAGCACCAGCCCTGTCCACTCTATTGAGCTTTTCCTCCTTTATGGAAGAACAGGGAGCTTCCAAAAGAGGGAGAGTGGAGAGAAAAATGTGTTTATTCCTGGCTGTGCTGTGTGCCAGGGCTGCTCCATTCTCAGGCACCCACATGGAGATTCCTCTGCAAGAAATCTCAAACTGGGATTAAAATTCCAGTTTTAGCTGGGATTAGAATCCCAGCCTCAGACTGGGAATAAAATCCCAGTTCTAGTTGGGATTAGAATCCCAATCTCAGGCTGGGATTAAAAGAGTGAGCAGGAAGACAAATGCTGGTGGTAGTTCTGGCCCTGGGTTAGCGGAAGGTCCTTGCCCAATGCAGGGGCTTGGCATGAGATGATCTTTAAGATGCCTTCCAAACCAACCCATTCTGTGATTCCATGGTGAATTCTTTAGGAAGGGGATGTGCTCAGTGGGATTAAGGATCAGATACCACAAAAGTTGCCCGTAAAGATCTTCAGTTTTTATCAATATTCTGCACCAGTAGACAAAAAAGCTTTCAAAAACATTGATAGCACACCTAACATGAGCCTTTTGCACTTGGCTGGCCAGCTGTGACTTGGTTCAAACTTCAATTTTGTAAACAAAATTTAACTCACCCAGGCCTCAGGACCCAGCACATTCCCAAGAGAAAAGAGCAGCTTTTACCAAAGGTCGTTCTCAGCCATAGACTGGAATGGAATAAAGAAAGTCTGAGCATCCTCCATCTAGGAAAACACCTTCTGGCAATCACCATTTTATTAAGAAGAAAGGCCTCTCCTGTGCTGTGGGGTTGAGGCTCTGCTGTAGATTTGTTCCCTGATATCCTATGGAGTAACACCAAGGCTAATTCAGGAAATGTTTGTGTTCAGCACAAACCTTTCTGTGCCCTCAAGCATGGAACGAAACCCTTGTGCTCCCTTTCCAATAAGGGATGGATCAGTGCCACCTTCACTCCCCTTTGGGTGTGAGGAACCCAAATTCTCCCATGGCCAGAGCTGTTTAGAGCTGCCCAATGCACAGGGCTGTGACAGACACGTCCCAGTGCAGCCCTGCTGCAGCTTCAGACAATTTTACCCCATCTGTGATTTTCAGAACTCCCAAAAACACCCAGCTAAATTGACAGACACATTTGCTGTGTGACAGTGGCTCTGTGATGCTAATATTGGCTGTTGCCTGACATTTTATATAACAACATTTATATAACAATTTCGAGTCTCTGTGATGCACCACACAATTCCAAACCAGCCCTTCCATTTGCTCCCCTTATCAACGTAAAGCTGGTGCTGTATCAAGTAATATCAGAGAAGATAAATTATGCCACTGTTTATTTACAGTTTACATCGCTGCAGTCAATGTACCTGATGCAGGAATTGACCTGTGGAAGAACTATAGCAGCACATTATTTGTGCAGCAGTAAAATTGATGGAAATTGATGATGCCTGAAAAACACACAATTATAGTGTCTTGATTAAAAATGGAGCACATTTCAATGAACTTTTTCCCTTCTTCTCATGATTATGATACACAAGTACTAACATTAATGGTATTTTTTTATATAATGAACCATAAAATTACAGTTGGCAGTCAAGAGCACTCTAGCAGATAAGTAAGGCAATTTTCCTCATCATTTTTCCCTTTGTTGTCAATCTTGTTGCATAGCCCATTGCCTTTTCAATGAGCTGTAATGTGAATATTCAAGATCTTGCTTTTCCCCAGTGTATACATTCCAGTTGAAATAATTCAGTTTCATGGCACCTATTTTAATATGTTTTATTAAGCAAACTTCGTATTTTTTTAGGTTTTCCACTTGTACCAGAACTTGCCTGAGCATTGACAAAGAGAATAATGGCATTTAGATTGTCCAGGTTTCAGGCAGATCAGCAAAAGTGTTTATTGAGCTTGCTGTGCAAACAGGCCTAAAAGTTTGGGTTTGATTTTGCTCTGACACTGCCTGTCTCTCTTTCCAGGAGGTTTTATGAAGTTCAGACATGTTTGAATACTTACCTGTGTAAGTATGACAATCCAATTAACTCTCAGTTTAGACCAAACCAAGCTACAAGGCACACACATTTCAAGTATTAGCTCTCTATTGAAGCGTTTCAGGAAATATTTATTTCATGCTATTTCCTGTGATCTGGCAATTTACAGCTCTTGACATAAATTATTGTTGCTGTAGGATGAGAAATAAGTGAAAAGTTGTATAGCCTCATCTGTGTCTTACTTGACATAAAAAGGCAATAAAAATTAATATATTATATAGTTTTGAGCTAGGAAAAAGAAGATGGGAAGTGCTCTTGAGAGGAATTATCATTCTCATTTCTCACATGTAAACAAGTGACTGTGGTCCCTGCCCATTAGCGTTGGGACTGAATAATCCTTAAATTCCATTCCAACCCTTCAACTTTCCATGATTCTATCAGATACTCACAGCTTCCTCTGGCTCCAGCATGAAGGATGAAATCCAGGTTCCACTGAGGAGGGTGCGGCTCCTCCAAAATCTGCAGAGCTGGGTGAGGTGGATCTTTCCAAAGCAAGTTAGAAAATAGAATCTTTCTGTGCCTTTACTGCAGGATTTGTTCAGAAGGCTCAGCAGTCAGGGAAGGAGATTATGCAGATAGCTCAGACATGATAAAATCAACATTTTATCCTCACAATGCAGGCACAGTCATGAGAAGCTCCACTTGTGGACATGCCCAGACTTTGTGCCCTTGACTCTGATTTTAGGCTCCTGCAAACTGATCTGATTCCCATCAGGTCTCTCCTGATCAGCTCACTAACCTTCTTCTATTATTTGGGATTCACCAAGGGCAGATATTTTTTGTTCTTTATCCATTTAGGGATGAAGAACCATAAAGGTAAATAATCAGTGGAACAAAAACCCAAATTTAGGAGGAGAGCCTTATTTGCATTTTGGGTGTCTGTCACCATGTGAAACACAACATTTATCCTGGGGAGAGAAAAAGCCCTCCAGGGACTCCTACGTGGCTGATTTAAGTTTTTTACAGTTTTCAACTTGATTGATTTAGGGCTAAATTCTGTAATATTTAAACATATTAAAATATCTCTGACTTCAACAGCTTTAAGCTCTACTTGAATAACCACACAGAATTCTACGGCTCACAAAGATCTCCAACACAGGACAAAACAAAAAGAAAGAACCAGCTTAAAAAAAAAAAAAAAAAAAAAAAAAAAAATTATAAAGCCATGAAAATAATCTGCAGAGTGAAAATGAGCCATCAGGAGCGAGCAGCAGAGACTGGAGGGTGAAGTGCTGCATTTTCAGGGCTGCAGCTGTGATTCCCCCATTCAAACCAGGGCATCTGGCAGGCAGGCAGCTGCTGAGGCTGCCACAGACCTCCCTGCCCTCCACGAGCTGCTCTTCACCCCAGAGCTCAGCCAGGGATGAACCTCCCTGCTGGGATCAGCTTCCTCCAATGCAATCGACATTTCTGTTTTCATGTTCCCTGCGAGCAGCTGATTCCCAAATGCTTTGGGTTTGCACAATTTACCCGAGACCTTTTCAGGCCAGGACGTTTTTTTCAGGTTTGTGAGTTAGAATGGAAAATGAGCCAGTCTGGGATTCCCTGTGAGCAGGGTCATTGGGAATTTGGTTTATTTGTTTGTTTCTTGAATAATGTGGGGTTATTTTTGCCCCCCATAGGTTCCTACCTGCAAGAAAACCAGACAGGCAACTTTTAGTGAGGCGCAGCATCATTCCTTTGAAGAGAACACTGCTGTTAGAACTTCCTGGTGCCATTAATTCCCATTAGCAGCAAAGATGAGGCTCAGCCTTTGAACGTGCAAAGTTTGCAAGAAATTGTTGTGAAGAAGTGAAGCCACCTTCCTGCTGAAAATAAAACAGATGCCACCATGCTGGTGCCTCCCCAGGAGGCTTTGGAACAGGGGTTACTTTTATCCAATTTAAAGTGAACATGGAATAAACTCCAAACACTCATGGAAATACTTACACAGTTGTATCAGCTTTAAATTCCTCAGTTTTCAGCTCCAAAGCTGCTTCCTTTCCTAAAATGAGGCCAATTTTTAGAAGAAGCCACCAGGATGTCCTTCACAGATAACTTCTAATCACTGAGTAGCAAGAACTCACTGCTAATTTCGATGGCCCAGATTTCAAGTGTAAAAGTTGGTTTTAAGCCAGACCAAATCTATGAAATAAATCAGAGTTAAGACAAATAGCAATTACATTTTGTTATGTGGTATTAACGGTGAGATTTTTGTTTCTGATCTAGACTACGAGCTGGTGCTAAGAGGGAGCGTGAGAAAGAGAGAAAAGCCTGTATGATGGCTTTTGATACCTGCCCACACAAATTTCACAAGCAGCTGTGGCTAATCCAGGCTCAGAGAGCTTGGAGCAAACTGTGGGGCTGAGAAATGAAGAGTGTCAGCTTTGCAAGGAGCTAATGTGGCACAAGGTCAAGGTTGACAAACCAGCCCCAGCCTAATGCCTCAAATATGTCCAGGGCTGCGTTGGCCAAGAAAGACAAATGAAGAAACTGTCAGCCAGCTCCAGTCTAAACAATGGAACAATTTAAACTGGAGGGAATCATAATACGAAGCAATTTGTTTCATACTGTACCATCATGATAAAGAAAATCTCAATTTTTCTCCATCAATTTGGGGTGTAAATGGGAGTCTCAAGCAAAAAAAAAAACCTTTCATCAGAAATAAAAGTCACATTTCAAGGTATCCATAAGGACAAGAGCCACGTTTAAAGCACAGTGGAACTGCAGATGTGAAAAAACAATTTTGGTTTGTGAGGCTAAATAAAGTACTGCCAGTTGTGCTGTTGGGAGGGAGACAGGAACATGAAACACAAGATGTGGTGCTCAGTAACAATTCAGGACATTCTGGAAAACAAAATCATGCACATCCCCTGATGAGGTAAATTATAGTTGAAATTTGTTTTTAAGAGGAAGAGAGGGACTTTGAGCTTCTAAAGGATCCCTAATCAGAATCTCTCCTCTTTTGGGGACAAAGTTAATGAAAGAGAGGTCAAAAATCATTATTTCTCATAGATTCACTAGCACTGGTTCTTTTCTCTCAAAGACACCAAAGGGGCTTCACCTTGAGCTGCACAAGTAGAATGAGAACACACCCAAAGAGAAGATCCTGCAAAAATAAATTGGAATAAATAGGTTGTAACATGTACATTTCTGCTCCATAAAAGTGGTAAAGTAACAGTGTGTGATAAAGCCACAAAGTGAACGAAATTGAAAGTTAAAATTCTCCCTGATCCACTCTCATTTCACACTTCAGTTAGAGATTTTTATTTCCGCTCATATCTTGAGATTTTTCTCTCCCATTTTCCAGATTTTAATGAGTCTATCAAGACATTTGTATAACTCTGAGGAGAAGGTTATGCAAAGTTTGAAGTAAATTCAAATTGATTTTGAGTACAAGGCACTTTAACTTAATATCCATCTCCCGCTCCTAAAATGGTGTTTTACCACCTCACACTTCTGGTTATATTTAAATAAAACAGGTTCAGGTCATGTTATGTTATAGAATGGACTTGGTTGAGGGGATTTTAAAGCTCCCTCCCACCTTCCACTATCCCAGGGTGCTTCAAGCCTCAATGTCCAACCTGGCCTTGGAAATTTCCAGGGATGCAGGGGCACCCTGTGCCAGGTCCTGTCTACCTCAAAGGGAACAATTCCTTCTTAATATCAAATCTTTTCATCAAATCTAATATTCATCATAGAATAAATAATCCTGGGGATGTTGAATTGCCAATCTCTTGGGGTCATGAAGGGTGACACTCATGTGCAATGTTCCTGTTGCTTCTCTTACATTTAAAAAAAACAATAATATTTTTTAATTCATATTTTATCTTTTCACTGCTCATGCACTCCCCAGTACTGAAGCAATATCATAGGCACAAATATTTTGGAACCTGGTATAATAAAAAAATACAAGTAACAATTTCTTATATTATTTTCAATATTTGTTTCATTTCAGCTTCAAGCATAGGTCGGAGAATGACAAAAACAATCCTTGACAAACCTGTACATAATCACCAATGTTTATGGTAAAGTTCTAGGTAGTACTAATGAAATCTGTGAAATTACTCACATGTTTAATGAGATGCATGAAATTAAGCAGGTTTTTGGACTGGGGGAGCCCAGATGTGATGGAGAGAAACACCACAGTCAAGTTCAGAACACCTGAGATGCTAAAATTAAATTTCCAGTCCCCAGCTGAGAAAGCTCACTCATCCTTGGGCTCTGACCTGACATTTCCAGGTGCAATATCCATGCAGATTTTATGATTAATTCTATTTTCCTACGATTCTTCAAGGAAATTGCACAAAGGGCAAAAAATCACTGGCAAAACCCGAAACAACAGAAGCAAAAAAGAGCAAAAAAAAAAAAGGAAGACAGAGGAGCCTGCTGTGAAATCAGCCTGTGTTCTAAGGGACGTCTCACAGAATGATTTGGAGGCTGTGGTGGTGTAAACCAAGCACCAATATTGACAGAAGGATGAGAGATGATCAGCTCGGGCAGGGAAGGATCCAACCCCTGCACATCTCATCCCTCTAAGGTTACAGAGAGTGGAGTCTATAAAACTCAACCTAAAAAGCTTATTATTTCTCAGAGGACACAAATGTAACAAGCTTCTCCTGATGGCAAAAATCCAATTATTGTGGTAAAGGTTGTGCTCAGTTATTTCTCACTTCATGTCAAAGCAAATTGTAAAATGAGGTGCCTGGGAACTCTACTGCTCTACCTTTACTGGTACATAAACTTACACTCTCCCTTTTTTGTTGTAGTTAGAGGAAAACAGAAGGAAAAACTGAAGGAGAATGTCATCAAATACTGGCCAAGAATGTGATATATAGATTTTTTTTTCATTTTTATTTCTCAAGAACTGCAAAGAAAAGTTTAGTGTAGATTGGATCAAAAATATATTTTTCTTTGTTGACAGAAATAAAGTTATCTTCATCTCTATTGGATTTTTTTCCTTAGATAGGAGTATATGTTAAACCAGTCCAAACTGCTTTTTCTATTTGTTTGGCAGAGGAAAAGAAAAAATTCCACTCAAAACTAAAGGCTAAAGCAATTATTCCTGGCTGTATCTTTGTTTTCTGGGAAATGGCAGTAGGGCTGGCAAGGAAAAATAAGTTATTTTTTAGGAAATCACATACAGTAAGAATTGGTGCATTTTCTCCACTGGGCATTGAAAATGATGGATGCCACAATTCTCCCCTTCAAACGTGGAGCCAGTGAGGTCGGAAAAGATCTCAAAGATCATCCAAAGAGTCCCAGCTGTGCCAGATCCACACCCTGTACCCAGCCCAGAGCACTGAGTGCCACCTCCAGCCTTTCCTTGGACACCTCCAGGATGGGCACCCCAAACCTCCCTGGGGTCTCTTTGGGCACCTCCCTCACATTCCCAACTTAGAGACATTCCTACAGTTGCTCTAAAATGCCTTGTTCCCTTCTTTTTCTCCCTTTTTGCTTTCCTTTCCTATGGTATGAGGGCATTTCCCATCTGGTGCTTCCAGGATGGGCTCCCATACCTGAAACACAAAGTTCTCTTCTTTTCGGATAACATAAAGATTTTTTTTATTGCTTTTGGATTCTGACATACAGAATGTTGTTCCTCTTTCTGGAGCAGCAGATATTTCAGGGTTGGATGGGGCTTGGAGCAGCCTGGGCTGGTGGAAGGTGTCCCTGCCCATGGCAGGGGTGAATGAGATGGGCTTTAAGGTTCCTTTCCACCCAAACCTTCTGTTGTATCTGATAAACCCCTGCTATGCATCTCTGCTCTTCAGGATTTCATGCAGTGTCTACATTAAATTTTCTGCTCAGGCATTCTAAAGCTGGGCTCCCTGCCTCACTCACACTAATCAAATATGGAAATCCACCTCAGGAGGGATCTCACACACACTTTGGGAAAGTCCAGCCCAGATCCTGCATTTGGAGCTAAGCTGGGGAGCAATTCATGGTCACAACCAGTGCCCAGGAGCAGCTGCAGCAGCAGAAAATCCTGGGCTGCCTCCCTTTGCCAGGAATGACCTAAAATACTGCTTAAAATCAGGATTTTTCTGGGCAGCCCACTCTGACTGACCTCACTTGAGATGACCTAACTCAGTGCAGGAAATTCTTTTTTGGCATTTGCTAAACAAGACTAAATCAAACAAACAAATCAGAAAGCCACCACATATTAAAGTCTGACCTGCTGCCTGTCAGACTGAACCAAAGCCAGATTCTGCTTCACATCCAGACTCATGAATAAGTTCTCTGTCAAACTGGCATTGCTAAGCCACATATAAAATGTAATTAAGCACAAAATCCAGCTGCCTTCATATTGAGGGAATTAAAGAGCATCCAGTGTAAGAAAAGACAGAAAAAATGGGCTCAAACCCTACATTTAAAGCAGTTTACATAAAAAAGTTATTTCAAGAAATGACCATGTAATGTGACTATTGTATTTTGAAAAGTAGCTTCACAAAGCTTCACTCCCATCAACAGGGAAGGTGCTACATCTATATTTGAAGAGAATATGTTTGAACATATGAAGTGGGCATCTGTCTTCAGCTGGAGAGCACTAATTTGGTTTTATTCTGTTGAAGCTGGCAGTTGTTTACTGCCTGCTAACAGTATGACCTGTATTCAGACAGGAATTTCCCAAAACAAGCACTGAACATGTTGCTTTTAGCATGTTTTGGGAGGTGGGGTAACCCCTTCCTCTATTCAAGATGTTTCCCCACTTAAATTGTGATTAGGAAACAGCAAGAAGGGCTGCTAATGGTGATCCCACTTAAGTATCTTCATCTGGATTTCGTTTTGGGGTTTGATCACAAATAGCTCAGAATGAGATCCTTTTCCTAGTTTGAGCCTTGATAATCTGTAACAAACCAAAATCCACCTTCAGTAACAGGATTTTCCCACTGAAAACTCTTCCTAGACCAGCGAAGCAGCCAAATCCCAGGAAGCTCTGCAGGGTGCAGTTACACCTGCCACGATGCTCTCAGTAACACCAACACAGCACTGACAATAAACCACAGCGTGCAGGCAGCCAGACCTCAAGGCTACCTCCTCACAAGTGTCCTTTGCTCGCCCTGAAAGGCTTTTAATAACGCTGTGACACTGCAGACGTGCTTACAGCAGCTGATATTTATTTGCTGACCCCAATCCCGTGACACAGGTCGGGGCTCTTTGTCAGACACGAGACGGGGCCTTGCCCACCGGCTGCTGTCACAGTCCTTAAGTCTGTTTTCATTTATCTCCGCAAAAATCTCGCCCAAGTCACGAGCTGCAGGGCTCGACTCGCAGAGTTTAGAGCAGGTTCATTCCTCAAATTAAAATTTCATAGGGCCCTGGCTGTCAGAGCAATTTGCAGACACGCCAAGCTCCATCAGGGCTGCTGACACCCTCTGCCCCCAGCCCTGTCTGCAGCCCCCGGGCTCCCCCAGCTCTGCTCTGCCCCGGGCTGGGCAGCCCCAGCAGGAGCTTCTGGCCCTCTTTGCCTCCTCCTTCACCCCCGCACATCCTTGCTGGCCTTTTCCTTTGCATTTCTGCCATGCATTTTATGCAGCCAGGTTTATGATGGCTATTTATGCCAAGTCTCCGTGGTGGGTGCATTTATCAGCTCGGCTGACAACAGGTATAAACCATTCCTTAAATACACTTGTGAGTGCAGAGCCTATAAAAATACTGTAATCCTGAGAAGAAAGCGTCTTTTTGGAGGCAAACAAACCCAAAGGAAAGGGACAAGTTGATTTGAAAGTAAACTCTGAAAAATAAAATGATTCCCGTGGAAAACTCCAATAATCCAGTTTTAATATTTAGGCTGCTTTAAACAGCATGCAGATTAAATTTGATATAGATGGAACTGCAGCCTCTATTTATTTGTATTCATACATACAAGAGCAACATAAAACCCTCAGGAGTTTGTGGAGGAGTCTGTAGCAAATTTGCAAATAACCATATCTGCAGCAGTAGACTATAATGGACCAGTATAATATACTGGGAAACTTGTCACTTGTTTGGCAATTAACACTGATATAGGAGGGAAAGGAATGAGAGGATATTAACAGATTAATCTTGGGGCCGTTTAGACTGCGCTGAAGTGAAAAGATGATTTTTCTCCCACTCCTGTTAGATCAGTGCCCTCTGCTGCTCAGTGCCTGGCTCTGGCAGCTCCACTCTGCAGCACACAGCTCAAACCCACACAAATTCAGGCTGGGATTTACACTGAGGAAGGAACCTTGCAGGGATTTGTGCCCTCAACACCATCTTTCCAAGGAAATACACAAAACAGGGATATTTAGCCACAACCTCTCCTGACAATATTGGAAATATGAGCATATATTGGAAATACATTGGAAATACAAACATCTCTCCATATCATAAAATAATTTCATCATTTCATATCAGAAATAAAACCACTCTGGTTGCTGCTAAGCTTCATATTTTTCTCGTTTTTGATCAAGTGGAATGTTTTTAATGTATTATGAAAAAGAGATTTGCATGTTCATATTGCAGCTGTACACTGAGATAAACGGTCTCACTTTGAGCAAACAGCTCCTGCCATGAGACTTGGCTGCTCCAAGAGTGAGGAGATTCTTCAGGAGGGCAAAACCAGCCCACGGATTCATAAATAAATTGTCCCTAACTTGTATTCAGCACTTCTTACTCACAAGTCAGGATCTTACCTGCAATTGAGTGATGTCACAACTGGAAAAAGTCTGCTGTGATGAAGATCCTATTAGCATAAAAGCACACAAAAACCTAAAAAAAAAGCCCCCAAAACCAAACTACAAAAAAGCATAACATTTACAAAAAGAGAAAACAAACAAAAATAATTTAATTAGGAAGTTTGACAGCATGCTGAGTTTAAACACTGACTGGAAAAAAAAAACACTACTCCATAAAGTATACAAATGCACATAGGAATTACTGGAGTCTATTAATAAACTTTCTATTTCATTCCTTCTTTTTAGGTTGAATTTTCACCTTATAAGCTCTCTACAACTCCCTGAAAGGAACTTGTAGGCAGGTGGAGCTCAGGTCTTCTCCCAGGTAACAGGGGACAGGATGAGAAGGAACTGCCTGAGTTGTGCCAGGGGAGGTTTAGATGGGATATTTGGGAATATTTCTTTACGAAAAAGATTTTTAAATGCTGGCAGAAGCTGCTTTGGAGGGTTTTAAAGGATGTGCACATGGGGACACGGGGACAATGGTAGGATTGGCAGTGCTGAAGGAACACTTGGGCTCAGTGACCTTGAGTGGGCTTTTTGAACCTAAACAATTCTGTAATTCCCTCCCAAAACATATCTAGAAATTAGAAAGGGTCTTCATAATTGTTTTTCCCAAGCTCTGCTACTTCTCAACTCCTCCTGTGCAGGGTCCTGAGCACTTTGTCACTGTGGTGCCTTCTGTAATATGAGAATGTCTTCTGCTTGCTCCAGTGGGGTGTTGATATTGCTCAGGAAGCAATCAGGAAAAGAATCACTGCCCATTAGAGTGAGGGGTGGAAATGAGGAGCTGACAGCTTGTTTACCTGTCAGGAATTCTTTTAAATAGAGGGAACACATGTAGCAAGGACATTGGGATGCAGGGATGAGTCTCAGTTGAACATCACAAAGAGCAGGCCCTGACCCACCTGAAGCATCCCAGCATCAGGGAAAACTCAGCAAAACACAGCTGGAGGGACAAAAGGAAAAGATCTTACACTTCTGGGAATAAATGGGACCTCCACATTGGGCTCTGAGTGTCCTGGATGCCACCAGCAGGCAGGAACTTCAGGGCAGGGCCACAGCCCGGAGCCGAGCCAGCAGCTCCCAAATAACGCATCCACAGCATCTGTGGGGAAACCTCAGGAAAACACAGGAAATTACCTCTCCCCGTGCTCTTTTGTACAACATGCCACTTTTTCCTGCTCTTCCATGCTAATTAAGCTCCTGGCTGTGCCTCTTCCTCCCCAATCCTTCCCCTTCCCTGAGTGAAATGTCAGGATTAGCGCCGATTCAGTGGAGCCGTGCTTTCGGGAGCTCACATTCAAACACAGCCCTGCTGCTGGCAAGGCCCTCCCTGGCACAAAGAGAGCCAGAAGTTTGGCAACTCCAGGCCAACATGGGCAGCAGATGTTTTTAACGCCAGCTTCCCTCTAACTGTAAAGCAGCAGCAGCAGCACAGCGGGAAGGGAGAGCACGATAAATCTCCAGCGCTGGAGTAGCCCACGAGCACATCAATTCTGCCACTTGTTAACAGGATCTGCTGCCAATCTCCGTGCCCTGTTGAGGAGTGCAGGGTGTGCAGCCCCATCTGGCTGCCTGAGGACAGGCACAGCCAGCTCAGGCTGGGCTGGCAGGGCCAGGTTGCCATGAAGCGGTTCCTGCCCCATGGAAAATGGTTTGGAGCACATGGGTGAATCCTACAAAGAGCAGAGCCTTGGTGCCAGGCACCTCTGCTCAACAGCACAGGGTTGGCACATGGGATCCATATTCTGAGGATGCAGCAGCCCCAACAGCTGCTCCTTCACCAGCAAATGAACACCCCAGTGCTTCTACAGCTGTGAGGATTGAGTTGATGGAAAAGTGTTCATCCTACAAACATAACTACATAATTCTGGCTTTCTGCCCTCACTTCCTCCATGCAGCTCCTCTCCTCCATCCCACCGTGCAAACAGAAGCTGTCCTGGGCGGACAGAGGTGTCCTGGACCCACAGGAGGCTGGTGTGGCTCCTGTAGGACCAGCCAAGCCACCTCTGCTCCTGCCCCAGGGTGCAGACCCTGCTATTGATGTATTTTCACAGGGGTGGGAAACCATTTCCTCAGATTTTTCTACAAAGTAAATCTATGGGATGATATTCCTCATCCTCAAGATTATGGCATCAGCCTTGCACATGTTTTTTTCCTGGCTGGAGACATTATTGCAACTAATGCACAACTCCTCTCAGGAGCACAGATGTCCAGGAACATTCCCTGCTCCTTGTGCTGCTTTCTCTAAACATTAAGGGTTAAACCACCAACACAAAATCATGGCTTGGAGCTGACCTGGAAAGCAAAGTTTATGAAACATTTATTTGCTGCTCTGACATCTGGAGGGAGATGCATCATTTAGGTCATGAATTTTTCTCTTTGGATCCAAGCTGATTGCTCACCCTGTCACACTCCACCCTCTGCTCCCCTGCACCTTGCAGCACCCAACTAATTGTAAAAAGAGGGGAGAGGTTGGCCCTTAGGAAGGCTTGGAAAATAAAGAGTTTCCTTTTCTTTTTCAAGCAGCAGGAAACAAGACTGCTCACTGGAAGAGAAAAGGTAAGGAATGAGCATTTGAAGGCTGAGGAGTCAATAGGAAGGAAATAAAATATTGTAAATTTATGAGTAAAACGACAAGGTATCCTTTAGAACCTTGCAGCAGAGGAATCTGAACTGAGTTAATCAATCACCAGACTATTGATAGGTTATAAAAAAAAAGATTTATCAGTAAGCAGGTGGCAAAGGAGGCAGAGGGAGAGAGAGACACACTAGTCTACCTTGTCCAAACTACCCAGGATACATCCAGCTAATTTAAATCCACATAGCAACATCCTGCTCAATACAGCTAAAATCAATCCCTCAGGCTAAAGACATTTTTTGTCCCACTTTTATTATCCTTGTTTATAAAATTGAAGGATTAGGACTTGTCTTGCTGTGGTCATTGTCACTGCGAGACGTTCTCTCTTTGGCAGCAAGACACTCCCAGCCCCCATAAATGTTATGGGAAAACTGGAAGGGTGTTTGCAAAGGAAAGGGTGAAAACTGCCAAAAAAGTCAAATCCCATCCACTTCTGCCTATTACAGTGCTTCCCAAGACAGAATCCCCTCAAGGAAGATTCTGTGTGAAAACAGGAGCTGCTTCTCTGACAGAGAGTGGATTGACAGATTCTGTATTTATTTTTAAAAAACGCCTAACTAAGCATCATTAGTCACCCATCATCCATATTTCTCTCCCTAAATGAGAGTGCGCAAAGTTACAGAGTCCCCAGAGAAAGCAATTACAATATTAATTTCAACTAAATGACAACTAGGAGAAAGAAAAAAAGAATCAGCTGGTTTAAGGAGTTCTCTTAGATCCTGATTAGGAAAACAACTTTAGCACTGAAAACCACCAATAACCAATTTAATCTTTAAATGAGCTCCCTGGGAGGCACTGAAAGGTGCAAGATCCATGTAGGAATACATTTCAGTGGGAATGAGTGTGCAGGTTTTTGAGTCTGAGTCACAGGGTTTGAGCAGAAAATAGGCTGATCCTGGAGGTGGGGACCAGGCACATGTGCTCAGTCAGGCTGGTGATCCAGGGAGTTCTGCTGGAATCCTGCCACTGAAATCCAGGGAAATTGAATTTATACCCTGCTCCTGGGTCTGTGATCCCTTCCATGCAGAGTCTCACTGAAATCCCAAGAGACTCTTGCCATTAAAATCCATAAACTCACAGAAATCATGGCTGGAAGGGACTTCAGGAGATGACAATTTCCCCATTCACAGTAAAGCTCTTCCTGCTGAGTTAAGTGCAGCTTCTTTCTAATTGAATTGTGAAATTCTCCAAGGATGGAGGTTCTGCAGCTCCCTGGGAGAAAAGTTGGAGAAAGGTCTTCCCATCCTTTCCTAAACTGGAGATCTCAATAATAAGAGACAATTCTATACCACCAATATTTCCCTTGTGAGTTTTCCTTGTCAAATATTTCTGTGGTCTCCCATCCTCAGAACAACACCAAATATTTATCCCAAATTTTTAGCTGCAAAATACACCCTGAAATATGTTCCTGCAAACATCAAGACTGATGTGATGCTGTATTTTAACAACACTGACTGGTTCTTGGGCTTGCTGTTATTTTATTTTCCCCCTGGCAAAGTAGCACCCACTAAAACCAGGAATAATTCTAAAACAGCCTGGAAAAAAAAAAAAAGAAAAAAAACCCAATAATTTTGAAATAATTCAAGGGATTTCCCATTTCAGACCAGCCTCTTAGATCACCAAGGTCTGCTTAAAAGTTGTCTTAAAAAGGAAAAGCCAACAAACGAAAACAGCCCTCAGCCTCAAATTATACCTATAATTTGTTGTGAAACTCATCCTTCTTTCCAAAGACTGCAAATTCCTCAATTCCTCTCTCTGCTGGGTTAAATGACACCTGGTTGAACACAATTTCTGGGACACAGTGCAGCTGGGAGAATTTCAGGATTTTTGCAGGAGCTGTGTGATATTTGCTGTTGGCTTGGAAAAAATAAGTGTAAAATCTGTTTCCTTCCCCATCATTGTCATAGAATATCCCCTAAATGAAGGAGCCAAATAAGAGCTGTATCCTATTTCTTAAAACTTCTCTCTGTGCCTTCAGATGTGGCAAATTCAAGCTTCTGACTCCAATTAAGCAGCTTCATCTCCATGTTTCAGCCCAGGAAACAAACAGGTAGAAGGGGCCACCATATGTTTGGGGTTTCAGTTCATTAAATCCTTGATCGTGCAAAACATTTTGAGAGCTACGACCTCATAAAATTCATACAAAGCTATAGTTTGAGTTGTTTGGGAGAATCTTATTAAACATTTTCTCCAAAGAAATATCCCAGCCTTTTGAGAATCAGCATGACACTGCCATGAATTATTCACGCAAGGCTCTGCAAGATGGGCGAGTTCCCTGCCAAGACGTGCACAGTGAGGGGTGGTATAAAACTGAAATTGGAATGTGGAGAGAACTGATGGGGAAGATTTCAAAGATCATCTCTTTTGAAACAAAAAAAAAAAAAAAAAAAAAAAAAAAAGAAAGAAAAAACAAATCACAACTTCACACCTTTAACCTTGTTCCTTCACAGAGCCTCCTAAATGTGCTGCTTCACATCCACTCCCAAATTCCTCAATCTTGGGCTGTGCTCACACACAGATGCTGTTAAATGGTGCCACAGAGTGATGGAGATGGGATTGCTGAGAGCCACTGGCAAAATTCATTCCAGGGATTCTTATTGAGGCTGAATCCCAGGAAACTCTGGTGAGGTTCCTTCTGTCACCTTCATGTCCCAGCTGTGGGTGCTGACCCCAGCAGGAAAGGGGGGACCCTGCCCCTGTGCCCAGGTGAGCCCCCACCTGCAGAGCTGCCCAGAGGAGGCTCCAGGATGGTGCCAGAGATGGAGCAGCTCTGCTGGGAGGAAAGGCTGGCACAGCTGGCATTGCTCACCTGCACAGGAGAAGCTTTGGGTGAGCTCAGGGTGGGCCTGCAGGGCCTGAAGGGACCGCAGGAAACCTGGAGAGAGACAATTGACAGGGGATGGAGGGATGGGACACGGGGAGAATGGCTCCCACTGGCAGAGGGCAGGGCTGGATGGGATATTGGGAATTAGGAATTGTTCCCTTTGAGGGCAGTGAGGCCCTGTGTGGCTGCCCCTGGATCCCAAGGCCAGGTTGGACATTGGGGCTGAAGCACCTGGGACAGTGGGAGGTGTCCCTGCCATGGCACTGGGTGATCTTTAAGGTCCCTTCCATCCCAAACCATTCCATGACCAATGGAGGCACTCCCTGATGGCTCCACAGCGCTCTTCCTAAATCACCCCAGCCATACAGATGGAGAACCAGAAACCCAATCAGGCCTAAATCCAAAATCCACTCACATTAATTGAGCCTAACACAAAAACTAACAGGTAGAAAGAACCAAATGAAAACTATAGTCCCAAACTATTATTTTTAGACTGATATGTCCAGGTTTAGATGCTGATGCAAACAAATCAGGGTTTACTTTGTCCCCCCAAATGCACTGCACTGAATAACTGATGAAAGGCACACTTTAAATAATACAGGAGGCAGGAGGAGGTTTGGCCATCGCTGATGCAGAGCGAGCCAGCACCACCTCTCTTTGTTTTGGTGGTATTTGCACGGGGAGAGAAACAGCCCTGTAAGCACTGAGAGTTGATGTGAGCGATTGCTGAGCACATTTTAATAATTAATTCCACAAATAAGTGAAGTCTATTTTAATTTCACCTTAGACAGCATTGCTGTCTCAGTGAAGGAAACTGCAAACTCTCCTGTTACTGTACCCAACACTGACACTTTGGAAACAGCAGGAAAGTAATGAAAAATATATATATATAGTGCTGAAACTTCTGAGCTATCCAAAGTGCTCCTGAAGATCCTGCAGATAATCTTTAGGGAATAATCCAAACAGCTTTGGTGTATAAAGTTACATTAAATGACTGAACATCACGCTGTGATTGAAAAGTCATGCCCAAAAATGCTGATCAGTTTGATTGGACATGGATTCTGTTCCAGTGCCTCAAAAGGCCTGTAAAGAACAGCTTAGTAAAGAAAACCAGAATGACTAAAGCCACCAAAGTGATCATGCTTGCATGTTTCAAACAGCAATGTAATGGAATTATTTATCTGTGAAGGAACTGCAAAGAGGATCGAGGGGAGAAAGAGTTTGGAAAACTCTGTTTTCCTTCAACTCAGATAAAGCAGGTTTGTCCTGTGCTTTGACTTCTGAGAAGTTTCTATAAAGGCCTTTGGCATCATGGCTAAAACCACAACAGGGCTTTGCAAAGCCCTGACGTGTCCACATTTTGGTCAAGAAGGATTCCTTGCCCACTGAGTAGCTGAGGTGAGCACTTCTGAAAAGAGAAGGTTTCTACATTTTCCCAAAGAGGAGTTTGGAACTCACAATTTCCAAACATGGGCTCTTTTCTTATTTGGAGAGGAATGATTTTTTTTCCCCCTCCTTTCTCCCAAAGGAAGTGGAGTTCATGTTGGGAAATTGCACATTTTTGGGGGAAAAGATTCTTCACCAGAGCGAGTCCTGCTTCCAGAGGGAAGGGAATCCACTTTTGGAGAAAGTATTCAAGTACTTGATAAGTATTCAAGTATTCAAGAAAATACTCGAAGAAATTCAAGTATTTTCACCAATTTCACTTTTCAATGAAAGTATTTAAAGTATGAGGTCACTAATATTGTTTCTCTGATACCTGAGAATTCCTGGCTCTATTCCAGTTTCAAAAGAAGAGTGTCTGTGTACTCACCACCCATGAGCTTTTCTTATAAGAGAAAAGCTGCATTTTCTTACAAATTCTTTGCATTTTGAGCCAAAGGGATTTAGAAACTTATTATTATTGTGTCAGGTAAAGATACTATTCCCGCCACTCTGAAAAGTTGCACTTTAAATACTCAGATTGTACTGGGGACCCTTGTCCTTTTTCTGAACTAAGACCTCTGGCATTTCTCTGAGATCAATCCACACAAGCCAAGGATGTTATAAAGGTGTTACTGAGCACTCCCAGCCCATAATATATTCTGCAAATACATCTCCTGGTTCTGTAAATAAGGTTACTACACATAATCCCACAGGTTCCAGCATTATATGTACATAATAAAGCTGCAGATCTTATTCAATTTCCAGGTATTTTGTAAGGAGAGCTACTGGCATATCCTCAAGGGCCAAATATTTCATTCAAAGGCAAGGAGATATTATCATACTCTGAATAGATATAGTAGTTAGTTTGTACAGCATCTCATAAAAGGGTAATTTGCAGACTTGAAGAAAAAAAAAAGAGCTGCTTTAAGGAACACAGGGAATATTTATGTAGCTACACAAATTACTTGGTTGAGTATTATTCCAGAGACTTATTTTAGAAACTGAAATTACTCCTTACAATGTAACTTTCGCCATTATTATTATCTCTTGCACTTAAAGATATTAAATCCTTGCCTTGAAGTTTGGCTCTTGAACAGGCAATTATGATTAAAGCACTTCATCTTCTTGGCCCCTTAATTCATCACAGCAACTAGCCAAATTCCTCACAAAGTCTGGGATAAATGGAGCTGGCCTAGGCAACCTCAGTGCAGCACAGCAAACCCCACCACAAGGTGAGCACATCCTCGTTTTTCTTTCAGTGACAACATCCCTGCTGCTTAAAATGTTCATTTTTGGATCTCAAGCACTACCTTGAAAATAGCTGATCAATCAGGTTACCTGGAAAATGAAGTCATTTTCCCATTTTTCAAACCAATGGTGAAAATAAACTTAATTATTCATGTGAAGGAAACAGGTTTTCCTCAAGCTTAGTCCAAATTTTCATTCCTTCTCTGCTTCCCCGTCTCTCAGAAGAGCATGGAAAATATTATCCTGAAGGTTGTATCATTGGAAAACTGGAATTAGAGCTCAGTGAATAAAAGATTGAAATGCTGCTGCTCACACAGGGAGGCAGAGGGGCTGCAGGACTCAGTGTTAATATGTTCACTTTAATAATCAAGTTAATGAAGGCCATTGCTTCAGACAAGATGTGCCTATCACAGTAGTATCTTATCTATCTTTCATACATTTAGTCAATATACAATGATGCTGAACATATCTGGGCAAACATAGCTAATTTTTTACCCTGAAAGCTAATCAATAATATTTCCTTTAGCAGGTCTCAGTTAACTCTTGGAAACAAGAGGCTGGAAACACATAACTGCTCCCTCCTCCCTGTCTGGCATCTGGGGGTTCTAAATCCATATTAAGATTGTTGCTGAGCCTCGTGGTGACACCTCTGCATCATGCAAAAAACCCTAAAGCTGTTCTGAAGATATTATTGGGGAGATATTTTCTCTGCATGAGGCATTTTAGAAGATTGGGACGACCCAAAATGGTTTTTGATCAGCTTGCAGTGCCTCACCACCCAGGAGACAGCAGGATCAGTCCACAGGCAGCAAATAAAACCCCAAAATCTTCAGCCTAGAGAGCAAGAAAGAGAAGGCTCTCCAAAAATACCTCTAATTTGCATGGGAGCTTGGATTGGGAATCTGTGTCCTGGGCTGCAAATCCTCCCAGACCATAGAGGTGAAATACCCCAAAATCCAGGTGGTGCCATTATTTAATCTGTGCCACAGCGTCCATGGGATGCTGGAGAACACAACCTGGGGAAGGGACTGGACTGAAACCCAACAAAAATCCTAAAAATGCCTTCACACCTTCCCCCCTCACTGCTGCTGTGCTGGCCTCAAACAGGAATTGCAGGACAGAGACCCTGCAGGAATTCTTGTGTGAAGAACATGAAACGATGCCATCCATTGATAATGACTGGAGCAGGACCATGGAATAATGACCCCCATGGAATAATGACCCCCATGGAATAACGACCCCCATGGAATAACGACCCCCATGGAATAACGACCCCCATGGAATAACGACCCCCATGGAATAACGACCCCCTCCTAGGCAAAACAGACGACAGAAATAGTAACTGATAGAGCAGGAAACAGAAGGAATATATCCATGGGTGAATGAGAGCTGTGGCTGGAGCCTTTGAGCCGAGCTCACGGCCCTGGGTGTGCTTTGATCAGCAGCATCCCAGCCCTGGGAGTCTTGGCTCTGCCTCTTTTCAATGCCACGTTTCTTGCTCAGCTCTTTCCTGGCTGGAGCAGATGATGAGTTTGATCATCCCAGCCCACCCCAGCAAGCAGCAGAGGAGCCGTGGTGGGACGTGCTGCAGGTGGCCAGGACACAGACAATGCCCCACTCCTGTTCTCCAGTTTATGGCTCTGAAATGTCACAGTTCCACAGGCAGCACCACAGAGATGCTGCAGGATTGGCGTTCCTCAGAAATCCCTTCCTGATGATCAGTGCGCCCTGGGAAATAATTGTATTTTATTCATTTCTCTGGGCTGTAATTCTCCATGAGGATAAATAGTACCCCAAACAAACAAATAAACACAACTAAACCAGGTTGCATGATTAAAGCTCAATATTAAGTTGCTGGTAATTTCCCCCCAAGTCACTCAAGTGGAAACCAGAATTCTTAAATAAAATTACACCTCCTTGGAATTAACAGCCATTTACCAGCTAATGTATTATTGCACAAACACCAACAAAAACCAACCAGACAACACTCAAAAATATGGATATTACATATGACAATAACAAAATTTTCATTACAAACCCTATAAAAAGAGCTCTCTTTATATTTCACAAGAAGTAGGATGTGTGCTCACTGATCCTGTGTTTGCCCACTTGTGGACATCACATTTGGAAATATTAAGTTAAAGAGGACATTTTCTCTTTTTTAGGACTTGGAAACTGAGGACGATCTGTCAGCTGATCAGTGAATATTTTTTTGTCCACAGTAACCAAAAGCGGCCATGATCTGACAAAATTCTCTCCAAAAATAACCTTGAAGGTTGCTGCTCTCATTGGGAAATGCTGCAGTTGCAAAGGCACTGACTTTTGGCAGAGCTTTCTTTAGTGATAAGAACAAAGAAACACTCATTAAAAAACCAAGCCAACAAACCAACCACTGTTAGATAATTAAAAGAATGCTTGTTTTCTTAATTTTAACACTAAAGAGCTGCAGAGCACACTAAGAAAAACATTAAAATAAGATTTGTAGGGTGGTGAGCAGTCAGAAAAAGAACAAAGGTGTTTGATAATGGCTTTGGATTAAAAAGTGATGTTATCCTGCCAGTTGTACCCCACTGACCTGGATCCTGTGGATTAAAAGTTAACTTAGAAATCTGACTTGGCTACACCCAAATCAATAGAATTCCATTTACTTGCTGGTGAAATATTGCTAATCAGGCTCATTAACTTGAAATGAGCAGAAATTGATTAACCAGGCAGGAGGAGGAGCCAAACCAGACTCCCAGTCCTTGGAACCCTCCTCAGAGAATTAAAATATTTGTTGGGTTCCTCCTCCACGTGGATATTAAAATATTTTAATAATCTGACTATGAATTAAAATATTTTAATAATCTGACTATTAATAAAGTGGGGAAGCTTCAAATTATTATTTCCCTGGAGAGGGGGAAAACTGGAATTTGGAAGGGAGGCAAAGAAAGAGTCAAAGGAGAGTCTGACAAAGTGCATTTTTGGAAGCCAGTATATCCTAGAGGCTGCAGCAGATGCCAGCCCAGCACAGCAGAGAAAGGAAAGGGTTTGGCAAAGCCTGCAGGAGCTGCTCCCTCATCCAGAGATCCACATTCCAACCCGACTGTCTGCTGCTCCCAGGGAATTCCACCCCACAGAGTGGTTTTTACTCCTAGCTAGGTCTAGGAAATAAATACTGGCCTAGTTTGTGAGAAATATCAATATCAAATTTCAGCTGCCGAGGAATGAAATGAAAGGTTAAAATCTTAACCTGGGGGAAAACGGGAAAATGGAGTGGGAAAGTTCTACTGCAAACGCTGCAGCCTGGAATTTTCCCCAATGAATGGTTTGATGGACTTCATCTAGGTTTCACCATCCAAAAGACGGATTTAAATTCCAAACCGAAGTTGCCATTTAAACCCTGAAAAGCAGATCTTAAATAGAAAGTCAAACAATAATTTAAAAATATGGGGTTTCAACAGGGAAATTTGTCAAGAGCAGCTTTATTCCCACCACACCATTTCCACATTTCCTTAACTCCTGGTGGGAAATCAGGGTGAGAGTACCCAGGAAGATCCAGCTGCTCTGCAGAAGCCCTTCCACACTCAGTTCCTACTGGACTGTAGGATTTTAATGTCTTTTTTTCCATAAAGTCATTGGCAGTTTCTTTGAAACACAAACAATTTAAAAACTCAACATTAACTTGCAAATTGTATTGGTAATGCAATCCAAATTCCCATCAGCAATTTCATTCAGAACATCCAACAGCCAATTAAAGGGGAAAACCAGGGCAGATATTGTTGTCACCAATGTGGCACTCAATGCCAGGGTTTAGTTGAGGTGTTGGGGCTGGGTTGGACTTGATGATATTTAAGGTCTCTTCCAACCTGGTCATTCTGTGAATTCTGTAATTTTGTCAAATAAGAAGTTAATCTGGAAAAATATAGAGACAGCACAAGGTTTTGATGGTTGCATTAAAACCATGAAGCTCACGAGTTTTTGAAGAGAAAATAAAATTAACAGAACCTTTCCTCTGTGGCTTAAGCAGACTCCAGTTTTATATGGTGGACTACAAAATCTTTCATCATTCTGGTGAATTTTCTCTGAATTCCCAAGTGTTTTTGTGACCTGCAGACACAAAACCAGCCAGCAGCATCCCCTCATGGAGTTTCCCATCCCGGAGAGAGGGATTCTCCCCAGCCCTGCTCAGCATTCTCCTGTTGCTCCGTGCTGCTCCTCGGGATAAGATCTCCCCTGCTGCCTGCACCAGCTCCATTCATTATTGCTGGATAGATGACCCTACCTTTGGTGCTATCAAACACATATTGATTGCACGCTCATCTGACAGCCTTGTAATTACTCAGGTCAGCCCATTTACCCTCTTTGAATAATGGCAGAGCACCAGCTTTCCCCCAGCCTATGGAACTTCCCCTGCGAGCCAGGACTTATTAAAAATAAACATTAACGATCCAAAGAGCAGCTCAGATGGCTCTTAAAAATTTTAGGTGCCAGTTAGGCAGACTTACTGATTTAACAGAGTCTGATGAGAGGAGCTGCTGTTTAACTGCCTCTTAATCACTGCTGGGAGATCAATTATTGCCTCCTGTGAGGCAGCAGCATCACCCTCCTCCCTCCAGGGACACCAGCAGCCCTGGGTCTGCCTAAAAATGGGCTGATGCACTTCTGCTCTCTCCTATCACACTTTAAGGGCATTATTTAATAAGTTTAAACTTGTTGATCATACATCTTTTTCATGCTCTGTATCCTCAGGCTTACCCAGCTCCTCACTTCCCTTCCCTGCCATGGGCTCCATTTGCCATTTACAGAGTGTTTTGCCAGGGACAGGAGAAGGGTGGAGGAATTAGGAGAGTTGAACTGTTTTCCTCAGTATGAAATTGGATCTTTGGGAGAACAGTAAATAGAGAATTTTTTTCCCTGTTAGCATGAACCAGACACAATCAAAGCGAGCAGCCGCTAATTTTCCATGCATTGATCAATTACTCTCTTGCTGTGGAGGTGGGATCTAATCTAGGGCTCCATCCTGCTGGATGTGATGCACCTTCAATTAGGAGAATATTTTCAGAATATTTTCAGAATATTTTCAGAATATTTTCAGAATATTTTCAGAATATTTTCAGAATATTTTCAGAATATTTTCAGAATATTTTCAGAATCAGGGCAATCTCCCACCAGCTGCTCCAGACCTTCTGTGTTGGCTTCCCAAAAGTCCCATGGTGCTTCCCCAAGGACCAGCTCCTCCCACCCTGCAGAACCAAAGTGAAAACCTCCTGTGGGGATTATTTCCCAGCAGCCACGGCCCAGTGCCCCATCCCGTGTTCCAGCCAGCAGAAAGCTGCCCTGGAACGCTGATGGCTCATTTGTATTAATTGCCTGGGACTGACAGGGGCACTGCAGGCTGCTCCGAGTGCCATTTCCCTGGGCCTGCTTCCTACTTGCTGCTCCCAAAAGGGCACAGAGAGCCACTAATTGTGATATTCAATACTCTCTCTTTCCTGCAAGCAATAGCAATTTAATTAAATTTACGTGGTTTTAAGTGACCAGCTACGACTCCTCTCATCTGTTTATGCAGGTCACTAGAATTGATAAATCTCCATTTCATTGCTGACATCTTCTTTTAAGCGCTCCCTTATTCCCCTCCTGACCTTTTAAAGCTGTTTGGTACCCTTCCTGCCCAGCTGAAATAGAGCTTGAAATAGAGGTTCTCTCTTTCCCTAGGAGGCAGGACAGCAATCCATAAACCCCCAATCCCATTGTACACCAGGGGATTTTCCTTAACGCTTTGAGTGTGAAGTGTCTTTGAAGAGAAAATTTGAATATTTCCCTTTTTTACCCATTTTAATTCCCTTAGAGCCATTCACAGGTGAAACCAAAACCCACACTGCCATTACCCTCTACAGAACCCATCATCATCATCATCTGGCACTGGTGATGTCCAGCATGGCAAAAGCTGAAATAACAGCCCAGAATTCTGTTACTGTGAGCCTCAAAGCAGGCAGGATGGAGCTTTCCAACCCAAACCATTCTGGGATCACACTGCCACCACCTGAGATTTCCATGACTCCTGCAATTAACACAAACAGCATTTTCTTGGGCTGTTCTGACATATTTTTCATAAGATTCCATGTTTAGGTTTTGGTTATTTTGGGGCATAAGGGAGAAAACATCAGCAACACTTATAAATCACTTTAATCCTCAGGTTTTAAACCATTTTTGCAAATCTCTGACCCCTTTTCCCTCACCTGCACAGGGAGATTGAATTCAGAGTTCTCCACCAGCCTGGAGATGTGTTTGATATGGAGCAGACTGATCATCCCAGTGCTCCACATGTGCTCAGGCAGACAGAACTCAAAGCAGCCAAAAGGCAAACCTGGCCCAGTTTCTCCTCTTTCCCTCTGGGGAGAATTCAATCAAGAATTGATTAATGCTTGAATTCTCATCAAGAATTAATAAGTTCCTGATGTGGTGAAAATGAATAGTCTCAGGGAAGCAGCTAAGCTTGTTGTTTTGTACAGGGGAGAAGAAAAAAATTCCATTTATTTGGTAACTGATGCAGTGGTGAAGTTAGAGACAGGGAGCTCTGAATTCCCTGACTCCTGATGACATTTTAATAATCTGATGAATGAACTGACTGAATACCAGCTCTCAGAGATGACTCGGGCTGCTCCCATCACTTCCATCAAGCTTAGGTGCAATTCTCAAGCTCCACACCAACACATCAGATGGGGAGCACTGGGGGTGCAGCAGCTCAACACCACCACCACAAAAAATCCATTTCCTTGTCCCCAAAAAGGTGTCCCCAAAGGCTAAAAGTAAGAAAAAGCACAAAGCCAATCCTTTCTCATCAAACCCCTCCTCAATGTACCTGTACAGATTGATAAAATGAGACTCAGCAGGTACTAATAGTGATAAAGGTAAGGAATATTTAGTGACATTTTTATAGTTCCTTTGATGGGCTGGAGAGCTGAAATACCTTAAAAAAAAAAAAAGAAGAAAGAAAAACCCATGATGCTCTAAGACTAATTGAACCAATAATCAAAGGCTGTCTCTAATTCCTGGACCAGGAGGTCAATTACAGAAATAAATCTGACAGCAGAAAGATGGGAACAGTGTGCAATTACCAGTTAAAGACTTGATAATTATGGCAAGAATTAGTCTGCATTTCCAATGGCAGCAAAACCCATCAGTTCTTTGCAGTTATTATCTTGATTGGAAGGAGAAGTGGGCTCAGCTCTGTCTCAGGCTGACACAAAGCTCCAGGTACAACGGGAGATGAGAAGGGACAGATGAGCCCATGGAGCTGGAATTTTCCTTAGCTGCAAACTTCAGTGGCAGAGGTGAGAAAAAATTAATATTCAGCAAGGAGAGATGTGGAGAAATTTAAACTCAGACAGAATAGGGCTGAGAAATGTGTATTTTTATGAGGTTTGCCAAAATGAGCCCAAATATGGCCTTTTCAAATACTCAGTCTTAAAAGGCAGAGTCAATGGGAGAGTAACAATCCTGAATATTTAAAGAAATAGCACATTGTTCTTCCATTCCCCCATGGCATTATGTAGCCAAAAGGAAGAGGTTTTGTAACTATTTCTTTTCAAAAAGTGATCTGCAATGTAAAGCTCTCAATAAATCAGACTAAACTTGATGACCTTTACTCTTGAGGTAGGCTGTACATATATTTTCTCCTTATTGAAATAATCTGAAAGCACAACACCTGAGTTCTTCCTCTTATTGTTAATTCTGTCATTCTGGGGCTCCAGGAGCTGGGAAGTTCAGAAAAGTTGGATCCAGGTAAAGCCAAGGAGATGCTGCTGCCCTGGGACAGTGAAAACCTTGGCAGCAGAGTGACTGAGCCCAGCAGAGGAAAACAACACCCAGAAAAAACCCTCAGAAAATGAATAAAACCTGGCAGCCAAGAGGCCTCAGGACAGGAAATAATCTGCAGCCTTGGAGTCATAAAAAATGCACTAAAAAAGTGAAGATATTTGGGTTTTCAGTAAATATTTTCCAAGAAACCAATCAATACATTTTAAGTTCTCAACAACCGATGGTTGTGGGAAATGAAACAAAGGGAATATTTCCAGCAGACCGTTTCCTCCTCAGCTCATCCTGATGAGGAAACAATGAAAATGAGTGGCTTTAGCAGCTTCCAAGGTGCTCTCCCACCTCTCAGTATTCCAGAGCTATTCCCACTCCATTTGTCACTGCCACATCCCTCTGCTGACACCTCTCTGCAGCAACTCTTTCTCCTCATGATTTTTTTTTTTTAAATTAGGTGAATTACTGTGTCAAATGATCTGATTTCACTGCATTTTATGTAAATTTATTTACTTAGTGGCCTCTGGGCTCCATGCTGAGCTTGGAAAATGTACATTTCAAAATGATAAATAATTAACCAGAACTCCGGCACCACTGGAAGTTGCTACTCCACTCTCATTTTAAATAGTCCAGGAATATTTTTTTAATGCATGTTTCACATAAATTGCCACTTAGAGGAAAATAAATGCTCAGAACGTTGGCTGCCTGAAGTCATAAAGGCTTACACATAGCAAGGTGATTTTTATTAGAAAGTGCATTTATGCCTTTCATTTTTTAATAAATAATCATAAAAGGAACTCGTTTGAAAGCAGCAGCAGCCCCATGTGCCCAGCCCTCTGCAGGGATGCACAGGAGGGAGCAGCAGCAGCAATTCCCAGGATAAATCCCAGCCCAGGACCAGGACCTGGCAGGTCCCACACCAGGGACACACTGGGGAGGGCTGAACTCCTGCCCACATCTTCTCTTCATCACCCAGAGGAGCAAATGGGAATTTCTTTGGACAAATTGTTGTGTTTTTTAAAAAAACAAAATTGAATTTTTTGTGTTTTGAGAAAGGCTGGAAGTTCAGACACCTCCATCCATGGTAAATTCAAACACCCAGGTGCAGCTGTCAATGAAATACAACTTCCCCAAAGAGATGAGGGAGTTACAGGTGATGAGAAATATTCACAGGGAAGAAGAATCCTGAACACAGTTCAGACACAAAACTGGCTGGAACTTCTCCAAGGCCAGAAATGGAAGAGTTGAGGGACCGACCAACACAGATAAATCCTGATAGTCAGGAGGGGGAAGAAAGCAACCAAGCTTGTGCAGGAGAGGCAGCCTGGCTGCCTTACGGACAAAAAAAAAAAACCCATCAAACATTCCAAAAGAAAGACAGCAGAGCAGCCATGGGAAAAATGGGGAAAACCAGCCCTGGGACAGCAAAAACCACTGGGAGGGACCACAGCCACCCAGATCTGTTCAGCAGAGTCCTCTGACATCCTCTTCCAGGTAAAGCAGCACCAAACCCCCGTTCCCACTGCTGGTTGTTCTCACCTGGTCCATCTTTCCATGGAGTTCCAGCAGCTCCAGGTCCATCCCAGCCCAGGAAAGGTGTGGGAGCCACAGCCTCTGCTCCTGCTGCAACACCAGAGCTGCCCCATCCCAGAGCTGGGGGAAAGTCACTTCTCCCCATGAAGGTCATTCCATCCCAAACTGGCAGGAGAAGCTGATTTGCCCCCAGGATCATTAACAAAGAGGTTCCTCCTGTAGCTCATTTCCTGCAGGAGGAGGGATTGGGACTGACCCAGCTCTGGTCCTGTGCCACAGCTGCCCCTTGTTCCCACTCCTCCTCACATCCCTGCTTCTCACCCCATCCCAGCTGAAGCACAGCCACCAAAAACATCCATTTTTAGAGTCTTAAGTCAATAAAACTACTGCAAACAAGTTTTGGGATTCTCAAACCAAACCAGAAAAAAGCAAAAAAAACCCCACCCAAGCTCAAGGTACTGCTGCATGTTTTCTGGTTTGAGATATTCCTGCCCCAATGCTCCAAACAAAGGGTGAAGAACATGCTGTAACCCCAGGCTGGGAGGGATATGAAGCATAGAAATACAAATTCTACACAAAAAAAATAAAACCTGAAATGCAAAGAGTGGTGTTTTTTTACAGAAATGCCCATTTCTACATCCAGGGCATGGGTGGGGCTCCAGCTCTCCTGGGTTTCAAGCACAGTGAAAACACCTCCCAAGCCTCGTTAAATGCGGTTGGAAATGTGCAGAGCTGAGACATTTCAGCAGAGTGAAATGCTGGTGTTTCCCTGAGGGGCTCCTCTGCATTCCCAGCTGATGAACAGATGCTGAAGTGGAGAAGTGATGACATTTCCTTGTGAACAGAGTGAAATGTTTGAGCATTAGAAGGAATGCTCAGCCCCCAAACCAGGTCTAATAATGACAACTTTGTCCCAAAAGCAAAACATCAAATATTTACTAACATTAAATCATAATTGACCAGAGCTCCTGCACCCGTGGAAGTTATTTTACTCTCATTTTAAATAGTCCAGGAATATTTTTAAATGCATGTTTCATATAAATTGAATTTTATCCCGTATTTTATTCTTAAACTTCTGTGCCATCTGCTCCCACACACCTGCTGGTGGCAGCAGCACCTTTATTCTCACTCCAGTGAAGCACATGATTGTGGGACTTTCTCCTCCCCATTATGCTATTGAGAAAAGTGTAAATCTCATTATTCCAGGATATGAATTCTAATAAAACCTTCTTGGGACGCCCTTGCTGCCTCCCTGAAAGGTGAATGCCTGTTAGCACTGGCCTGCATTCCCTCTGAGGGTATTCAGTTCTTGCAGGTGAAGAATGCATGAAAAATGTCCTGAAGTGAAGCAGCTAAAAACATGTGGCAAAACAAAGAAAAAAAGGAGAATTTCTTTCACTGAAATACAGTGAAATACACTCAGAATAGCACAGATGAAATGGGGCTCCAGCTCTCCTGGGTGGGTTTAGCCACATCATGTGGGTTTCAATTCAAAAACCCCACTCAAGTCTTGTTAAATGAGGTTTAGAAATGTGCAGAGCTCAGATATTAGTGAATTATGAATTATATATTAAATTATATTCTATTAATATATAACTAATAATAAATAATAATTATTTATAGATAATATAATATATTATAATTATATATAATATATTATAATTATATATAATATATTATAATTATATATTATATAATATATGCCAAATATTAAAAGATAATATTATTTATTATTATATAATTATATAATTTATAAATTATAAACACAGTGAGATACACTCAGAGCAGCACAGTAGCCACACCAGCATCAAGGGTGATGCTCGTGAGCATCAACCAGGTCTTTCAGATTCCTGTTAAATACATTTAAAAATGGATTTTCCAGCAATATCAGCTGCCACAGATTTGTCTGCTGTCTTTTATTGAATCCTCACTTTGGCTGTTCCAGGTATCAGGAGAGGGAATTTGTGTTTACCTGCAGAACCTTCCCATGGACAGACAGAGTAGAATTAATCCTGGAATAGAGTATTGGTGATGGGCAGAGGGAAGGGATGTTTTCCTTGGCAAACAAAGCCCATTTGCTAAATTCCTGTAAAATTAATACATACACATTCCAGACTTTAGGCACAAGTGTAGTTTTCCCTAAAAAACCAACAAAAGAAGGTATTATTGGGTTGTGTGAGCCTGGATATTGATAAGATTACCAATATTCTGGTGATCTTTAATGAAGAGGAGTAGAAACTCTGTGCGCTGGGAGGTTTTGTGCTGACTAAATGGTGAGTAAAGCCTGTGAGAGATACTAACAATGTACAGGGTGAGTAAAGCCTGTGAGAGATGCTAACGACGTACAGGGTGAGTAAAGTCTGTGAGAGATGCTAACAGTACACAGGGTGAGTAAAGTCTGTGTGAGATACTAACAATGTACAGGGTGAGTAAAGTCTGTGTGAGATGCTAACAACGTACAGGGTGAGTAAAGCCTGTGAGAGATGCTAACAATGTACAGGGTGAGTAAAGTCTGTGAGAGATACTAACAATGTACAGGCTGAGTAAAGTCTGTGAGAGATGCTAACAACGTACAGGGTGAGTAAAGTCTGTGAGAGATACTAACAATGTACAGGGTGAGTAAAGTCTGTGAGAGATACTAACAATGTACAGGCTGAGTAAAGTCTGTGAGAGATGCTAACAACGTACAGGGTGAGTAAATTCTGTGAGAGATACTAACAATGTACAGGGTGAGTAAAGTCTGTGAGAGATACTAACAATGTACAGGGTGAGTAAAGCCTGTGAGAGATGCTAACAGTACACAGGGTGAGTAAAGTCTATGAGAGATGCTAACAATGTACAGGGTGAGTAAAGCCTGTGAGAGATGCTAACAGTACACAGGGTGAGTAAAGTCTGTGAGAGATACTAACAGTGTACAGGGTGAGTAAAGTCTGTGGGAGATACTAACAATGTACAGGGTGAGTAAAGTCTGTGAGAGATGCTAACAGTACACAGGGTGAGTAAAGTCTGTGTGAGATGCTAACAGTACACAGGGTGAGTAAAGTCTGTGAGAGTTGCTAACAGTACACAGGGTGAGTAAAGTCTGTGAGAGATACTAACAATGTACAGGGTGAGTAAAGTCTGTGGGAGATACTAACAATGTACAGGGTGAGTAAAGTCTGTGAGAGATGCTAACAGTGTACAGGGTGAGTAAAGCCTGTGAGAGATGCTAACAGTACACAGGGTGAGTAAAGCCTGTGAGAGATGCTAACAGTACACAGGGTGAGTAAAGCCTGTGAGAGATGCTAACAGTACACAGGGTGAGTAAAGTCTGTGAGAGATGCTAACAGTACACAGGGTGATAGTTTGGTCCCGGAGAGGATCTCATGGAATCAATGAGGATTTAAATTCAGGCTGTTTGCAGGCCAGCTTCGTCCTGCTTTGCTGTCATATCTCCAGGGCTGGTGATCCACGGTGTCCAAAAATCCCAGTGAAAGCCAAGGGCAGCTCAACCTTGGTGTGAAACCAAAAAACCCCCAAAACCCCACACGTCACAGCCAGAGAGGGCTGGGAGTCCCAATTCAATCAGATTCCCAGCAAATAAACAGAGTCAAGTGAAAAAAGAATCAAACAAAACCCCCAAATCAAACAAAAGAAACTTGCTGATTGCAGCCAAGGCTTTTGAAGATTACATCAAGTCAAACTTTTATTAGCAAAGTTGTATTTCATGTAAAATGAAAATATCTTTTCAAACCGTACGTGCACATCTGCGTGGTACAAACAGCAACTACAGTACAACACGTTTCTCTAAACTTTAATCAATGCACACTAACATTTAGCTCCCAAAAAAGTAACATTGTGATGGTGACACCACATTTGCTTTGATCTTTTTCTCATGAAATTACAAAGTCTCTTGTTTAAAGTCAGAACCATAATAATAAAAAACGAACAGACAGAATGCTTTGGCTCAAAGCCCCCGAGGGGCTCCTGCCTGAAAACAGAACAAATCAGTGCAGATCACTTGAGATTTGACATGAGAGATCCAGAGCTGCAATGTAAACATGTCCTGCTACTCCAGAGTGGTTTGTACCTTGATTTTTTTGTCATAAACACTGACAGAGATGCAGCTGAGGGTGTGATCCATTGGCAAACAAAGGGAATTCTCCATGAAGAATTTCCTTTCTTTCTATCTGTTCTTACAGATAAGCAAAATAACCTAAACACACTTCTCATCTGCAAAATAATGGCTGTTAAAATGATGCTGAGGTTTCCTCTCAAAAGCTCAAGGAGCAGTGAATGTTATTCTAACTTTTCTTTACAAAATGTGGTCACTGTTAAAAACTCTACCTTTATTTTTATATATATAGAAAGATTGTGCTACTATTTGCTTTCATGTCAAAAATAATATTGGCCTGAAAACTTTGATGAAAACCTCTCATGGTCTGGATTGAAGCCATTCAGCCAATGGAAGCAGTTCCCAGGAAAACAGCTACTCACTGGAATTTGTGCAGCATCAACACAGCAGAACAAATACCCATCATTAAAAAAAAATCATTAAATCACTTGCTAATTAGATCCATTTATGATGT
This sequence comes from Ammospiza caudacuta, assembly GCF_027887145.1. NCBI lineage: Eukaryota > Metazoa > Chordata > Aves > Passeriformes > Passerellidae > Ammospiza > Ammospiza caudacuta. Next base: position 19,999,744 of record NC_080604.1, on the reverse strand, counting down.
GAGTTACAAGAAAGGTTTTAAAATTTTTTTCTACATGAACACATGATTTTATCCAGAGGGGGAAAGTAATTTCCTGATTTGATTTCTAATTCTTTTCCTAAAGATTTGATTTCTAATGCTCTTCCTAAAGATCCAGCCCCAGCAGGGCTTTGATGCCCAGGGCTGTGCTTTTATCCTGCTGGAGTGCAGAGCCACGAGGGTTTCTGGAGGTTGGATCCCTGATTTTGCCAAAGAGGGAAGATGGGGCTGTTCCTGCAGGTTCTTGATAATGTAATTAAATTTTAAAATATATGTATGTGTATGTGTATATATACATATATGTATGTCTGTCTCTGTGTGTGTATATGTGTATATATATATGAAATTACAGAAAAATTACCAATATTATGCTGCTCTGGGAATCCAAACAGCTCCCCTGGGAGAAAGGACAGAGGGTTTTTCCCCTTTATTTAGGAAGAGCTGATTTTATTCATTTAATCTTATGCACAGTCAAAACTGCACAACTTTTTCAGCAAGACCTATCCCTCTCTTCTTTCAGAGGTTTTTAAATCCCCAACCCTGGATCTGTGGGGCCAGGGAAATGCCTCCTCCCTGATGGGTGGAATTACATCCTGGCCTGATTTGGGTATCAAATCTGAAAGTGCCATTTCTCCTCTCATTTGCTCTGAGGCAAAATGTGCCAGAACCAATTGGCCCAACCTGGGATGGGATAATTAACAAGTCCCTGCTCTGCTCCCATGGATGGACTCCCTCCTCCCAGCAGGCAGGCTGGAATTCCCTGCTAGGTGTCAATTAATGAAATCCCCATGGATTTCCAGCAGGTAATTTTAATAAACACCCCTGGCCAGAAAAAGAAAAAAAAAATCCAAAAAAAATCCCAAACAAAGCAAGGCAAAGATTTAATGCTCAATGCACTATTTCAGAATCGGGTGTGATTTTGGGGCTGTTCTGTGCAGGGGCAGAAGTTGGATTTGGATGAATTTGTAGATCCTTTCCAAGTCAGGAATTTTCTATGAACTGCAGAGCAGTTGGTGACACTTTTAGTGAGCTACATGGTCACACTTCCTCTCAGCTTACACAATCCATGACAAAAACACAGCCCAGCTCCCTGCAATGACAAAAATCTCCTCAGGAAAACCTCAGCTTGCTCTGTTAATATACTTTTGAAAAAAAAAAATCTCTAAAAAACCATCACCAACTAGCACTTTTCAGGGTACCTTTACAGCAGAAAAAAATCCCAGTGCAGGGAAAAAAGGAAAATAAATGACTGGGGAAGAGAAAACAGAAATCTCACTCAATCTCAGTGAGTGAGATTTCCTGGGAGTTTGAACCACTTGTTTAATATTCACTGGGCATATTCCTCAAAACCCATGTTCAAAAATCCAGGTTCCATCGCACATCTTTTCCTCCCTGTTTGATTTTTAGGTCCTGAGGCATTGTGGAACACCACCATCAAGATTTAAGGCTGTGAATTAAAATCTGAGTGGAAAAAGCAGCACCACCAGCACATCACAAACACCTCTGAGCAGCAACAGAGCAGGAGCTGCATGGGGGATTTATATCCATTATTGGAGCATCTGACACTCACTAATATGGCCTGAAACAGAGAAATTTAACATTGTTTAACACAAGCATTTTCTGGGATGAGGGATCTGGTTTATCTGCAGTGATAATGCAGGAAAAGGTGATGGGTGTGTGCAGGAACAGCCCCCCAGCCCAAAGTCAGGATTTGGGGGAGCCCATCCCAATTTTATTCCCTAATTTTCAAATATATTTGATCACTGCAGATGATTCCCAAAGGAAATATATGAAAACCAGCCCAAAGCAAGCAGGTTGTCACAAGCCTAATCAGTCCTTAGATTTTATCTGGTTCGGGCTGCAGCAGACACGAGTCAGCAGATAAAGATGCTGCTGGGAAATGTCTCTGTTGATGAGATGCCAATTTTCACATTTCTATAATTGTGCACTCCCTTTTTTGGAAAATTACTTTTCCCCTCCAAAATTAAAAGGCTTTTGGACCTTTTTTGGTGTTTGGATTGAGTGAAATACAGAAAATATCTATAAGTAATAAAAAGTGAATAATGTGGGTCACTGATATGGGATGGGATAATTTTTAATTGAGGGCAGATTTCCACTCACCATTTTATACTCATATCCTGAAAGGGGCTTTTGGGGTGGCTGTTTGGTGTTTTCTTTTCCCAAAGAGAGGTTACACAAAAAGCTCCAATAAAACCCCAAAAAGAGGCACAGATAAGCAGAAGCTTCAGCACCAGAGGCTTCCAGAAACTGCCAAGCTCTGAGGAGCAGCCCCAGCCTGGGGGGAGCTGTGTGGGATCCACTGGGAAAAATCTGCATTTCCCTGGGCTTAATTGTAGCCCTTGCTGGAAACTCAGAACCATGGGAGTAATTCTTGCTTCCTCTCTTTCTTCCACTGAAATTGTGGAGGAGCCATTTGGGGAAATTTGCCTAATTGCTATCAGGATGCCAAACAGCTTTTAGGGTCTATTCCTCCTGCAGGAACTACTGGAAAACTTTCATAATGGGAGTGACAGAAGAAATGAAGCCACGTTGATGCTCTACTCAAGCAAGCAGATTGGAAAATACAAATGCTGTTAAAAAGAGATTCAGGAGATTCCAATACAAAAAGACCAAAAAAATGTGCTGTACAGCTCAGCTGAGTTAGTGTTGGAGAGGCAAAGAACCAGATTTAAACCAGCATTCAGTCAACAAAATAGGAAAACAAACTCTACCATAATGTTTTCTCTTTGCTTTTGTTGTTTTTTGTTTATTTAACAGTGAATAGGCTGAAAAGAAATGAAGTCTTGAAATTCAGGTAGGTCTAGTTTAGGTGCTGCTCGAATGGTGAGAGGTTTGGATGATTCCTATACACACAACTCCTTCTGGAAACTAATTCTGCTGGTCCAAATCCATATTGAGAAGCAAATCTACTCATTCCTACACAGCTATACAGACCCATGCTAGCAACATGTCTCAGTTCAAAATAAAACCAGGCTGCTCTGGACTTGTGTCAATATTAATATCATATGTACAACGTCTCCATGAAATGTTGGCTAGCTCACAAATATACAGATATGAGACAGACACCAAGGAGTTTGCTTAGAAATGCAGCTTGCAGCTGGGAAAAATTAAAAATATTTTGAGTGATGGTGGATGGGAACCCTGTTTTGCCTTGCCACAGGAAAGAGCTGCAGCTTAACATATTTAAGGAAATAGTGCCAGCTACTGGGCAGCAGCTTCACCCACACTCTCCTGTGGGTAAAGCTGCATTTCTAAGTATTGGAATTGACGTCAGCTGTAACCACTAAAACAGTTTTTTTTAAATATCATACACAAAGGGATTTAATTCTTTAGGAAAAAAATTATACAATATATAGAATATATTTCTCTGGTATTTTAAATCCTAATTTTCCTCGTTGTGTCACTTTGCAGAGTAACCGGGTTTTGTTGGTGCCATAACCTTGAGGTTGTAACCAAGGCCATGAGGGAATTTTAAACACATACCTGTGACAACAGCCATACAGGGCAAAAATACTACACAGAGAAACATATTCCAATCTGGAGCAGGAGGCAAGGACACAGATGTACCACCAGAGCAAACTCTGCTAAGACTAACACATCGTGTAGAAAAAAGAATTACTCTGTTTTATTCAGAAGAAAACACATAGAAATTAGGATGGAAAAATCATCTTTTAGTGGCAGTGACTTGTTTTGATATTACCTGGATGTCAGGATTTTCCTGGCTGGCTCAACTGGCACCCAGCTCCCCAGCACAGAGGTAACTGTGGGGACCCAACCAGGACAACACCACAATTAAACACCAATTTTAGGCGTGGAGAGGAAAAGTCGCCGTAGAACTCCCAGTGCTTTCCACTGATCCTTTTTCCTTAGATCCAGAATAAGCTCCAATAAATGAACCATCTTCATTGAACATGCCATGCTCCCCTTCTCCATAATCTACCAGACTATCAGCACTTCCAGTGGCTTTAATGTCCCCGTTAAGTGACTGGAGGCTGCCCTTCAGCGGCTTTTCATCGCTGTCACTACAAAATAAAGAGATGCCTTTCCAAAAACCTGCCTTTCCAAGCACCTGCCTTTCCAAGCACCTGCCTTTCCAAAAACCTGATTTCCAAAAACCTGATTTCCAAAAACCTGCCTTGCAGTGCTCGAGGGACACTCGAGGGACGTGCTCCTGCCTGGGGAAGGGGAGAGAGAGGGACGTGTGGGTGGAATAGTGAGGATGATCTGATCTCTGAGTCCTGCCCTGCTCCTCACACCTCTGAGCTCACACCCACATGGGGTTCTGTCATGATTCCAACCAAATGAAATGGTTAATGGGAATTATCAGTACTCATTTATTTGGGTTTTTCCCCCTTTTTGCCTTGGGCAGACAGAATGGACAGAGAGGGAAGGGGAAGGAAAAGGGAATGCTGGAAAGGATTGGAGGGGTCTGTTCCAGCCACCAGGGCTGATGTCAAATCTTTGGAACCTCACTCACTTCTCATTTTACAAAACACTGGAAAACATTCAGAGCTTATTTATTTAATTTTCCTTTTGAAGTGGGTGGGTTAGGTGATATCACTTCAGTGGGTAACATCTCATTGCTTTGGGAGCATCCCTTTGAGTTTAAATGACCAATAAAGGTGCTTTCCCCTTTTTTTTTTTCCCTGCTGTTATTTTATTTTACCAGAGTTTATCTCACTGGAGTTTGCCCCTGATAAGGGGGAGGAACTAGGAAAAAAACAAAGTAGAATGAATGTCTGCATCTTTTTGTCTTTGCAGTTTTTGTCCAGTGAAAATTCCAGGGAAAAGGGGAAGAACTGGGAAAAACCAAAGCAGAATGAATGTCTGCAGACTCTCTTCACTGAAAATTCCATAAAAAAGGACAGGCCCACCACAAAAATTCTGGGAAAAAAGTGGAATTTCAGTAGCCATTCCTCCTAATGGCACCACAGAAGAGGAACAAGAACAGGACATTTGGGGGGATTGGGGGAATATTAAAAGATTATATTAAAAAAAATTAAATTAGGCCTCTGATTTAGGGACATAATTACTCAAGGAGAGCCCTTGCTGCTAATGCCAACTCAGGGTCAAATCTTTGGCAATTTTATCTAAGGAGGGACAGAGAAATGAACCTGAGCTTCATTTCTTCAGGATGGACTCAATATAAGTAATAATATATAATAATATACTCTGTGCATAAACAACACAAAAAAAAATCACTACTTTTCTGCACAGGGCATTTCTCCTCAGAAAAAAGACAAGTTTGGATTTCAGGGGGAAAGGAAGGGGTCAAAGTTATTAACCTCAGGGCTTTCTTACCTTTCTAAATATTTGTCCCATTAGAAAGCATTAAAAATTAAATAAAGATGAAATTATGCAGAAAAAAAAAAGCCCTACTCCAGTACAAATAATGTAGTATATATAAGTGGGATTTCAACAGCAATTTTATGCCCTTAAGGGCAGCAACACCAGTTTTCCAGCATGGTTCTTATAATTATGTATTTTCCTTCATATCACAATTACATATTGCTAGAAGTTTTAGTTATTTTAAAGCAGCCAAAGTGGTTATTTCAATTCTCCTACAGGGATTTCTGTAGAGAGATGTTTGGTTTTTTAATGTTCTTTACCATATTCCAAACTTTTCTTTGTTTTCTTCCCCAAAATTCCCCATATTACATGATTTGGGTCTGTGTTTCAAAAACCCACTGAAGACATAGAATTCAATCCATTGACTTCAGTGGGCTTTTCAGCAGCACCCCAAATTATCCTATATATTTACATTATTCATACAATGCTAATTAAAAAAAACAAAAAAGTGAAAAATAACCATCAATACATCAGCATTTCCTTATATCCCAGCTTGGATGGATTGAAATATACTGGATATACCTTTATATTCCTACTCTTATCCACTCCTATGAGGTTTGCTTTGAAAATGAAAAACAGCATTAATTGCATGCCATAAAAATGTCCCGAATAATGATTTGGAAACAAACAAAACCCCAAGAAACACAAAGCCTTGTGAAAGCAGGTCCTATTTACCTATATTCCCCAAAGATTTCATCTTTTATTGATTGAGCTTCGGGATCTGGATGCAAATCTTCTTTTTCTTTCACTGTGCAAATAAAATAAAGGACAGATCTCTGTGTTGTGTTCTGCCATGGATTTTTCTTTTCCCGGGGGCAATGGGAAAACAATCTGCACTCACCTCCAGGCTGGGCTGGAGCTGGCTGGACACAACCTGGGAGCTTCCACGAGTTTGGGACCATTCCCTGATTTATTATGAGCAAGTATTTATAGAATCATGGAATGGTTTGGGTAGGAAGGGAACTTAAATTTCATCAGTGCCACCAGGGACACTTTCCACTGTCCCAGGGTGCTCCAAATCCCGTCCAACCTGGCACTGAATGTTTTCAGAGATGGAGCAACCACCACCTCTTTGGGCAACCAGATTTTGACCTTAATACATTTACCTAAATCCTTACTCACTGCCTGGAAGGTGACAGAGGTAATTTTTAGCAAAATATTCCACTGTTAATGTGCCTGTGGAAGTTCTGTCCGTGTGTCCAGCAGCAGTTCCCAGGTGGAAAGTGGGGCAGCAGCAAGGATCTTGCTGGATTAAATGCTGGAATATTCCAGGAGTGCTGGGAAAGGCCTTTGCAGGCTCTGTGAGCAGCACACAGCACAGCTCCACTTACACTCATTACAACCCCTTCTGTGGATATTTATCAAAAGCTACAAATCCTAATTGGATGTTTGTGCTCGCGGCCCTGCGGCCCCCAGAGAGGAACCTCTGAAGAATGCTAGTTATTAACATGTGAGCAGAGGGAAAGGACAATAAATCCATTTACCTGAATATTTGCCTCCTTTATTTCTTCTGACAAAGCAAATTGTCAGCAGCAGCAGGGTGAGCAAGGCGATGGCACACATCAGCCCGATGAACCAGCCCTGGGTGGAAATCCCCTCGTAAATGCCAGCGTAGGCTTGGGGAGATGGGTGAGGAGCAAAAAGGGAGAAAATCAATCAGAGGGAAAGGGCAGCACCCCACAATAACATAAACACATCATGGTCCTCTCTGGATTTTAATGGAACCAGCCTATGGCTACTGATGGTGCTCAGCTGCAACAGGAATGTCCAGAGTGAGACATTTGGGACTGGAGGGGAGCGTGTCGGGGACAAGGGACAACACAGACACTTGGCAAGGTGGCTCTGAGAGAGCAGTTGAGTCACAGGATTAGCACCACACAGGAAAGCTGAGCACAGAGCTGTTAAGCCTCTCATGCAAAAGCAGTTTTGTGAAAGAGCGAGAGGTAAAAGTGCCCCCAGTACATGCAGATCACCAAACTGGCCACTTATGGGCTTTATCCCACTGCCCTCTCACATTGCACAGGTTTGGGATTGTTCCAGGCTGTTGTAAAGCACAGGGCTCAGCCAAGAGCCTGGGATGTGTTTGTGCTGCCATGGGATTCAACTGCAAAGGGCCAACCTCAACCCCAGAGCACAGAACAATGAGTTTGGGACACTCACAGTGCACAGGAACCTCAGCATGGATTCACATGGAAAAACAAACGTTCAGCGCCTCGAAGGGCTTCGTGTCTCACCTCTCCCCCTGGTCTCAATTACATCTTCAAAAATGCTATTGTTATCCACCCAGTTCTTAGTCACTAGGCGGATTGTGTACTCAGTGCCAGGCTCAAGGGCCTCGCTGGGCTGAAACTTTGGGGTGGGCTTTACCGCGTCTGAAATCCTGCCGCTGCCTTTACCTACGGAATGCACACAGCCAAGGCACAGGGTTAATGGCATTCATGGACAAGGAGCCTAGGAAATGCACAGTTACAAGCAACACACAAACACAACAAGGAATTTTAAACATTTGGCATCGGGCAATCTGATTTTCCAAACATTCCCCAAACATTCCCCACTGACTTTTAATGTTCCGTCAGATGAAATCAACGGCGGACCAGAGTAATCCTGATGTTCAGGAAGGGGTTTGTTCATCTCCCAGGATGAAAGTTAATATTGATGGGGGATTATGGATCTGCTTGAACTAATGCCTGCTTAAAAAATTACAACTTGCAAATGGGCTTGCTTTGTATGGATAATCTGGGGTTTGATGCTTCTCCCATTGAACTGAACTCAGCAGGGAAGCACAGACAGCTTGTTAGCTGGATATGGATCCTTATATGTCTCCCAGAAAAAATTAACAGTGGGATTTGTGCTTGCTTCTCTCCTGACAGTGATTTTCTGTGTCCTTTTAAATTCCACAATGACTGCACAAAGCACTGGTTTAGAAACAACTCGACAATTTGCCTGTAAATGGACATTTAGGCATTTAAGTGTTGCTGATGAGTTTAATATTTGATTAGGAAAAGGTAAATTCCACTACTTCTGTTAATGGAACCTTGTTATTTGCAAAACACCTCCTGTAACCCCATCTGCATTCAGATTGTGGGCATTAAATGAGATTTTTCAGAACAGCTTTTGTGGAAAGCAGGAGAAAGGACATTACAGGAGTTGAAAATCACTGCCAGGACATGAACAGCCCACTCAGCAAATTCAGAACTGTGTGTGACATAGAGGGATCTCTTACAACATGTAAGAGGTGTCCTCAATGGCAGGAGAAAAATTTGAGGGGGGCTGCACTTAATAAAAATAATTCCTGAATTGTTCTCAGTCGCCTGACTTGCCTGTTTTGTCCAAAGCCATCTAAACTAAGGCTTCAGCACAAAGTATAATCTGAAAACTGCTCGGCCAATTAGCACTGGCAGGGGAACAATGCTCATTAATACTTCAACTAGTAAATAAGCAAAGCAAGAAGCTGCTGGAGATTAAGGCTGAGTTGACAGCTGAAGGGAAAAAAAGAAAAAAAAAGATTAAGATACATCCAAGCACAGTCAAAGCAGCAGTTCAGGATAAGTTTTTAAGGCAGCTCTCCATGTATTACAATAAGCAGTTAAATGAGCAGACCACTGGGACCAGAGAGAACACATCCAGCTGAAACACTGCTAATACTGAAGCACAGCTCATTAGCATAAATTAATCCATCTATGGGTAATTTTTGCTAAATGAAGTATGTGAAACCCAGCTATCGTTTTTAATCAAACCGAAAACTAGGCAAGAGGATACCACAGGTACATTTTAATTACATGCTCTAAAATCAAGGCATCAGAAAAATGGGGATATTATCCATAAAGGAACAGGAGTGAACACAAACCTTCAACCCAATGTCTGTTAAATACCACTAACACTTGTGCATGACATGGAAAATACATGACCCAAAGTGTTCACACCAGCAGCCTCCTAAGGAAGAATTTCTCCTGAATTCCTGGGAAGTAAATCCTAAATCTTAAGCTCCTGCCAGGTGGTTTGTGATGCATGTTCTTAAGCCAGCATTACCAGTCCCTCTCTGCCTCCTGTTTATTCCCAGCTTGTGGGAGCCTTTTCTGAACCATCAGCTCTTTAGAGAAGCAGAAAGAGGGAAGTGAGATGGCTGAAAAAATCCCTTTTTCTGCCCACTCATGGCTCAGCTCTGTCTGATGCTGCAGTTGCCCTGGCACATGGAGCAGCCCAGGGCTGGGATGGAGCTCTTGGGATGAGGATGAGCCCAGCCTAACCTGGCACTGGGGATTTACCAACAGCTCTCCATCTAGCATCTCCTAACCCAAAATACTCTTTTTTTCCCTTTAAAACTCAGAAAGGTGTCCAGAGCTGGGTGATTATGAGGTTTCTTTCCATGCCATTTCCTCCTGGTCTGTGTGGGACAGCCAACAGGGGCCCTACAGGGCAGAAAAATTGCTAATGGGGCGGGTATGGTGGCTGGAATAGAAAAAGCAGTGTGGCCTCCTGAAAAATAAAAGCAAAGTTACACAGATAAGGCAAAGCTCCACATTCTGGAAGGCCAGGAACATCCTGAAAGCTGCAGGAATTAGCTGCAGAAAATTGAAAGCAGTTGGGTTGGGTTTTTAATCTCCAATAAGGGAGAAGGAACATTAGTAATAAAGGCATATCACCAGCACTTCTCATCTTCCCCCACTATTTATCAGCCACACCATGGGACTTGCATGAACATTAAACACTGAACTGCAATTTTACAATATTCCTACTGGGCTCCAAGATTTATGAGGAGAACAGAACACACATTTTTTATAGAAGCTTATGGTATAAAGGGAAAAACAATAGAAACCACCCCTGAAGATTTTCCAGAGTGTTCTCCAAAAGTTAGCACATCTTTTATAAAATACACTTATATAAAAAAAATCTGGCAGTCCGAGAGCTAAATACTAATTGTGGGCAGCATCTTAATTTATAACCATACCTGTCTAAATACATCTGCTGCAATAAATGCAAAGCTGAACATCCATTAATTTCCCCCTGCTGCCTGGCTGTTAAAAAATGTATAAATATGCAGCACAAGTATCCTTCACTTTCAGGGCTTTTCAGTGCAGGAGGTAATTCATGTTAAATTTGGATTATTTTGTACTACAGAGATTAGCAAACCTGTTGTATATAAAGTTTATTGAGAAAAAATTATAGGGAAGATGATGATCAAGCAATTTGCACTGATTTAATTAGATTTTCTAGATTGTGAACTAAAAATTAGGTTTGCTGCTAACAGCAGCAGTGGTTACATTTGGAAAAGTATTTTATTTTTCCTTTTCCACTGTGCCCATGGCAAAAGAGAGCTGAACCCACATGTCTTTGGTCCTGAGGGATAGGGACCTCGCCTAAGATTTTCCAAAATCCTTTGGGAATTACGAGCCAACAGCCACTGGAATGTAATGAAATTGGTGAACTTTTATTTCCTGGCTTCTCTGGAGAATAAACCTACAACTGTGTGGCTTCATGTGGATGAATTTCTCATTAATGCTTGGATTTCAGGACACACAATGATAATTCTCAACATGTAATATGTGTTTGGTAATCCCCAAGCAGCACTGGATGAAAAGGAGCTTTGTGTTAAAGAAGGGCTGCTACATTAAATTAATCTTTTCACTTCTGGAAGAACATCATTTTGTGTTATGTTTCTGAGGGCTAATGATCTTGGGGAAATTGACATTTTCAAGGGGAAAATTAATTAGTTTGGAGGTCATTTAAGACATACTGCCTGAAAATATGAAGACAGAGATTACAGTCATTTTCTAAGGACAACATACCTTCTTCTGTGCAATGAAACCACAGAAATTAAGCTGTTATTTATTTTTCAGTACAATCCAAGTCCCCATTTGCTCAGGTTCAAGAGTCATTTTATCAAGAAATGATAAAGATCTTAGGTTGCCCATAAGGGTTTCATTTCTGAGTTATTTTCCCTGTACAGATTTGTTTTTAGTGGTACTAAATGCATCCTCACACATATTAAATAAGGAAATTCCCTTTTCTTTCTAATTCCAGACAACAGTAGCAGAATAGCTGCAAATAAATTAAAGCAACAGCAGTGAGAGAGATAAGTAAAAAAAAAAAAAATGTGAATGACTCCAGAGCTGCCACCTCAACATCTCCACTTTCCTGGCAGATTGCATTGTGCAATACTGAAATACCCGTGGCAAAGGCTGAATTGCAGCACTGGAAGTTTCCAAAGCCTTAAAATGAACAACGAGAGCTTTATGGGTTTATTATTAACCTGGAACAGAGTGGTTATAGAATCACTGAATCAATCCCCAAAGAAACGTGGAGTGCTCCATCATGGAGTTTCATTTCAGAGGGCACCACGTTTTATATCTGTCACTTACGAGGGTCATTTGAAATGATAAACTTTGACTTCTGAAATCACTCTCCTCCTTCAAAAAGAGAGATTGTTTTAATTTTGAGCAATTGCCTCGGTCCCCAAACCACAGTTTGAAATCCCAAGGAGGTCACTGAAAAGAGTGATTTTTAATTTTTTTTTTTCAGCCTATCATGTTTAGGTGAAAAATATCTGAACAATTTAGCCAACAAATAGTGACACAGAACTCTAATGGCATCTCAGTGACAGATGCAGTGCCCTAATTTAGGGTGGCTTGAGAAGCAGCAAGGAGCACACATAAATCATAGAACTGAACCCTTGCAGCTTTCATTAATTATACTGCTCTAGTCTAAGAAATATTTCACAAGAATCAGGTGTTGCCACCACTGAAACAGAGTTTAGGAAAGTAGAGAATGAGAACAAAATGAATGTCAACATCTCTAAACCATGACAAGGTTATTTCAAGGAGTCAAAACACATTATTCTGGTTGCCCAATGAAGGCGAGAAGAGGCAGCTAATGAGGGGAAATGGGGTATTTTTATCTTGAAAAAAAACCAAAAACTTTTCTTTTCTTAATGAATAATAAATCAAGATGATTAATAGCTGCTACCAGTGAGTACCTGTATCCTACAGTGAGACTGGAGGCCAAAAGAGAGTTGAGAAAGAGTTTTGCTACTTGAGAAAACAAATGGCAGTTCCTGACTGGATGTGGAACTGGGACATGAAGGTCTAAAACACATTTTTCCTGTTTTACCAGTAACTGAAAAGAATTCTGCAACTTAGAAGTCCAACAGCACATGGGCCATTTTTCTATTTTCCATCAACATTGCTGCACACTGTTATCTTTGCTAAAAATGATGCAGTCAGGACTCTTTTGCTTATCTCATTCTCTTTTCTCCTTCCCCGGGGTAAGTGCACAGCAATGGTTTCTGATGAATAGCAAGGAGCTGCTCCTCAGTGCTGTGGAGTTCTCAGACTTGCTGAGCACAGTACATTTTATTTCATTTCAGCTGAAAGTGAAAGATGAGCTATCATAGAGTGCTTGGGATTTTTTTCTAAATCACTGAACATCAGTGTTTCAGCACAGGGTGTAAGTGGCAGACAAACACTTACTCCTGGTCTCTGATAAAATAATCATAAATAATGGAGCAAATGCAGTCAACTTGATGTTTATCTGGATTTTCCATGTCAAACAGCTGACCCTAATGTTGCTGGCAGTCCCCCATCTTCATGCACGGGCAGAATTTTTTTTTACAGTATTACTGAGAAAAGATTATCTGCATTTCCAATTTTCTGTTTGTGCCTGAACGCAATTCACTTATTCCAGCATGGCTTAAGGAGTTGATGGGTGGGAACTGAAACAGGACTGCACAGCAAAATGAAACAGATGAGCTCTGCTTCCCTGAAGAACACCATGGCCACATTAAAAAGCCCATTGACTGCTCTCATGGCAAGGAAAACAAACTTACTTCCCCTAATTACAAAGGAAATGTCAAGCCTGGATTATTCCCGATGGATTTTTCTGTTACGAAGCAGAGTAATGCAGAGTCCCCAGGCAGGTGCAAAGGAGGGCTCTTTACTGCAAAAACCAGGCCTTTTAAAGCAGTTAGGCCATTATCAGCTGCACTCCATTTAAGCACAACAAATGTAATTCAACCAACTACCATAAACCACGATGTGAGCACGTCATGGTTCTATAACTTGTTTTCCTACCTCCAATTCAGCTGAGTCACTTTCCCATAGTTCTTTTCCACTTAGCCAAAGCAGCAGGCCCTAGCCATGATTTTACAAGGGTTGCTAATTTTGTAAGGTTTTACCTAATTTTGTAAGGTTTTACCTACAGCATTTTTCCCGCTATTCTCAGAGCTCTTCCACACCAACACGGATTTTGTGAACTTACTGCCTTTGGCCAGCGTCAGCTCCAATTCAGCCAAGTCACTTTCCCACAGTCCTTTTCCACTTAGCCAAAGCAGCAGGCCCTAGCCATGATTTTACAAGGGTAACAACACCCTCATTTTGTAAGGTTTTACTAAACACAGCGTTTTCCCCGCTATTCTCAGAGCTACTCCACACGGAAGCGGATTTTGTGAACTTACTGCCTTGGGCCAGCGTCAGCTTCAATTCAGCTGAGTCACTTTCCCACAGTCCTTTTCCACTTAGCCAAAGCAGCAGGCCCTAGCCATTTTTTACAATTTTTTGATTTTACAAAGGTAACAAGGCCCTAATTTTGTAAGGCTTTACCTACACACAACATTTTCCCGCCATTCTCCACACGGACGTGGATTTGTGAACTTACTGCCTTGGGCCAGCGTCAGCCCCTCCTCGGTGGCCGCCTTCCCGCAGCCCTTGGCCGTGCAGGCTTTGATGTAGAACTTGTACTTGGTGCTGGGGCTGAGCCCTGCCAGGTGCCAGCTCAGGGCAGAGCGGTTGGCCACGCTCACGTTGCTCAGGGCGCCCACCTCGTGCGTCTCGTTGACTGCAAGGGAAGAGCATTCAGTCAGGATTGTTTTTGCTGGAAAATGTCCCAACAAAAGCAGGAATGATGGAGCTGCCTCTGAGACAAAGTGGAAATTTTCCAGAGTGGAAATCCATTTTGATTTAGGCAAAATGTACATCTTTGAGTTAAGTCTGTAGTTTGAAAACGTAGCTGTTTAGTCTGACTGTGTGTTCTCATAAAAAGCCCAGGCTCAGAGAAGCTGCTTCAGTGAAGGACAGAGATAAATAGAGACAAGACAGAGAGACAGAGAGACTGCTACGAGAGCAGGTCAACTTGACCCAGGAATTCTTTCTGATAAAGAAAAATTAGCGGCGTCACACGAAATCTGTAAAAACGAATATGGATGAACCTATTGAGAAATTGCATGCTTATGTATTTGAGGGGGATAAAAAAGGATCTGGAGATAGATCCACTCTGTCCATAATGAGCAAAACCAAAGGGAAGATCTGGATGCAAAGGCATCTGAGCAGTTCTGCTATCAGCAGGGAGAAGTGTAAAGTACACGGGTGATTATTTTTTTAAAAATAAGGCAGAGACTCATCTTTTACCATCCTCAAAGAATGTGTAAAATAGACTGAATTATCACCACACCACTCAAGTGGTGTTGTGGCAGCCTGGGCTAAGTACTGGGTCTTGCCTGAGGTTGTCTTTGTTTCTCATTTCTTTCCTAGGCAAGAAAAAAAAGAACTCCCCTGGTATTTGGTTGTTTTCAGTGTGATTACTCAACACCATGACTCAGGTGGTCCTTTGTGTTTCTTCTGAGGCACCTTAGGGGGGAGAAACTCCCTGACATAATGTGCAGAGCTACATTAATGTGGCTTCATAGAGTGCTCTCATCACAATGCACTGTGTATTAAATGAGCTTCACTCCAGTAAAATGTTCACCTACAATTTTGGGGTCTTTTTAGCCACTACATTAGGGGTAATTTGCCAATATGAAATAATTGAATCCGCCCATAAATGTGGGACAGGGAATGGCAGCAATGGAAGCTTCCATGGGAAAAGTGCCTGGAAAACTGCATGGAAATCTGCAGCCTGCCCTCTGGCAGCCTCTGTGCACATCACACCTGAGAGTTTTCCTTAACTAATCCTGCTCCAATTCTGAACTCAAAGCAAACAAGGCACATACTTATCTGGTACTGCAGAATGTAGCCAGTGAGGTGACCATTTGCCTTCTTGGGAAGCCCCCAGGACAGAGTGACTGAGTCCTGGTCAAAGTTCAGGATCTTGAGAAAACGTGGCTGTTCAGGGACTGGAAGACACAGGGATGAGTTTTCAGAGGAGAGTGAACAGGTCTGCCCCTACAAATTCTTGTTAAATGAGGATATAATTTAGCTGAACGCCCACAGCTCCCCTTTCGAGTGAAGTGCTCTACAAATGGTGGAGTTTTTACTATCACCTTAAATAAGGCAATCAACTTACCTTGTCCCAAGGACAATTTCAATTTATGTCCCTCCATCCCATATTTTCCTCTTGTCTTACCTCCTTCTGGAGTTTCAAAAAACACAGGGGAGCTCTCAGGGCCGTCTCCTCTGGAGGTGAAAGCCGAAACTGTCAAGCGGAATTCACTGAAGGGATCCAGGCCAGGAATCATCCCAGAGGTCCTCTCTCCTACAAACGTCAGGAAGTGTTTCTCTGGGTGATGCCTCTTTCCATCCAGCATGCTTCTTGTTTTCCACCAGTTCACCTGTGAGGAGATTGGGATTTCTATTAACAAATTATATTGTATGGGGATGAGCATGATCATGATCTCTCTCACCATCCCAAAAATGAGAGATCGCAATCTGGGAATCATTTAATAATTTATTCAACTATATACAAATATTTATAGAGAGATTTGTAACCTTGTAGCCTCCTAAGTGCCCACGAACTCTGTCCCTTGGTATCCCCGACCAGAAGACTTCGACCAGGGTGCTGTTGATGACTTCCACCGACACGCGTGCAGGAGCAGCATCTGGAACTGTAAAAACAAAAGTCCCAGGTGTTAAAAACACTTCCAAGAGCCCAGATTCACACTGTTCCCAGCTCCAGGGCTTGGCTTTCCAGCTCCAGCTGTGCCATTTCATGCAGTCTCACTGCAGGCAAGCAAAAAGCCATTCCACCTGCATCCAGTGGGTGGAATGGGCCAATAAACATTATTTTTCTGTATTTTTCTGCTGAGGGTTGAGATACATGTGTACTGGGACACATGAATTTCAACACCAGTATTTATGATTTCCTGTTTCAAGCAATGCTTACAGCAGTGAGAAGAATAAAAAAAATGATTAACATGGCACTCAAGAAGGCAATCATAAAGGGTTTTTTTATAATCAATTTCATTTTACAACTAAGCTCATTAAACAGTAGGATTTTAATCACTGCATAACACAGAGAGCTATTACAGTTCCTTGAAAAAAAGGATGCCTTGATCCATTGACAACTGAATTGCGAGGAAGATTTTGCACTGGTAGATGCAAAATTAGACTCATCACAGAGAGACAAAGGAAATAAACATCCTGTGGAGTTTCTTTATTCTTGTTCTCACTATTCGCCACCTCTTCTGCACCATCAGACCTTCCTGTAGCCACCTCTGGGTGGGCAGTGGGGATTCTCCCGTCTGACCACCACTGGGTCATTTCCAGCACTGAAGCTCCATGTGGGAGCCATGTGAAACCATGGGGCAGAAGCCAGGCTGGAGAGATGACACATTCTGCAGGGACTCATGGACAAGGTAACACCAGCACACGTGGGAATGCGGCTCTGTCTGCAAATTCACTCAAACACCCAGCGCCTGTGAGTTTGTCCCTAATTGTCAGAGTATTTAACTTCTGACAGTGTTAAACTGTTGGGTCAAGCCTCAGAGAGCCCACAGATTTTTTCCCTACCAAGTACAACCCGACTGCTACACTTCAGAGACTTCTCATGGACTGTGGCCTTCAGCAAGTACCCAGATTAAGCCAACAACTGAGATTAATGAGAGCACAAGTGACCTTTCCAAAAAAACCTCTCACACTCGAGCAGGCTGGCAGCCAGGCACCCAGCATGGGTCATGTCCATGTCTCATGGAGCCCATCAGGCTGAGCATTGGCACTCCAGCTGCTTTGGGCTGCCCAATCCATCACTCCATACCCGGGTGTTCTGCAGCACAAGAAACCCCCATTTTTACAGCCAAGCTCCTGCCAACTCACCATCCTCTCCTGAATATCCAATGGTGATGTTTGGCTCCGGGCCAGATCCTAAATTGTTCACAGCCTGGACTTTGATCTCGTAGGGCACGAAGGTGGGCACGTTCCGCACGCTCAGGGAGTGCTTCTTCACCAGCTCCTCGTTCCAGTCCGTCTCCACACCCCGCTGCCTCCAGCTGACCTTGTACTCCAGCCCCGGCCCGTTCCTCTCCATGGGCTTCAGTGGCTGGGGAGAACCAAAAGAGATCTTGTCTGCCTTTGTTGTAATCACAAAACAGCAGCTGAGGGGAGCGGGGATGGCTTTGAGTCACTCTAGTGTGGTGGTGTTCACAGGGGTCCCAGGATGAGGGAAGAGATGAGAATCTTGACTCCATGTTTCAGAAGGTTGATTTATTATTTTATGATATATATTATATTAAAAGAAAATGATATATTAAAACTATACTAAAGAATAGAAGAAAGGATTTCATCAGAAGGCTAGCAAGGGATAGAAAAGAATGATAATAAAATCTTGTGACTGTTCACAGCTCAACACAGGTGGCTGTCATTGATCATCAAGTAAAAACAATTTCACATGCTGGGTAAACAATTCTCCAAAGCAGCAAAACATAGCGAAGCTGAAGCTTCTCAGATTCTCAGGAGAAGAGATCCTAATAAAAGGATTTTTCATAAAATATGTCTGTGACATTCTAGGACATGAAATAAAACAACGCATGCGGGAACGTCCAAGGTAAAAAGAAGGGAAGTTTACTTTCTGACCCCAACATTTGTAGACTTTCAAAAGTGACAGTGGATTGGAGGATGCAAGTGCTACCTCTCCAATGACACTGGACAAGACAACAGTCCATCAAGTTTCTCCTCCTCCAGAGAAGAATGTAAAAACAATAATTATTTGCATAAAGTGTGTGAGAAAATTCATTACAGAAATGTAAACATCAGAAGGCTTAGAAGAACTTAGAAGAACAGGGTGGCAGTTTTGGAATGTGTGTTTCAACACTGAGAGAGAAAAGGGGCAAAACCTCCAAGCTTTAAGTTTTTTGCTGTCATTTTAATTTGAGGATGATTGGAACAACAACAACATGACTTCAAGAGAAAGGGGAGTGAAAGGCTTGGATTAAAATCCAGATTAATTGCTAGGAGCCGTATTTCTGCCTCCTACACACATCAGGTTTTGTTTTGCCACAGGTTTTCCTGTGTGAGGTAAAACCACACGCCTTCAGCACTACTGAATTGCACAGTTTGGCATAAGGCTGTGTGTGCCTTTTAGCAGAGATAAAATTTGCATTTTATCCTAGAATTTTATGTAGCACAGCAAGTTGGGTCATTAAAATTTAGATTTGTTCTAACTACACACCAAATGGTTGAAATTATGCCTGGACATTTAATGTGCAACTGCTGGGCCACTCTGCTTTTACCAATCAGCTGAAGAATTCATCCCAGCAGGGTTTCCAGCTAATTAACAGGAATTTATAAAATATTAGGAGATGTATAGCAATAGCTTGTCATGAGACATCCTCAAGTTGAGTTTATTTCCCTGAAAATGCACTACTTTAATTAAGAAAGTTAAATAATCACCTACCCTACCAAAAAAGCTGAACACTGGAACAGCTGTGGGTGTTTCCCACCATGTAGGCTGGTTTTAATAATATTTAAATATAGGAAAATATGAAATATATTACAGATGGTTTGTATCCAAGAGGTCTGACAGGAAATAGCATCAAATACCAGTAGAAAGTTATTCCCCTTTGATGTTCCTCATGCACAGGGAGACCTAAAGTTGGGGGATCTGCAAAAATTCCCACTGATCTGCTCTGCTGTGAGGACCTTTGGGATGTCTGAGGCAAAGGAAGTGGGAGATTGGGCAGCTTTCTCACAGGCACCACCTCCACAGCAAAGATCCCAGGAAATGGGAATTGCAAGAGAAGCTGGAGAAGTGAAAAATTCCTCCTAAAAATCTGATTTCTTGGATAGAGTTAAATTGCAGCACTGCTTGACTGTTATTTTGATCTCCCTTCAAGCTGCAAATCCTTGCCTGAAAATCCCAGTCACTAAAGCTCAGCTGGTCTCTTAATCCAAAATAGGCAGATTAACATCATTCTGCAGCCTTTGTCTGTCAGAAACAGCCTGTGCAGTGCCCAGCAGTCCCTCTGAAAAGCACACAGGAAATGCCATAAATAAATGAATATCCTGTTTAACAACATTTTAATGATTCAACAGGATTTAACCAAGCCTTTCCATCCCATTCTCTCCTTTCAGGCTCAGCTTTCACTTCCACTTTTGCCCTGTCTGAGCAGTGCTTATGAAGTTCCTGGTGCTCAAATCAATCCCAGTACTTCCCAGTAAACATACTGGGTAACAGAACTCTGCATTTTATGGATTCATTAAAGATGGAAAAGACCTCCAAGATCAAATCCAACCTTTTCTGAGAGGCAGAATTGTCTCCCCTGACCCTGGGTTAAAAATCCCATTCGAGTCCAAGCCCATGGATCTTGAGGGCCATTTCATTTTGGATGTAATTCTACCCCACCGGGGAAAAATCTGTTGTTCTTCACTGGGAGCAGAAGATTGAGGAGTAAATCTCATGCAAATTGTGTGTAATTCCAGCCTCAACAAAAACCTGCTTCCCTCCACAGTTGTGGATATTTGTGCTAAATGAAGGAATACATAACTCAACTGCTGGCACAGAAGCTCAAGGCTTAAAACCCAGGAAATTTGAAGCCTGGAAACCATCCTCAAGACTTTTACATAATTCCTTTGATGCACATCACAGGCTTTGGAGGTTTATCCACATTCCTTTAGTTCTTGGTGTAAAAATTCAAGCTCACATTCTCTTGGGCAAGGGATCTGTGGTGTTTTTAAACTTCCAGGCTGCAAGAGCAGAAGCCGTGAGCCTCCCATCCCCTCCCTGGGCCTGGCTGGTAATTTTAATTGCAGAAGCAGTTTCTTGCATAAAAGAAGCAGAGATGAACAAATTCTGGTGAATTCTCACTATGCTTTACAGGAATTCTATATTTTTTTAATATCTTCTGAAGTCAGACATAAAAACCAGGCTTTTGAACTAAAAATGATAGCAGGGTTGAAAATGCAGAATAAATTTAAGTCAAATTCATCTTTCAGAAGAATAAAGGATCATTCCTATAGGATTTGCTAATCTTGCCTTACCTCCCATTTCATCACCATTTCATTGGGTTCAGAAGCTTCAACTCGGATGTTCTCAGGGTTTTTATCTGGAGCTGAAACCACACAGGTGACAAGGTCAGTTTGCACATCCCGTTTATTTGCATTTAGCATTCAAATGCCAAAAAGGATGGGAAATTCTCCTATTAGTGACAGACACTTAAACAAAAAACGTTCATGAGATGAATGGCTTGGATCAGCAAAGCTGATGGGACCCAAGCATGTTGTTTATGCAGTTTGGATTCCTAAGTGTCCCTGTTGGTTGGAGCCACCAGCTAACATGGAACTGTGACTTTTGGATTTGAAAGCACCAGATGTGGGGGGATTATGAGGAAGAGATTTTTCTCCCTGTGGGGATAGCAAACAGAAGGTGCATCATTAGAGGTGCACACACAGCTGGAAAGCTGAGGAGGGAACTCAAATTGGTGCAAATGGGGGAAAAAAGAGAGAAAATGCCAAGGAATGCAAATGCTGTGCTGAACAGTTCGCCTCTAAAATGACTTTCAGGGAGGCAACATTTTCTGCCCCAGTGAATGCTCTGTAAATGGAGATTTTTGACAAGTGCTCCTGGAAGGCTCCTTCTAAACCCAGCCCTTCTGCAGGAACTGTTTGTCCATGAAGTTCTGCAAAGAGTGGAAAATCAGCAAAGTGAGGCGCTGGAGGTGTAGGAAAACTCAGCAGCGTGGACTCCTCACTTTGGCATCCTCAGGAATTTTATGCAGCACAGCAATTTGGGTCATTAAAATTTAGATTTGTTCTAACTGCACATCAAATGCTCAAAACAACACCTGGACATTTGATGTGCAACTGCTGGGCTGCTCTTTTTTACCAAGAATTCACTCCAGCAGGGTTCCCATCTCATTAATATCTAAAATACCAGAATATAGCTTGTCACGAGACATCCTCCAGATGATTTTACCTCTCTGAAAATGAACTTCTTTAGTTAATTTAAATGGTCACCTGCCCTACCAAAATTACTGAGGGTTATTCCAGTCCACCAAACCAGCTGGGGGCAATTCCCACCACAAGATCTACTTTTAACAATCCCTGAGGCTGCCACTGAGCAGCGCAAGCGACCCTGATTCCTTCACACCCTCTGGAGCATGGGAGGGCACAGATATTCCAAAAAAAGCACTGGAATTATGAATATTTAGGAAAGCAGAGCCAGGTTTACCAGCTGGAGGGGTCGCATAGCGCAGGGATGGTTTGCTGGGCTGGCTCCTGCCCACAGCGTTGACGGACACCACGCGGAACTGGTAATTCACGTATGGGGACAGGGGCAGCAGGGCTGTGGTGTCATTCCCTGGCACTCTGATGAGCTCCTGCCACATCTCCGGCTCCCAGTGGTTCTCTTCAAACTCTATAATTGACTCTGAGCCAGAAAAAGGACAAAATACAAAGGAAAAAAGATTAAAAATCCAACTTAGCGTGAACGGCGTGGGTGGAAATGAACTTGCAACTAAAGAATTGCCACAGTTAAAGTATTTAAATCTAGCCATCAGCAGGGTTTGTGACAACCAGAACATGCCAGAATTTTAAACTGCCCTAAAAAGTTATGCTGGAAACCCCTTCCTACCATTCACAGGGCTGTTATGGCTGGCCCCAGCTTTCCAGGAGAGTCGAACGCTCCGGTTTTGGTTTTCCGAGAGCTGGAGATCTTCTGGTGGGTCAGGAACATCTGAGAAAGAAAGGAGAAGTGTCAGGAGCACAGCAAGGTATTTCTGTTTGTCCTGGCATTTTCTAAAGGGTTGGAACAGCACAGTCAGTGAAGATGGTGGTGAAATTCCTCCTGATTTCAAGATGGGCAGGTTGTGTAAAGTGTAAATTGCTTGGAAAGGTCCTGAATCTTCAGGTGCTGATTTTTGCCGTAAACACAAAATCCTTCTGGAATTCAGCACCCTCTACCCACAATATTGTGCTTGCACCAAAAATTTTTTTTTCCAAATCAACCCCAAGTTCTGCTTAGTCATTAACAGGCACTGACCCTGCTCTAGGCAGGTCCAGCATCACTTGAAATTACCCTGAGAAAAATCAAAGTGGGAGAAGGAGCCTCAGCTCTGGCAGTTACTGAACTTTGCCTTAGAGGGTGTGAGGGAAAGGAGAACATCCATTATCCCAGCCATGGGATCTGCATTAATGGGGAACTGGGAAATTCACTACCTGCCAGATCAACTAATGCTGTCCCAAGTTAACTTTTGACTGACAATGTAATTTCTTACAGAAAAACCAGTGATTTCCACCACCATGATGGTCTTTGTCACTGTGAAAAAAATTCACTGAGTTTGTACTGATTTTTTACAATTGCAATACTGAGTTTTTATCTCAGAGTAGATCAAGAAGTGAAAAAGTTTATATTTGGATTTTTTTCTTTTCTTCGTATTTCTTTCCCTGTTTCTCTTGTACCTGGGAAAATATCAGGAGTTTAATCTGCAGGCATGTTGCTGCTCTATCCTCAGAGTACAGCTGGTCAAAATTCAATATATTAATTTAAAGATGGTGATGGTGTGTCTTAAATATTCTCACCCCTCTACCTGTTCATTAAACATTTAACAAATACTTAGAATTATTCTAATTGAGTATTTATTTTACTCTCAGTTGCCCCTAATCTGATGTCTTTATCTAGTTCTTCAGTCAGCCCACCAGTCCTTGATTGCAAAAACCTGAATTTTTCACTTGGAAAATAAAAGAAATTGTTAATTCACCAAGACCTTTCTCATATGCAATAAACAAGGGAAAAGAGCACAAAACTGTTTTTCTTCTTCTGCAAAGCACCTTTTTAAAAAGGAATAAAATGCTTTATGAAATTTTCATCAGTTAAGTAACGAATCATCTACAAACATTTTGAATTATACAGCACTGAAGGACACAGCACCATAAATAATGTGCACAGCATCTTCCTAATTTACTATTTACTGAAAAATATCACTCCTTTAAAGTGGAAAAACATCTTGAAGGGCAGATTGACTTATTTCTTGCTGCAATCACTGCCAGCAATAAACACAAATGTAAAATGAAGCAAAAATAAATGTAATTAAAATGATGCAAAGCTGTCAGAAAATCATAAAACCACAGAATGGTTTGGGTTGGAAAGAACCTTGAAGATTATCCAATTCTGGCCCTCTGCCACGGGTAGGGACACCATCACCTAGACCAGGCTGGCTGAAATTGTGACCACAAAGCAGAATTTTGGCTGCTGCCCTTGGGTGCAGTGGGTGCACAGCACTCCACAAGTTCATCCTCTTAATTCCAAGGGTCCTTCAGGGAGGGATGCAGGTGGTGAGGATGCTCTCAGAAAGCCAAGCTTCTGACCAGGGGGTCAAAGCTCTTCTCTTTGCCCCTGGACAATCATTCATGCTCAGTTCACAGATAGAATTAATTCCTTTGAGGTGCTTAACCAGCAGTGATCTTCTGAGGAGCTGCACATCCAAATATTGGTCTCATGGACTCCAAAAACAGCCCAGTTCTTGTGAAGGACTGGCCAAGGACTTCAAAGCAATAGCAGAACAATTCTTAGAATGCTCTCACACCTTCCAGCCTGGGCAACTCCTGCAGCCTCTGAGCTGAGGCAAAAATGCTGCCTCACCTTGCTACAGCAAAGATGAAAATTAATCAAGCTTGTGTCAGCATCCCCATTCCCAGAGATAAGGGACAGCGCAGCTGAGCTTAAGGAGAGAGAGGCTCTGTGAAATTGGGTTATTGAGGCTCTGTGAAAGGAAGCAAAGAAGTGCTGCGGTGGCAATTCCTGCTGCAAGGAGTTGCAGCAGGAAAATCGACCTTACCCAGAACAATCAGCTGTGCCTCTGCCTCAGCAGTGTCCAGGGCAGTGCTGGCCACACACTTGTAAACTCCCTGATCCTCCAGGAGAACACTGGATATGAACAGGGTATCCCTGTCCAGAATTATCCTGCAAGGAAAAAAAAAAAAAAAAAGAAACATCATAAGGATGAGAAAAATAAGTAAGATGAGTATGACACACAATGTTGTTCTCTGAAAAATTGTTCATAATAGAACTTGGCACAGGGCACTCTCATCAAATAGCTGCACACTGGGCCTGCTACATTAAAATGTAATTGTGGCTCTGCCCTACACTGTGCTGAGGAGTATTATTTGTATTTTGTGGCAATTTAGCCTCTGTGGCTGGAGGCTGGCCTGTCAATCCTGCTCTGAAAAGAAGCGCTGGATGAGCGTCTGGGCCATAGGACTTTGGCACGTCATTAATGAGACAAATACATGGGGTTTGTGATGGAATTTTTGCAAGACTGAGGGAAACTGAGCATTCCCAAGGCACTTGTGTCATGTCTAAAGCAGCAGGGAAACTGCCAAGAATCCAAGGCCATGGGCTCCATGGCAGACATGGAGTTTCCATGGCACTGCCTCACCATCCTACAAGGGCCCAGCGGGATTTTCAGCCTCTCCATATTTAGGGAATCATCTCTCTCCTATGGTAATTAATAAAGACATCTGATTTCCCCCTGTGGGACCTCGCTACGGAATAAAGGCTGAGCTCCAGCCCCCTGAGGTCAATGGAAATCCAAAAATAGGGCAAAATTCAGCCTGCAAATCCTAAACTCACATGGAGGAAAGATTCATGTCAGAATCCCTGAAACTTGTTAACCATCACATTGCAAAGACTTTGTTTTGGCTAAAGAAGTGCAAACTACAAGAAAATACTGGTTCCACTGAAGTGCAGAAACAACCTGCACTGGGGTCAGGGTTGTGTTTTTGGATTGGGCCAACATTTATATTATACATAAAAATACAGATATGTATTATGTCTATATTAATATATAACTTTATATTCTGCTATGATGATACCAGAGTTAATAAACCCAAATCCATTTGGCTCAAAACTCACATTGCTGCATTTATATTCAGATGTGTGTAAAATGCAGATCTACTCACGTAGCACATGGAGAATTCTTTGCAGACATAAATTTGCATTTCAAGCTATTAAGGCTCATGTTTAATGAAACTCCAGCTCCAGCACCATGCCAGATTATCCAGCTGAGATCAAGAACAACCTTGTTCCTTCCCCACTCACCTGCCACCTTCTGTGCTGTTGACTGGCAGTTCAGCTCCATCCTTCCTCCAGGATAATTTAAAACTGTGTTTCAAGTGGGAATCATACTCAGCCTGGCATTTCAATAAAATGGAATGTGATTTCAGCACTCGGGGGTTCTTCGGAGTAACAACAAGTTTTGTAGCATCTGATTGATCACAGAAAAACACTTTGATTAGGTGAGAGAGGGGCTATTACATCAAATTTTCACCAAGCACTTCATCTACACAAATCAACCTCAGGAGCAACAACCATGTCTTTTTTTTGTTATATATACACAAACATTTCAAATGAAAGATGGTGGGGTTTGAAATAGATATTTGCCAAGATTTCTTTTTTTTTTTTATCTTGAAACATTTTTCTTATCTTCAAACATTTTTTTATCTTGAAACATTTTTTAGTTCACTCCAAACCAAAGAGCTCCAGAAAAAAAATCCTCAAAAAAAAAGTTACAGGTGAAAATCCTTGTTAGCAACTTGTCATGAAATGGATGATAAAAAAAGAAAAGGCTTGAATATGATTTTTATGTCTAATTGCCATTTGAAATAAGCTTTGGCAATGATCCAAGAAAAATTACAAGCATATTAAAGTCAAGTGAGAAAAAATTATTGCAATCAAGTTTGTTCTTTTAATTGACTATAATCTGAATGCAGAAACAGATGAATAAGTAAGAAGAAAGCGTTTAGCTGAATTTATTTCTGCAGTGAAATGTTGCTCTGTGACAATTTCATTGTACATTTTCATGTTTATTAGCACTGTAAAATTCCCAAAGCCAAGGGAGTGGGTGGAAATGGAACACAATGAGTGAGCTTTTTCCTCAAGTTTGTCACAGCAAACCTACATCAGAGAGCTTTGCTAATTGAGTCTTTAAGGGTTTTGTTTTTTTTATTGGCAAGCCCTAAATCCGAAGCAAATTTGTAGCAAACCCACTAAATGCTACCTGTGTACCCAACAGGAGCTGCCCACTGCCATCACACCCTCCAGGGAAAACCCCCCCTGCCAACCAACCACACAAATCCCTTAAAGCAGAGCTGCAGCACCAGGGACGGATCTCAAATTTATAAGTAAACACATCTGAGGATTTTTATTTGCTCTGTTTAAAAATATTTATCAACAAACAGGCAAAAACCCAGTGCAAAATCCTTCAAACAGCAGCAACCTGCAACGTGTTTGGTGGGAGTTAATCCAGTTTTTGGGATGTGCCTTCTGATCAACAAATGGGAAGGAATTTTAGGGAAGGGAATCCCACAGCTGAGGGAGAACCAGGAGCACATCTGGACCCCACCAAGCCCAGGAGCACAGGGTCAGCCAAGAGCCTACCCTGACTATAACAGGGCAGTGACAAAAAGGAGGGGAAATCCTTTCAATATAATCTGTAAATACAAATTTTTGGCGGCTTGTGCAGTTTCTGCAAGCATCCAGAAGAAAATGAGCGCTATGTGAGAGCATGGATAAATCCAGCTGAAAAGTTAAAGGCTACACATGTACGAGACCTGTGGATAATTTCAGGTTGTAATATCCAGAGAATTCCTGAAGTCCCAGAATAAATCTGTACCCTGGACTGAATATTCACTACTTCCTGAAAAACTACAGACATAAAATCTTAGCAGCTATGAAAGTTTTTGTTCTTTTCTCACCTCTTATATCCAGATTAGCAGTGATTGCTCTTTTCCCCACAGAATTGGCAGCCCAGCAGGCGTAGGACCCCGAATCCTCCTTCTTTGTGTTCCTGATCTCCAGGGTGCCGTTCTTGTTCACCTCGTAGCGAAACGTTGAAAGGGGCTCTATGCTGTCATCCTTAGTCCTAAAGGTGATGAAAACAGGCCTGGGTTACTGCAGGAAGTGTCAGTTCATGGTTAGGGGTTATTGCAGGGGAATTCTGGGACTCAGCTTTGCCACTGAGCAATTAAAGTTAGTTAGGGAGATACTACATGCACAGGCAGCAAATCATAAAGTTTTACACATCAAACCCACAGGGACAGAGTCTAGAAAGTTCTCTAAAATGCTCTGTCTTTAATCTGTAGCTGCCACCTGCAACTTTATTGCACCTGTCATCTGCTGTGACAATCCTGTGATTTCCAACCCTATGGATGCGTGTCCAGGTAAATGTGTTCTGTAAGTCACTGCACTTCCACCTCAATAGTGTGTCCAGACTTGAAGGGTTGTCAGCAAACCCTTCAAGTTTAAACTGACGAAGCTGCAGCAGTATTTGGCTATAAACAGCATGGTTTTGTTTAATGTATGACCTGGCATTTGTCTCAAACATATATTGAGGACTTCCAGGAACTCTTTTTCTCCAAACCAGTTCTTAAGAATTCTCAAAAGAACATTTCAACAGAGATTTACATTATATACAGTTTCGTTGCAAATTTCTATTCTTAACTCCATAGAAATTATAATTAGCAGACTTTTCAAACGTGGGGAAGCCTGCAGGAATTTGTTTCACATGAAAAAAACCCATTTCCCAGTATTTTACCATCTGACATCTGCTGCAGGTGAGGCAAAGATGTCACAGTGCAGGAAGGCGCTGTAACCCACGACTGTGGCGTAGTTTTCCTCATCTGGGGTCAGTATCAGGGGGGCAATATCTGCAGGAGAGAATTCAGGGTGAGCAGCACTGCATTTCAGAACCAGGGATATAAATATTGGCCCTGCATCCTGCCCTTTTCCAGCAAGGGTGTGAGGCTGAGGTGTTTAATGGGAATTTCACAGCTGTTTGGAAGAGTTGCACTGAGCAGCTGAGCTCTCAGAACCTTCACTGACAGATAACCAGGGTTTACTGCTGGACATGGCAGAAATTGAAACATCTAGGAGAGAAAATAGACCCAGTTCTGCTGCCTCTAGAGATGTCTTTTATTAAATAAATTCCCTTCACTCCCTTTCTTCAAAGAACAGACTGAGCATCACAACTGAAATCAAAGATTAAAAGTACACTTAACTCAAAACCAGCATTGTGGCCACAATTCAGTCCCCAGTGGGTTCACTGTTTTTGAATTAAAGTTTTTGAGCCCAACCACAACCACATTGTTAAAATATATCAAAACTCAGGAGTGCCTGTGCTAAGCACATCACACTGCCCATGATAAAACCTGTTGCAAAAATCTGGATAACATTTCTAAAAATCTGGGGCCAGTCCAAAGGAATCATGAGATGCCCATGACCAGTCAATGAAACCATGGAACCCAAAGGAATCATGAGGAGCCCAAAAGAACCATGAGATTCCCATGACCAGCCAAAGAAACCATGGAGCCCAAAGGAACCGTGAGGAGCCCAAAGGAAACATGAGAACCTAAAGGAACCATGAGATGCCCATGACCAGCCAAAGAAACTGTGGCACCCAAGAAACCATGAGGAGCCCAAAGGAACCATGAGATGCCCATGACCAGCCAATGAAACCATGGAGCCCAAAGGAACCATGAGATGCCCATGATCAGCCAATGAAACCATGGAACCCAAAGGAACCATGAGGAGCCCAAAGGAACCATGAGATACCCATGATCAGCCAAAGAAACTATGGAACATAGTTTCTCAGTTCTTGGTTCCTTTGGGTTTCTCATGGTTCTAAAGGGACCATGAGGAACCCAAAGGACCCATCAGATGCCCACCAACAGTTAATGAAACCATGGAACCCAAGGAAACCATGAGGAACCCAAAGGAACCATGAGGAAACCAAAGGAACTATGAGGAACCCAAAGGAACCATGAGATGCCCATGACCAGCCAATGAAACCATGGAACACAAAGGACCCATGAGGTGGTGAGAAGCCCCAGGCTGCTGTGAGGATTCAACTGGGTTGTGGATGTGCCCTCTGGGAGGGGACAGCCCGGGGCACTCACTGAGCACGTTGACGTTGGCGCTGGCCAGGATGGTGCCGTGCTTGTTGGTGGCCTCGCACTGGAACACGGCGCTGTCCTGCAGCTGCAGGTTGGTCAGGCTGATCTCCCTGGTGGAGATTCTCCCTCGGAAGGTCCTGCCTGGAAAACACCAGATTGTGTCAGCAGATGGAGGGGCACTGTGACTGGGGAGCTCCCAGGCTCTCCTCACTGCTTGGAAGGCAAAGGAAAGAACATCTTGAGGTTCCAACCAAGACCGTGCCCAAGAGCTGTGAGTTCCAGGGCTCAGCCTTTGCCAGCAGTCCCATGGCCTGAGGGAAGTGCTCCAGAGCACCAAATTCCAGTAATTTCACCACAGAGACTTTTTGAAATTATAATATTGCTACACCAGTGCTCCCCAGCCACCTGGGCTTACTCAGAAGCACAAAGGAGCCCTCGAGCTGTTCCAGAACCCACCAAAAGATGGGAGAGTTACTGGGCACCTCAAAGGTACCACAGCTCCACATGTGCAACATTCACCACCACCCTCTTCAAGCATCCTGTTTAAATATTAGTTTATTTAAGTAAATAAACAATTCATATCTAAAGAGGTGCCAAACCAGATATCATTTTGTGTGTTGGGACTTGTGGGTCCCCTCAAACTGGGTGATACAGAGGCACACTGTCACCATCACATTTTCTTAAAAATCCCTTTGCCAGGATTCTTCTCCTGGGAAGCTGAGAAGTCTCAGAGAAGAATGAAAACAATAATTATCTCATTTGCTTCTCCTGTTTTTTGCTGCTTTGGAATGTGGCTTGGACATTGTTTTCCCACAGGTGATTGTTTGATTGTTTTCATATGAATTCTTTTGACTTAATGACCAATCACTGTCAGGCTGTGTCGGACTCTGAGGAGAGAGTCACAAGTTTTTAATTATCATTCTTTGTGGCCTTCTGGCGGTATCCTTTCTCTATTCTTTGGTATAGTTTTAGTATAGGTTTAGTGTAGGAATAGAATAGAATAGAATAGAATAGAATAGAATAGAATAGAGTAGAGTAGAATAGAATAGAATAGAATAGAATAGAACAGAACAGAGTAGAATAGAATAGAATAGATATTATATAATTAATATCATATAATAGAATGTAATCTAATATAATAAATTTAATATAATTATTAAAATTAATATAATATAATATAACATAGAACATATACTATAATAATAAATTAGCCTTCTAAGAAGATGGAGTCAGATTCATCACTTCCTTCCTGCCACGAGAGATCCCAAAAATTCCCGAGCACAGCCAAGCTGGGCAGGGCCTGGAGGGCAGCCTGGCCCCTGCACCTACCATCGATGGGCCTCCCGTTGAGCTTCCACTGGATGCTGGGCTCGGGGTTCCCGATGGCCTCGCACAGCAGCACCAGGTTTGTCCCCACGCTGTAGACCCCACCCTCGGGCTTCTTCAGCCACTGGGGAGGCTCTGGGGAAACAGACAGAGCAGGGATCAGTTGATGCTTTTTGGGGCTGCCTAAGAACAGAGGCTAAACTAAATTAAAGGAATAAAAAGCTGTGATATTTATTAAAGGATCTTCAGGTACATTTAGGGCAGCCCCAAGGGCTGCACGCAAAAATGGATGATGGGTCAGGTTTGCACACTTTTATAAGTTTGGTCCATTTGCATATTGGGGTTCATCTGCCAATTACAGCTCCAGCTAATAAAGTCATTCACCCCAGATTTGCTCCCCCAACTCCCTTTTGTTCCCATCTCTGGGCCTGAGGCAGTGAGGTGTCCTTGATTGCCAGGCCTGCAGAGGAATTGTTGTGTCTGCCCCAAATGGGAAAGCAGCAGCTCACACTGAGTGTGGGGTTTGGAGTTACACACTAAAGAACTGCAGGGTTACAAATAGATGGAAAATGGAAAATCTGAAATCCTGAGGCACCGCAGTCTCAGCCCCTCTGCTGTTGCTGGGATTCTCCAGGAGATGGCAAACGCCACCAACACTTCCCAGCTGCTGCTCACAGCCCATCCATCAATGGCTGAGCTGCATTCCTTGTGTTTCCCGTGTAAAGGAAAGGGGAAACTGGCATCAGCACCCGCCAGGGCTGTCCTGCAGGCTGGGTGGGTGCCAGGCAGGGTGGAGGAACGGGCAGTGCCCATCCAAGTGGGAAATGGATGGGCACAGGGCGGGAATGGTTCAGCATTTCTTCAAGGACCCTCAGATGTGAGTGTGATCTATGAATTAAGGTGAGGCTATTTCAAAAAGACAAGGTGGGAACATCCATCCAGTTCAAATTCCCCTCCCTAGGCAGGAGCGAGTGGCTCCCATCACCTTCCCTGGGAGCTGACAGAGCTCCAGGACAGCAGTGATCCACCTTTGATCCACCTGCCCCTCTCCCTGGGCTGAGGAAATGCAACATCACCTCGATTTCCTCTTTTTCCATGCTGTACTCAGAGCAGAGGCTGATCCATACCACATTTAGGAGTGGTAAAATGTTTTCTCATGGCTGGAGATGAGTGGTTTGGGTGCCCACACGGTGGTGGTAGAGGAGCAGCCATGTGCTGCTGCATTCCCCATGTTCCGGGGAAGCTCTGGGAAAACTCAGCTCTGCAGAGCAACCCCTGAGCATCAGGTACCCAAACCGCGTGTGGAACAGACATCCATAATGAGGGAAGGGAAATGAAGGGGAGAAAACGGGAATTTATCTCATAAATGCTTAATTCTGACTGAACGCAGGTCCCTGAGCCCTCAACCCAAAACACAGCTTTGAATTCATCATTTCCCCTTGAAAAGCACCAAACTTCAAGATTTTAACACCAGACCTGACACTGCCTCTTCTGCAAGTGCTGGGAGGATCACTGGGCCTCTTTCCCTGTTAAAAAGGTGAGGTAATGTAGGGAAAACCTGAGGATTCATTAGTTAATGCTCATAAAATGCTTTGAAGATTAACAGAGCTGTTGCCTGGGAATACAGCAACAGACGTTATCAGTTATCAGTGAGATATGCTAAAGCAAAACATCACTGCTCACATTCACACAGATATTTTTTAAAAAACCACTCCTAAAGTGAAGTGCATTTCCACACCCAGACCAGCATTCCCACAGGAGAGCACCCAGGAATGGTTTAATTAATATATAAAGACTGAAGTCAAATTCAAACCACTAAAGCTTATTTAAAATGATAAAATCATCCCACTTCCTTCACACAGCAGGGATTTTTTGACCAACATCCTCACTCAGTGCTTCTTCCCATCCCACAGTGACATGACCACATCTGTTCATCTTCCTGGTATTTGGCTCCAGGGAAAAGCTCTGCAAATACCAGAATATTTTGGTTTTGCAGCTCTTTTTCCTTCTCTCCCATATACACCATGGTTTCACCAGGAAAAGATGAGCCAAAGGCATGGAGGTGAAAAGGTTTGTGGCAGTCCTGATTAAATTGCTGGTGTGGAATTTTCCCTCTAAATCTGCCTTTATATTTCCTTGGTTTGGAGATATTTCAGGATATTTCCTTGGTTTGGAGACAACAGGCACAGGCTGAATAAAAACCATCTGAAGGATCCCTTCCTATCTCCATCTGTGCCCACACCCTGGAGCTGTGAGCTGATATTTGATGTCACTGCTCTCCTTTCTCAATTCTGGAATTGCTGTGGGTGCTCCAAGCAACTGAAGAAGCTGTGAAGTCAGAGGCAATGAGATTTTGCCAGGTGTGAAATGCAATTTTACAGAAAGGCTGAAGAACCTCTTTTCCACGTGGCAGATGTGCTATAGCACTTAAAGTATACAAAATATACACATATTTTTAGCCACTACAAAATCCAGGGGTTGGATAATCAAATAGTTCATCTGGAATGGCAAATATTTCACTGCATCATTTATTCTTCCGGGTAAGAATTATCAATCGGATTGATTTATGTCTTTATGGAAATACTGACAGATCCAGAAATGAAAAGGATCTAAAATGGGTATTTCCAACAGAATCCAAAATACCCACAAAGGATCCAAACATTCCCCTCAGCCTCTCCCACGAGTAGAACAAATTTGGGACATCTAACCAGCCTCTGCCTTGCTGCAGTTTAACTCTCCCCTGCTTTCCATCACCCCTAGGGAACTTGGTGGAGAATCTTCCATTCCTCTCAAGGCTCTTGTGCATTCCCCAGGTATAATTTCTCATAAATTAAAGATATCTCTATTTTTTCCCCCAAATGACATGATTTTGAGCCCTGTGACCACCCCTGCTGCCTTCTCCTGACCTTTCCTGAAGAAGGTGAAGTTGTAAACCTGCTTACTTCAGGTGAGACCATCTCAGTTCCCAGTAGTCTCTTACAGCAACACTTTTCCTTCTATTTTCCAGGATGACTTTTTCCTTTTCTGCCAGAATAACACTTCCCAGAGATGTTCCTCCTGCCATGCAGAGGATTCTCCCAGTTCTCCCGAGCAGGCATTTCCCAGCCTGTGCTGATGAGGCCAATCAGGGCTGCCTGGTGAGAATTGCTCTGCGCTTACCGAACCCATCCTTTCTATCCCACACCACTTTCCCAATTTGTCACTTCAAATTCTCCTCCCAAAGGCTGGGAATCCACCCCACCCCAGGCCAGCAGCAGCTGCTGTTGCCACCTTGGGCTCTGCATCCCTGTTGGAGCAATTTTCCAGTGAAACAGAAAGCTTGAGCCTGATTAAAACACCCAGTTCTGCTTCCCATTAATTTAATCTCTTTTCTTTTGCTCTGGCTGAGTAATAAAAGTATTACGAGACATAACTGCAAAGGCCCTTAGCTATTACATTATTACTATAATTAATCATTATATTGTAACAATTATTTCTATTAAACCCCACCTAGAAGCCTCAGTCGAGATCAAAGTAACTTTAGATCATTATGATCTTGCAAGGTTTGCAGGTTATATGTTCATTTTCTGTTGGGTTTGGTGAACTACAAACCACAACCAAATAAACACCTGAAGTCAAAACAATTTGTGGGCTTGCTTTGCTGGTTTTTTAAAAATAATTCTCATTTTAATAACAACAGTGGGGTTTTTGTGTCTGCTCAGGTATTCTAGGCTACATCCTCCCTTGCAAAGAGAGATTAAAATGCTCAAACAGTCAAACAATTTTCTTGCTGAATATTTTCATATGCTTGGTAATGATTGCCTGAATCTTTGCCCTCAGACTCAGTAGGATTAGGAAATGGGCTGCATGCAAATATCATTAAAACTGGTATTTAGAAGGGTGGGCTGGTTTGAGATCCTCAAATACCAGAAAGTAGAGCAAAAAACATGGCACAGCGACAGAAAAATCCTGATTTACACCCCAGCACTCCACTGAGGATGGCTGCAGGTTAATTACACATTAATTTTTCTTCCATATTTAATTTTCATCTCCCTGCGTGCATCCTGTGAGAGGAACCTGTCGGGTGTGAGGAGCCCAAGAGCAGCAGCAGCTCCCTGAAGCCTCCTGAAATGAATGCTCAGGATGTGCCCTTGGTGTGCTCACAGGAGCTGCTGCAGGAGTGATGAACGTGTCCATCTCTGATTGACGACAGCCACCTTTGCTGCTCAGCAATTGCAGAACACAGCAGGGCTGGGGCTCAGGTTTACCTTGATGCCTTGCATGTGAGGTGACTCCTAATAGAAAGAATCCCTGCTGCTGACAGGAGCCACCTTTAATTGCACAAATCTATTTAATACCAATTGGAAAAGGATTTTTTACATTGCAATGGCTGGAGTGGGGTTATTTCCTTCTTTTCCCTTTTTCTAAGTTCTTATTTGTTAATAAGCAAAAATAACAATTTGCCAGGAAGTTTTCCTTCCTCTGGAAACTGTGGGAGAAGAAGGTCAACATTCTAAACTGCAAAATTAATGTTATTTCTCTGGTATTTTAGTTTTTGCAGCTCCTGCAATTTCTTTGAAGGAAATCGATTTGTTTTTTTGCAGCCGAGAAAATCATCGCCAGATTGTTAAAATATTCTGCTACAGCAGAGATGCTCCAAACCATCTGGAAGGATTTCTAGGAGTCAGCACTTCCCTTCCACCCCAGCTGAGAACTTGCCATGCCCTGGGATCCTCCTCTGCCACAATCC
This sequence comes from Ammospiza caudacuta, assembly GCF_027887145.1. NCBI lineage: Eukaryota > Metazoa > Chordata > Aves > Passeriformes > Passerellidae > Ammospiza > Ammospiza caudacuta. Next base: position 19,964,218 of record NC_080604.1, on the reverse strand, counting down.
CAGCAAGGGCAAGAGGAGTGCAAGGGACAAGGTTGGGTTGGGGGAATGGAGAGGAATCATCAGCCACTGGGAGAAAATACAGAGCAGGGAGCTCAAAGTGCTCCTCTCCCACCAGAAATTGGGTGATCACAGAGGGATGAGGAGCCCTGATGAAAATGAAGCCCTTGGAAGGTTAACAGGGTAAAACTGCCAGGCATTTGTTCTATTTTTTAAGTGCTGAGCAGAGGTTGGAGCGTTTTTCATCAGGCAAATGTTTTCAGCAAGTTTTTCAGCTGAGCCTCAGGGCTCTCAGTTTGTAGATATTTGTGGGCAGAAAAAATGGAAGGGAGAGTTCTTGATTCTGCAACAACTCCTCAGAGCTCTGCTGGCTCCTGGGAAAGAGCATCTCCACCTGATGCACACCTCATGGCTTGGGGAGGAGAAGGGAAAAAGAAGCCTTGGGTACTCACTGAGGTGACAAAAAGGATCATGTTTCCATTTTTTAACTGCTAAAAAATAGTAGAAAGCATCTTTTTTTTACATTGTTTCACAGGTTTTGTGATACTTTTCAGGGATTCCAGAAAACGCTCTCCACTGACATTGTGCCTGTACAAAAATCACAGCAAGGGAACAGGTGAAGGATGCAAGGGGTGATACCTTGGCTGCTCACTGAATTTTCACAGATCTCCCTAAGAGCCCACTTTTGGTGGAAACCAAAGAAAGGGACTTGAGCTAAATGTCCCTCTGATCCAGCCCAGCATAGCCATTTTCACAGTTTTTAAGAGCAAGAAGAATATTTAGATCTTTCTTCTGGCCTTCAGCTTAGTACAAGACATTGCATCAACCTCTCTGCTTGACTCCCTCCCATCTTTAGATTATTGAACTTGCTCACATTTTTTTTATATGTTTTTTATAATTTTATATTGTTCCCTGCTTTTTAAGGCCTTCATGGTTCAGGGGGGAAAAAACCCAAAAAGCACTATTTAATTTTTTTTGTTGCTGTTGTTTTAGAGGTGCTACTTTGTGCAAACCTTCCCAAATTCAAAAGGCTGGCATCAATTTGTGGAGTTGCTCATATTAACAAAGATCCTCCTTCACCTCCCTTCTCCCACCTTTTAGTCCCAAAACAATAATTTTAGTGAAGAGTACTGAGCACCTTCCACATGCACATGGAACTCGTGCTTGGCGCTGCCCATGGGGTTGCTGGCCGTGCACTCGTACTTCCCCTCATCAGCTGCTGTCACTTGGTCAATCTTCAGGGTCTTGCCAAAATTCTCTGTCTCTGGCTCATCCTTGGGCATGTTTCCTGTCACCTTGACCCAGCTGAGATGAGGAGTTGGGCTGAGAACAAAGGAAGAAAAAGAAGATTTTGAGTTGAACGCAAGAAGCTGCTGTGATGCTTCACGTGGCAGAGCTGCTGTTCCCACCCAGGGTTTGGGAGGTGCTTTTAAGGGATTTGGAGCTTTTAAAGCTTTGAAAACTCTGGGGCTACCTAAGGGTTACACTATACAGCTGCTCTGCTGCTCCTTGTTCTGCACAACCCCTGTGAGTGGGATTTTCACCAGGGCAAAGCTGCATTCCTTGGGTGTACCTTGGCATGGACAGTGGGAAAGGAGCTCATCCCCTCCTGCCCCTAAAGGGCACCTGAGGACAGCCAGGAGGGCCAGACTCCATTGAAATGCCTCTTAGGAGGTGGCTGAAATGCTCTTCCCATCCCTAGAAAGAGCCAGAAGTGACACAGAATTGGGGACAGACGTGGTTGGTGACCCCAACACTCACAGGACACACAGACACAGCACCAGAGCTGCTCCTCCTGTGCCCATCTGTGCCCGTGGCTCCATGCCCAGGTACCCAGAAATTCTGCTGTTCCACCAGCCCTGCAAATACCCCATTATTCCCTCCCAGAGCCCTCATGCCACTCTTGTCCCAAAGCCAGCTCCCAGGCCATGCCCTCCTGACTGCCACTGCTCAGGGTATAAATCTTTAAAAAGTGACAGATTGGAAATGTCCCTAATTCCCTATTTTGCAGTTGGGTGCCCCTGAGCTGAGTTCCTTGAAATCCACTTCCATGGTCTGTGGACATTTGGCAGGGTGGATTGGCAGAGATGTAGGCAAAGCTGAGCGTTTTTCTGCTGAAAATGGGAATTTCAGCAAAGAAAAAAACCGTTTTATTTTAAGAGTTGGCATTTTTGAAGGATTTCAATTAAAAGGTGTGCTTGGTGATAAGACAAAGAAGTACTTTGTGTTCTTTCAAAAGTGACTGCTTAAAAAGCCACCTTTTTGTTAAAAAAAAAAATAATTTTTAAAGAGTTCCCTGGAAAATTTAGAGTGAAACAAAAATATTTCTTTCTTTTTACCTTTTTCCAAAGGGACAGAAAGACTTTTTTGGTTTTCTCTTCTTGTATCAGATATTCATGCGTGCACATCAAAATTCATATTTGATTATTCCCAAGGTGATTTCCCTATTAAAATCCCTTGAAAACCTTCTAAAATCAGAGCTGTGCCTTTGGGGGTTGGTGGGGAGTGAATTAGACAAGGAAATGTTGCAACAGGGAAGCAAAACTCACTGCAGATACCTGGAGTGAATCCAACAGAGACAAGTCATTCACCTCCTTTCAGGAATGCCAACTCCACTCCTTGCCAGCTTCCACCAGCAATGCCCTTTCAAACCCATATGGAAAAAACAAAATGCCCCAAACATGTGCAGGCAGATAAATATCCTGACTTTGGAATTTTATGGAGGGAAGAGAATTGCAGAGCCTTTAATGGGAATTATCTGGGTGTGAAGCAGAGCCTGCAGCTCCACGTCCAGCACCAGGGGATGGTGATTTAAAGCTCTGCTCCACACAAAGCCCTGTCCCAGCCAAACCAGAGGGACTCTGCTCTCACTGGGGATTCAGTGAGATTCTCTGCACAGATTCTCTGCTTTTGTGCTGGCAGCTCAAATTCTGCAGTGACAGGCACAGGGCACAAACTGGGACATGGGAAGAGCAAAGCAGGGCTCGTGGCTGAGTGAGCTGGAGGTGCAGCAGCAGCCCTGAGAAGGGAATCGCAGCTCCTTCTCAGGAGGGAACTCAACATTTATTTCCCAATCCCTTTCCTTATTTACCCTCATTTTGGCCTGTGTTATTTACAAGGAATTTGTTGGATTAAGTGATACATTATAAGCTTTTCTTAGCTTATTGGTTTTTAGCACATTATGTTATAAATGTTTTAAAGCTAATCATCTAAAATTACCCTTTGTAGGTCCTACTACAATGCATCTTTCATAGTTCTATTTCTCTAAAATATTTAGTCTTATTTACAAAATCACCTTTTAAAACTTATTTTTAGCTCCATTTCTCTCTCAACAATGAGTGTCTTATTCTATAATATTTTTAAATCAGCATTTCTTAGCTCAAAATTTGTATACAAATAGATACTGTATGAACTTTTTTCAAGTTTAAGACAAGAACTGGCCTACAAGTCTTTAAGACTTCTCTACAAATTCATTTCCCACAAAAATTTCCTTTATGATTTCCCATCATAAAGCAGCTATTTTAACCCTTCCCTCTTTTCCCTTGCTGAAGGGACTCAGCAAAGTAAAGAGAGATTATTTAAAAGAGCCTGGAGTGACAGGACAAAAGGGAATGGCTTCAAACTGAGATAAGGTTTAGAGGGGATTTAGAGGGGCTTTTAGGAAAAACTCTTCCCTGTGAAGCAGCTGGGGCTGCCCCTGGATCCCTGGAAGTGCCCAAGGTTTGAGGTTTGCCCTCTGCTGCTGGATTGATCAGGATCACACTTACACAGCTGGTACTGCTTCACTGTATTGATTCCTTAAAGGATGTCTTGTGTAATATCACTCAAGAACTTTGTTTTTAAAAAACTGATTTCTTACACCTGGAAAATCTCAAATTTTGAAGCAAAACTGAATTGGCAAAACCAGAAAAAAACCATTACAGGTTGTGAACAAAAGCACTGAAGCTGATGCTGACATTATTTAGTTTCTGACATCTCAAAAGTAGCACTACTGAAAAAAATTCAGTTTTTAAAATAGGAAAATTAAAAATAAATCCATACTTACCACCTTATGGTTTTAATTATTTGTTTAGAAGCTACAGCAATAACCAACTCACTACTGTTGCCTGCACTCTGTGCTGCTTTACAGCTGCAGAAAGCTCTGCACAGGAGTTGCATTTAAAACTGTTGCATAATTTGTAATATCCCTTTTTCTTTGCTCATTTCTCCCTCCAAAGGTGATTAAGTTTGTGCAGCATTTTCATTACTCACAGCCCTTCAGCAATGCACTCGAGGAGCAGGACACCTCCCTTGATGACAGTGACTGATGAGCTACTGCCAGCAGATTCAGGAGGGATCAGCAGTTTGGGCTTCCTTTCCTTGATAAAATTTGCTGAAAGATAAAATAAAACAGAAGTTAGGTGGGAAATCTCAGATATTCTTCAATAATGCCACAAATATCACTGCTGGCAGGTTTCTGACAGCCATTTGTGTGTGGGTTTTTTATTTATCTACTCTGAGGCTAATCCAGAGCCCTGATAACAGTCAGAAGGGAGGTGCAGTGATATCAACAGGCAGCAGTGCTGGGAAAACCCTTTTCCTACAGTTTTATATCCAGTTTTCCAAGCACTGGCCCTTCCTATCACCCTTCTGATCCTCTCAATTCCTGATCTTTAGGTTCACATTTCCTTTCTTAGCACCTTTCTTCTGCACTGGCTCCATCATCTTTTAAACCTCAGGTGAAACCTCACCTTTCCTGACATGAGCATCCCACAGAATTGTCCCTCCTGCTCCAATTATTAAATCTACAATAACAGAGATACAATTTGTAAGGGAGACTGTAAAAATAATAAAACAAGATTGAGCTGCACTTGATTCCAACAGCCCATTTGTTCCAGCCTGCCAAACAACGGTTTTAGGATGAAAAATGCAGGGTTCAGTGGCTGCCCAGTTATCACTATCATAACAATTAGCACACTAATGAATCAGTCCCCAAATTGTGCTAGTTCTTTAAAAAATAGCCAGTTATGGATGGTTTGGTAAAAGACCACATAGATCTCCCTGAACCATTTTCTCATTTTTAATTTTAATTTCCCCTTGCTTGGTATCTGTGCAGATCTGTGTCACAAGAGCCCTGAGTGCAGCAGGACACGCTGGTGCCTCTGGACACTCTCACACATTTCCCATCTGCCCTCCACCTCCTGCTGCCAAAGGCAGCCAGGCTCCTTCCCAGCACGAGTTCAGACATCCCTTGGAGGGAAAAACTGCTCCTGGTGGGCAGCCACAGCGCACAAACCCTGCCTGTGCTGCTCCAGGGCTCAGCTCCACCGGCAAAGTCAGGGCAGTGAGGAGAGCTCAGAGTTATCCATCCCAAAACACTCCAGGATAACCTCCTTTTCAGAAACCTCACTGCTTGGCAAAAAAAAAAAATAATCTCCTAGAGGAGGTTAAAATTTGGCATAAAAAAATACTTTTAAAAGGTATTTAACCAAAGAAATGAAGAGCCAAGAGCTACAGAGTCTAAATTTCATGTATTTGAAACAAAAGAAAGCAGGAGGAGAATTGCTCTGAGTTATCCATCCCAAAACACTCCAGGATAACCTCCTTTTCAGAAACCTCACTGCTTGTCTGGCAAAAAATGTATAGGAGGTTGAAATTGGGCATTAAAAGAAAAAAAAATAAGACTCTTAAAAGGTATTTAACCAAAGAAATGAAGAGCCAAGAGCTACAGACTCTAAATTTCATGTATTTGAAACAAAAGAAAGCAGGAGGAGAATTGCTCTGAGTTATCCATCCCAAAACACTCCAGGATAACCTCCTTTTCAGAAACCTCACTGCTTGTCTGGCAAAAAATGTATAGGAGGTTGAAATTGGGCATTAAAAAGAAAAAAAAACTAAGACTCTTAAAAGGTATTTAACCAAAGAAATGAAGAATCAAGAGCTACAGACTCTAAATTTCATGTATTTGAAACAAAAGGAAGCCAGTGGAGAATTGCAGGAATGGGCACCTGCTGCCTGCAGGATATTTCCAGGATCTGCTCCACAGAGAGGGGCAGGCAGAGCAGTGGGAGTGGGAATGCACAGGATGAGAAGGGCTTTGCTGCAGTGTCACCTGTGCTGGTGGCACACAGGGCACCACAGAGACAGAGCCAGCTCCCATCTAGATGGAGGTGATGGGGACAGCCACCACAGGGCACCCAGACTCCATAAATCCACACCCTGAGCTCATCCTGGAGCAATGCAGCCCCAGGCTGACCCCTGGGACGTGAATTCATGGTGTCAAACCTTGGCTGTCTCATCCCAGAGCTCTTTTAACAGCCAGAAAAAGATTTGGAGCATCCAGCTCTGGCTCCTGCTCTGAATTGATAACATGAGAAACCCTGAACATCAATGTCCTCACTTCCACCCCCTCACAAAGCTCCTTTCTCAAGTTAAAACCCCTGCCTTTTTCATTAAAAGCCCTGCAGATTGCTCTCAGAAACTACAAGATGAGCCATTTGTGCTCCCTGGACTGCTTAAATCCACCCCATCACAATCAAGAGGCTTTTGTGATGTGTTTTTTGAGCAGCTCCCATTTCACCTCAGCTGGTGGAGTCTCAGTTCAAAGGCTAAAAACAGATGGATTCAACTCACCCTTAGTAACAGCAGCGTTAGGTGAGCCTGAGTCATTAGCATGCTTTACTGAAATAAATAAAAATGACAACCAAACAAACATGCAGGGTTGAGACAGAATCAAAAGAAACCATAAATCAACCAAAACAAAACCATGCCCCTCCCCACCCCCCAATTTCCGCCCCAAAAGAAAGAAAGAATGAAAAATATAAAAGAAAGCAACAGATGAGCAACTGAGTTTTGAAAATGCAATGAAAATGCTTTAAAGATTTGTGTTATTCTGAAAAATACATCATGGGTGATATAGTCAGCATTTCATCCTTGCTACGTACAGTAATAAAAATCATTAAGTATCCAGAAAGAGAAATGTTATAAAATGTTATTCATTCTCCTGTTTCTTACAGCTTGTTTTTGTCCTATTTATGTTTCATGCAGTCCCTCAGCAGGCCCTTGGCACAGGGAGGAGTGGGCAATGTCAAGCTGAGTTTACAGAACCCTTTCAGTTCGTGCCTCTCATCTTTTCCTGGCCCAAGTCCTGTGGCTTTGATGACAAGATGGACACACTGAAGTGGCTTTTTGGGCCACTTCCAGGGCTACCAGCAGCCAAAACCCATCTTGTTTTTCTCTAATCTCTGTGTGCATGTGTGGGGGACTGAACCCATCTGAAAAGCCATGGAGAGCAACATTAAATTTCAATGTTTTTCTCACAATTATTACCCTAAGATGCAGTCTAAGCAAGCATTAAACACACAAAGCCACTATTAATCCTTTTTCTTTTTATCCCAACAAGAAAACTCAAAAATCACATATTAAACATGAGGGTTTCATTCATGAAGACAAAATTCTCCTTGGTTTCTGGGCTGTGTAAGTCTGAAAGATCCACAATGAACAAGTGAAATCTTAAATTCCCTACACATCATTTCATCAAGGAACTGGAAACACCTCTTGTGTTTCTGGTGCTCCAGGCTGCCTGGAAAAACCTGGAAAACATCATCCTTCCAACCTCACTGCTGAGGGTGGAGCAAACCAGGCCTTGCCCAGGGCAGAGGCAGCCACAAAGTCCTCAAAACAAAAACCCAGTGAATTCCCATTCCTGGGGGAGCTGCTGGACTCAAGAGCAGCAGATTTCCCTAATGCACCCTTGGCTTTCACTGTGGGGACAGCAGGAGGAAGGTCAGGGCACTTTTGGGGTCTCACTGTGATGCCTTAGGATTTTAGCTTTTAAATGTTTCAAATCCTGTACTGCTTTGGTGTATAACTGACACATAGAGTGTCAGCTACTGTCTTCATATTTTGGGCAGACACAAAAATTCCTCTCCAGGCCTGGTAATCAAGGATACCTCACTGCCTCAGGCTCTGAGAAATGTAAACAGCAATGAATTGGGGGTCAAACTTGGTGTTGAAATTACTTCATTACCTGAAGCTGTAATTGGAAAATTAACCTCTAATATGTGAATGGACCAAACCTACAATTGTCTGAAAAACTCGTGGCCATTGTCCATCTTGGGTGTAGCCTCTGGGAGGCTCCTGATTGCTCAAGGTGTGCCTATCAAAGGCCTTTAATAAATACCCATTTTACTCTCTTAATTTTGTCCAGCCTCTGTTCTAGGCAGCCATCCCAAGGTGACCCAGATGGGACAGGAGAAACTGATGCCTTGGGATGGCCACCTAGAACACAGGCTGGAGCAAGAAGCTTTTCTCAGTGACATTTAGCCCCAAGAATGAGGTCAGTAATGCAGGAAATAAACTCAGCAAGGTGCCCTGTGTTGAGAGAGCCACACATCTCCATGCAGTGCTGCCTGGGGAGCTCAGAAAGCAGCAGCAAACAGAGAGCCCGGCCCCACACTCACAGCGGGAAACCTTGAGCGTCATGGGCATCTTCTGCACGATGGTCCTGAGCCTGGGGAAGGCTGCAAAGCAGCAATAATCACTCCTGCTGTCACTCTCCTCCACGTTGGCAAAGTAGAGATCTCCCTTCAGGCTCATGGAGACCCTCTCGTCCTGTGGGATGTGCTGCAAATCTGGCAAGGGAAAGTAATGGTGAGGTGGTGTGGGAATTGGAAATACAGAAACTTGCACAGACCTTGAAGGGTTTGATCTGCATCCTTGAGAGATGCTTGGATTGATGTAAAAATACACATAGACATTAAGCAGAAAAATCATAAACTTACATTTCTATAGCTGTAGATGAGAATATGGCTGAAGTAAATGAGAAACTGTACTGATAAGATGGTGAAGGGTTTATAATGTAGGGGTGGGGTTGTATGGAATAAACTAAGAGTTTACAAGTTATGATAGAAGCATATGTGTACATGTGATAATAGCCCATTGGATAAAAGTATCCACAATGCAGCAAAATTAAGTAAAGGTGATAGGTTAGAAAAACAAAATAAACCCTGTGGCAACTGTCCATTGGGTTAGAAAGTTCTGTATTGCCTTGTAACAAAGAACCTGTGACTACTCTGAGCTATGGCCGAGTTATTGCTCCTCTAAAACCTCTCAGCCTCTGAGACTGATGTTTATCTGAGCAATAAATCGTTCTTAGCCTGAAAATAGTCTCATCCCTCCATTTCTAGCAGCAAATGATAAGGTGGGAACTACACAGGGCTGTTTCACCAAATGCTCCCCTCGTGTGCTGCCTTCCAGATACAGAGAATGAAACTCTGAAGTAAAAGAGGCAGAAAATCCAGCAGAGGCAATGGGTTATTTACCAATATTCAGTATAAAAGTGATTAAAAATATTTTTATATAATAATGTATACCTATATAACTGATAAGGAAAAATTGATAATTAAAAAAGAGTTGTTTTGCTTTCCAAAAGCCAGAAATTCCTGCAGAACAGAAATGCTGCAGAATAACAGGACAGCAACCCACCAGGAGCTAATCATATAAACCTGGCGGATTATTTTTCCCTTAGGATCATAAATCAATCATCTATTTATGGAAAGAGGAAAACAATTATGATAGAAATAACATATTGACATGTGATATCCTCTTTCCTCTAAATGCAGGACTCCTCATCACTGACAGACTCAGCAATATATAAATTATTTGATATCTCATATTTAATGAGATGCTGTGTCAATGCACTCAACAATTTAACTTTGGGTCATGTCAAACCAGATCTCTACTCTCCATTTTTAAATTTTGTTCTTCAATATCCAGATATTTCTCCCAAGTACTTGCACAATTACAATTCCTACCCATGACAAATCTGCAATGAAGCTGCTCTGAAAGACAAATGCTTTGAGCCCCCTTGTATGAATTGTGCAAAAACCATTTACTCACCAATATTCATCCAGTAGATATGCAAAGGGGGGATGCCTTTTGGGGGGTTGCAGTGCAGGATCACAGAATCTCCATGCTCCACATCCAGAGGCTCGATTTTCTCTTTGGGGAATTTTGGTACACCTGCACAAAAAAGCAAAGAAATTCCTTTATTATTGAAAGAGGTTCCTCTATTATTGGTACCTTTTGAAAATTTGCCTTTTGCTTTCTTCTTGATACATTTTTAATAAAATATTGACCTTTACATCATCCTTTGCATTCTCTGGCTTTAATATCAATTTTAATTTACACAGAGGCACAGAGAAATAATGAGTTTTACTCAGAGTAGGAAATCCCTGCATTCTGGAACACTCACAATAGGAATCTCTTCATTCACAAAGTTCTTGGAGCATCCTATCCAAAGCCAGGCCCTGAATGGAGATGTTTAACACTTGTTTGTGATGTCCTGTGCTTTGCTTTGGCTTTACTTTAACACAATTCTTTTCAAACACTTTCTTTAGCTCCTTTGTGTGGTCTGGAAGGGACCAGTCAAGGCCAGAGGGTCCCTAAGGACAAGCCTGGCACCGAGGGCTGTGCACTGGTGGGGCCCCAGCTGGTCCCAGTGATGCTTCAGGTATAGATTTTGTATTTTTCACATTCTGTGCTGCTTTAGTGTGCAGTTCTGAGCTCCATATCAGGGCATGGTGAGCTCTGTGCACAGAGCAGGGAGACAAAACAATTCCTGCTCCAGCTGGGCACCAAGGACAAATGACCCAAATCTCAGCCCAGGAGCACAAACCCCGTGGGCTGCAGAGAGAAAAACAAGCAGGGTGGGACTGCAGGGCTAAAGCTGGAATGGGACAATGAACTGCAAGGTGCAAATGGAGCAGAACTGATCCCAGGGACAGAGCCCGTGCCCGGCCGTGCATTTTGGGGCCATTTTGGTCCATCTTATGGCAATTTTGGGTCCATCTTGGGCTCATTTTGTGATCATTTTGGTCCATTTTGGGCTCATTTTGTGTCTATTTTGGTTCATCTTAGGTGTAGCCCTGGCTGGGCTCTGGTGCTGCCCAAGGTGGGTCCATGGAGGAGATGCTTTGAATAAATCCCTGCTTTATTCTGTGACTCTGCCCAGCCTCTGCTCCAGGCCAGCCTGCTCAGGGCATCACCAGGAGATCAGGAACCAGCCTGGGAGTGTGGAACGTTCTGGGAAGCCTTGGATCAAACATGGTTCCTAAGGACCCAGTGCAAGTCCTTGCAGGTGAGGACAAGCATCAGGCTCCTGTCACGGCTCTCCTCCATCTCCAGGGTCAGAGGAAGGCTGCTCTGAAGCCTCTGTTGCCTCCTCAGGCCTGGAAGCTCAGCCTGGATTCCTGCAGGGCTGCAGGGATAGGCTTGGCACAAAGCTCCCAGGGCTGTACCAGGGCTGCTCCAGCTGGGCTCAAACACAGGATAAATTGTTCATGGATCAGTGTTTCACCACCCACAGCACCTGATGCCAGCACTTTGTTCCAAGCTTGGAACACCTGGGCAAATCTGGATGCCCAAAACGCCACTGGAGCTGATGTGGGAAAATGAGGAGCAAAGCTGGGTTGGAGCCCACCCCAAACCAAAGGAGGCTCAGCTTGGAGGTGATCCCAGGAAAAGCAGCCTGCAGGATGGAACCACCCTTGAAGGAACTGAGCTGAGGCAGTTTCAGGGCTGACGTCACCTCCTGCTTTCATTCCAGGCAAGTTCCAACTGGCCAAAGTTTCACTTCAGACCAGCATCAAGCAGCAAAATGAGCAGCTTAATTAAATGAAATGAAGCAGCAAAGGATGGAGAAGGTCCTGGCTGTGCAGAGTCAAACTGGCACAGCCAACATCAGCCCCCTGTCACAAAAGGGACTCTAGAACTTGAGACATCAGTGGTCCAGCAGGGAACCTGCAACATCCCAGTGCAGGGGGCAAAGGAAAGGAGAGGGGGAGAAATGCAGGGATGGGACTCTGAGGACACTTAACACATCTCAGGATTAGTAAACATGAAAAGAAGCAATCACTCCAGTGCTGAACGCAGACTCTGCAGAGATTTTATCTCCATCAGGGTTATTAATAGGTTAGGAATTCTTAGGAGAGGCAAAATGCAGCTGATGAGCGTCACCCACTCTGTAGGTGAAATTTCAGGTAAAAAAAAGAGCTGCATATTCATATCCAGTACCTTCAGCAACCTGCACTCTTCAAGCCCTGGGAAATACATCTGCTGACTGCAGAGGTGGAATATTTTCCAGCAGGAAAAAGCCAATTTCGTGATCTAAAGCTTATTTATTCCCCAAAGCACGTCACTCCCAACACAACTTTCAATAAGCTGGGTCAGGGAAGGATAAAGGGATTTCTGACCAAACCAATAGATCAGCAAATGGACTAATATGGCACCACTTATTTAGGACATTGGAACCCCTTGTTCAAACTCATTTTTTGCCTCATTTAGCAGAACAGAATCTGGGTTTCTGATATCCCAGCTGGGTGCCATAACCACTGGGCTTCTCAGTGAATTTCTGTGGCCAGTAATTACAGAATTATACAGAAATTTACTGAGTCCCACCAGGAGACAGTGACAAGCCACAGTCCTGGTGTCATTAGCTGGCAGCACAGACATTCATCTCCAGATGTTGGCAGCTGGACTTCACTGGAGGAAGCAGCAATTTGACCCCAAATGTCCTCCACCTCCAACAAGTATTTGCACCACAGGTCCTTCCACGCCTTTGTTTTTGCTTAGTTCACCATGAAAAGCACTGAAAAACTTTGATTTTCATCCTCATAATGGATGAATTTGACTGGTTTAATCCTTGAAGCTTTGCAAGAAATGAAAACTCGTGATAAATTCCTGAGCCAAACCCTCTGACAAGCATAATTTTTTTGCTGGGGTCCCACTGGTCTCAAAGACTAGAAAAAATACCTACTTCTGAATTCAATTTATTAAAAATAAAAAGCTTCTGTCACATTAGACTTTGCCTTTTGCACATCAATCTTCAGAATGTCTATGCAGGCAATATTTTGGATATTTTTGCAGGGCTGCTATGTTCCAATTAGAGGACATTCTAGAATCAATCACCACTGATTTGTGGCTGATCACAGAAAGTATCACAGCTGAGTTCAACTCCACAGCATAATAAAATAAACACAAAATAAATCGTGCCATGGAAGTGTTTGATATTGAACAGAGTTCTCAGTGCAGCACAGAATTCCAGCTGATGTCTCTGCAGTGACAGCAGTGACACTGCTCCAGCAATACTCCATGGAATCCCCACACAGGGATGTGATGGGAGGGGACAGAGGGAGAGCCGAGGGGACAGAGGGAGAGCAGAGGGGACAGAGGGAGAGCAGAGGGATTTGCTGACTCTGAGGAAGCCCCAGCAGGGCTCTCACCACACACAAATCATGGGGTGTGAGTGGAACAGCCACGGGGAGGATGGAAACCTGCACTCCCAACTCCAGCTATGGAGAATCTCCCAAAATCCCACCCTGACACCTCTTCAAATACTCCTGGGAAAGACTTTGCTGACCAAGGGTTTTTCCTGACAAGGCTGCACTCAAAAACCAGGACTGAAGTGCTCTGACAGTGTGTGAACCATGCAAACAGAAGACTATCAGTGGCCAGAGCCATTTGTGCAAGGAGCCAGGATCTGTTTAATCCCTGGGGTGACTCAAAGTTCAGTGACTGAGCTGTGCTTGAGACCAGGCTGGAGCACCACGTTTGGGGGGCTGGGAAAAAATCCAGAAAGGAGCCTGAGTCTCTCCCTCTTATCCCTTCAGAAAATGCAGTTTCTCAACCTAAAGCAAACAGGGAGACACCAATACAGTGCAATAGAAAGGCTTAATTTGAGTTTAGCAGAAACAGAGATTAGCAGAAATACAGCAAGCAGAGCTGGGAACTCCAATCCTCAACATTGCTCCAGATTTACTCAGGGATCCATTTAGGATACCTTGTCCTACAGATCAGTTTTTGTCCTACAGCTCACTTTTTGTCCTACTGCTGGTTACAGTGGCTTCACACTAAAACTGTATCAATTATGGCAATTTATTCCAGTTTATGTGAGAATGGAGCCCATTCCATCAGGTATTTTACATGTTTTGGGGTCAAGTGTTGAGAAATGGAACAAAGGAAAAGCATTTCTCCAGGTAACCTGTCCTTGAGATCCCTGCGTCTTGTTTCTACCAATGTCAGGTGCAAAATGGGAGTGAATTCAGGATGATAAATCAGCAATCAGCAAATACATTGTGAAATTATTGTAGAAAAACATCACTGTGACCTAGGTCTGGTTTTATAACTTTCCCTCTGGATTCTACTGAAGATGTCCTGGGATAAAGGAGAGCTGAGCCTGATCCATCATGGATTGTCTCATATTTTTCCTTGCAAATAAACCCTTAAAGGATGTAAAGGTGAGGCAAAGCAGAAATAGTCAAGAATTTTCTATAAACTCGAAATTTCCAGCTCCTTAGACACCTAAATTAGTATCTAATTATAATTTTTCATACAGATCTGTATCCTGTACAGCAAACAACCCAACATTTCAAGGAATCTGAACCATGACTTGCAGTCCCTGATGCTGAGCTGCTCTGAGTGAAGCTTGGGAGGTTTCCAGGGCTCATCTCTGTGCCTCAATTGATATTCTGATGCATGGAGCAGGAGCAGTAGTTAAATCTGTAATTTCCAGTGCAGCCTTTGAACTGGTTATGAGATACAACCCTGCTTGTTTATGGATTTTTTAATTGCTGCCTTAAATTGAAAAAGTTAGCAAAGCCTGGCTGGGAGTCCACTCACTCCTGAAGATGTGGAATGGAATCAGTGACAGCTTTTTTCTGTGTAATCTCTGTTATCCTCGCCCAAATGCTGGCCACGGGCAGGAATCAGAGCAAGCTCCACGATTTAGGTGCTCACAGGGGAAGGTCACTGGCTCAGGAGGCAAGAGGGTTAATTTTCATCCCCATCACCTGCAAAGTCTCAGTGAATTGCTCTCGTTTGTTTTCTCTTCCATAAAGGCTACACCAAAGCCTTCACAAAACCTCCTGCTTCAATATCAGCTCAGCATCTTGTACTGATTTCAGGATATTCACACCTGAGTGTTTGAATATTAACTCAGGTCTGCCTTTCTATGGAATTCTTGCCCTAACATCACATCAGAGCACAGCCTGCCATGGGATAATTTTACATTCAGCCAATTTTTCCATCCTCAGGTCTCTGGTCTTTTGGAGCAGCAGCTTTAGAAATACCAAGCATAAATCTTAACTCAGTCTGCTGTGAAGAGTCTTTCACAGCACAGTTAATTAAAGAAGTTTAAAGTGTACTTCTTCTCCTTCCTCTGGCATTGGGCCTGCTCACTAATTCAAGCAGCAGATTCCCGAAATGCTGGAGGAGGGGAGCTGAAGTCTGTGTTCTCACCATTTAAATTCATTTTCATGCTGAATGTATCTTGTAACAATCTGGCCTTTGTTAGTGCTGCAAACACATCGAGATCCTCAGAGCCCATTCTTCCCCCTCTCCTTAATGTCATCCTACATAGGGGAGGTGGGGTATTTTCATTATGTAGGTGAGATTTAATGATCATTTCTGCTGACATTTCTATTGCTTCCCTGGAATGACTACTGTGAGTAAACACTCTTTTGTTCTCCTTTTCAGCAGCAGCCTCACAGACCCAGTATTCTGCTTCTGCAGTGGAAATGTAATTTATGAAAGAAACTGCCCTGCTCTGCCTCGCTGGGGTTTTCTTCCCTTCCCTGGCACGATGACTTTGCCAAGGAGCTTTACATCTGCCCTGAATGCAGCTGGCACAGCTCTGCCACCTCTGCATCATCATCATGAATGCAGGGAGTGATCTCACATGTACCAGTCTGTGCTCCAAAACCTGGGGGTGAATAGAGGTGATTTATCCCCAGCCCCTCCCTGGCAGGTTCTGATTTACAGAGGATCTGTGCACCAGCAGCTCTTTCACTGGGGCACAGTTGTAGAGCACTTTAGAAAATCAAAGGTGCCTTCTACTCCTCTCTGAATCCTCATTTAATTTGCAGCTTTTACATTGCACCAGTAAATGAAAGAACTGATGGCAGAAGAGTTCTAATAACAGCAAATGTGCTTCAAAAGATGTGTGAGTTGGGTAAATCCCTCTAATACATTATCTGTACCATGTATTTTTTTTGCTGGGTTTAGGAATTTGCATATATTAGCACTAAAATTCCTCTTGCTTTTGATAACAACCATGTTTGTAACCCCTCCATAAATTTGTTGCCATCCACTCCCAATATATTTAATATCTCCTTAAGCTACTCTAGACTGTTCTTCATTAAAAGCAAAAAATCTCCTCTCTGAATACAGATTCAATAATCCCAAATACAGACATCAACTCCTTGCTTTCCATCTTGTTTAGTTCAGTAGCAATGGAATTTCAGAATATTCTGCTGCTGGAGGTACAAACAACACTGAGGACTTTAAGTCCCCTCAAATGCAATGAGTTTGAGACATTTTGCTTTAGAAAGTTGTATTAACCCCACTGCCCAAAGTCAACAGACATAAATGGACTCCAAAGTCAAAAACTGTGTCTGAAGTTTGACTGCATCACTCTCCTGTCCCTGCCTGAAACTCCAGCTGCCATCAGCTGCCCATCCTACCCTTTCAGCAGTTCAATAAACCTCAGCTCACTGTCCTAAAGCTTTCTGCAACTCTCCTCTGCTGAGGAAAGCTCTTCCCTAAAACAGCTGCAAGGTGGTGGAGTCTAACCCACAGAGCAGCACCCGGAACGCCACAAATTCCTCACCCAACACCAAGCCCTGGCATCAGAATTACTGTGTGGCACATTGTAACATGAAAAAGCTTTCCCAAAGAAAAAGAAATCCATAAAGCAGGATGGAAGGAAAAGAAACATGTCTTTCATGAGGAGCCCTCATAAAATACATTTACATGGCAGCCTCAGCTGCTTCCTCCCTCCCAGGAACCCTCCCAGCCTTTGCAATGTCTTGTTTTTAATGTGCCCACAGCACCAGGACTCTCCCAGCCCTGGCTGTGCCTGGAATGCTCCTCAGGATTATTTCCTATGCTGAAGACAGGACAAAAATGTTTATTCATGTTTCTCATAGCCCATTTCATCTGCCAGGAGTGTTTTCTGTACAAAAGCAGCCACCTCCTGTCACTGTGGGGCTGAGAAGGCTGTGGATGCATCCCCTGCCACATGGATTCCACCTGAGCATGGAGCTGTCAGATATTTCATAACAAAATACTGAGGGAGCTTGGAAATGCAGGATCTCATCTGAAAAAATCCACTGTGATGCCACTGAACTGCATCGCAAAACCTGCTTCAGGTTCTCACCCTGCTCCATCATGGAGCTGGGAGAGTTTCTTGTCCTTTCTCCTCCCTCTGGGAAGATTCTGCTTCTGATTTTCCTCTTCTCATTTGTATGTTTCAATCCTGAATTTAGAACCAAAATGTGTGCTCATATTCCAAGCTACAGGTGATCAAATGGATTGGTACAAACCAGTTGTTTCAGCTTGGGGACAGAGTTAAATACTGAACCTGGTTGGGCTGTGTTAAGGGCTGAACTCAATGATTTTAAGAGCTTTTTGCCAACCTTAATGATTCTTTGATTCTATCCATAAATTTCATGCCACTTCTACAAACCTGGTCTTTAATCCCTCATTTCCCTCTCTGCCCTTCCTCTGTGCTAATAAAGCACAAACTTCTAGGATCAGTAATTTTCCCTGCTTTATTTTTAAGCTTGTTTTCTATTCCAGTTCCACAGCTTTATTTTTCTACCCATCAGTATTTATCCCAAACTCTGAATGCTGCTGACATCAGATTAATGAACTCACAGCTGATCAAACCATTTCCCCTGGAGTTTTCAAACATTTGCATCAGTTGCTATTTTGCAGTAATAACCTGTGGGAGTTGATAGTTCACTGGTCTGAAATCCTACATCCAGATTTAGTTTCTGTCCTCAAAACCAGGAATTTAATTAAATTATTCCAAGAAGAAAATACCATTTTTTTCTCTGAATGTTCATTGAATAACAAACAACTCATGTTTTGCCATGTGAGCTGGTTCTTTCCCGTTTATTTTGAGGAAAGACAGTTCTCATCTTAATAATAAAAGTAAAAATTACAACAGAAATGAAGGGCTTACTTGGAACAATCAGCTCAATTTCCTCTGACATGGCAGTTCCCAGCACATTGGAGGCAAAGCAGCGATATTTCCCTTGGAAATTGTTGATGATTCCCCGGTTTTGGATCACAAAAGTTCCAGAGTTGTTAGTTGTGACTATCCTGGGGTCAGATGATAAATCAAATGGTTTTCCATCCTTAGTCCAGTTAAAGCTGAAAAAGCAAAGGATTGTTACAGTGGGCAGGCCTCAGGACAGCATTTTGGTTTAAAGGAGGGGTAAATATGGGGCCCTGAGGGTTTTAGCAAAATAAAAGGAAAAATTTGATGGAAGAGGAGAGAACTGAATGGCAGAGTGCCACTGTGCCCCTCTGCCTCGTGCTTGGGCACATCCCTCCTTCCACTCTGCTTTTCTTGGCTGTGCCATGACAGCAGAGCACAGAGCTCAGACCTAGGACAGACAGAACATCTGGGAAAGACGCACACCCACAGCACCTGCAGGCTGGCAAAAGCTGTGCCTGTCATGGAATTGCTGCTTTGGAGTGGCAAAGATCCACAACAGCTTTCCCACCCTCCACCAGGGCTGAACCAGAAGAAATTGAGATGATTCCACTGAGGTTCTCCTTGCCATAGATCCATTTGTAGTTGTGATGGTGCTGGGGGGTGATTTTGATAAATGCTGTTCCTGTGCCTGCAATTCTGGATTGAAATTTGCCTAAACTGATTTAAAATCAGACAGCTGGAAACTGCAGTAACATCAATTTAGTGGCAGATGTACCTTTCTTTTTGCTTTTAAGAGAATAAATAATTAACAACAAAACCATTGTTTTGGCACTTCAACGGTCTTGGCAAAACTGCCTTGCTCCATGATGGAGGGAATATGGGATCCTTCAGGATGGAGGGAATATGGGATCCCTGCTCCAGGAATGAGGGAATATGGGATCCCTGCTCCAGGAAATGAGGGAATATGGGATCCCTGCTCCAGGAATGAGGGAATATGGGATCCCTGCTCCAGGAAATGAGGGAATATGGGATCTGTGCTCCAGGAATGAGGGAATATGGGATCCCTGCTCCAGGAATGAGGGAATATGGGATCCATGCTCCAGGAATGAGGGAATATGGGATCCCTGCTCCAGGAAATGAGGGAATATGGGATCCCTGCTCCAGGAATGAGGGAATATGGGATCCTTGCTCCAGGAATGAGGGAATATGGGATCCATGCTCCAGGAATGAGGGAATATGGGATCCGTGCTCCAGGAAATGAGGGAATATGGGATCTGTGCTCCAGGAAATGAGGGAATATGGGATCCATGCTCCAGGAAATGAGGGAATATGGGATCCACGCTCCAGGAAATGAGGGAATATGGGATCTGTGCTCCAGGAATGAGGGAATATGGGATCTGTGCTCCAGGAATGAGGGAATATGGGATCCATGCTCCAGGAAATGAGGGAATATGGGATCCACGCTCCAGGAAATGAGGGAATATGGGATCCATGCTCCAGGAAATGAGGGAATATGGGATCCTCCATGATGGAGGGAATATGGGATCCTTGTTCCAGGATGGAAGGATTATGAGATCCCTGCTCCAGGTGAAGAGAATATGGGATCCTTTCTCCAGGATGGAGGGAATATGGGATCCCTGCTCCAGGATGGAAAGAACATGGGATCCCCTCACCTAACAGGCACTACCACATCATTTAAATATGCCAGGAAACTTTCCACTGGTGCACTGACAAACAGTGGAACAAAGGGAATTTATTATCATGCTACAAATCCCCATTCAGAGCTCAATTAAAAACTACCCAAATCGCCTTGATCTAAACAAAAGAATGCCTTTTAAAGTTTAAATTGTATTGCAAAGAAAGGAGAAGGGAAAGATTAAAGAGAAAAAATGACATTCAAACCAGCTATTAATTGAGCCCAAACACCATTCAGGGGTGAAAGCCTCAGGAGGAGTTTTTACTGGGTTATTATTACACTCTTGTTAGTCACATTTTCATTAAAAATCTTTCTTTTTTCCACACTGGTGTAAAATGCACAGAGCTTACCTTTGGATATGTATCTGAATAACTCTTTCTGTGTCTGTCTGTACCATCACCACAGCCCTGCTGAGGTTAGGCATGGACAAGGTATCTGATAAAATGCAAATTGCTGTTTGAATACACGGTTTAATGTGGTTGGGATTTTTAGGGTTGCTGTGGAACAGGCAGAGGAACAGCTGGGCCCCTCTGATTACCATGACACAGCCCATCTTTTGCAGCACAACCCAGACAAGGGTTTTTTAAAACCAGGGGGTGAATTTGGCACGTGCCAGAGAAATCAAACATCCCCCAGCAAGGAAAACCATGTTGATACCTATTCACAGGGTGAGGGGAAGTGATGGAGCAACAAAAGCTGAATGGCCTGAATGGAAAGCCAAACCTTAACCCTGCTGAGGATGATGAGCAGGTTTTTGTGCAGCAGCTCCTGACAGACACAGCAATGTTTGGCAAAGGTTAAAAGCAAACCCAGCTTCTGTTTGCTTCTCCAAGCAGTACTCACGTGGGCTGGGGGTTTCCTCTGGCTTCACATTTAATGGTGAAGTCCTCATCAAAGGGGTAGGCAACCTGGGTGTGGGATTGCTCTGTGATTGTTGGAAGCTGGGAAACTGAGCACAAAGAATTGGGTTAAAACAGAGTTGCAGACAAACTGGGATGCCCTCGAGCGGAGAGGGACAATGCAGTAATATTGCATTATTCCTGCAGAAAGTGAGCCTTGCCTTGGGAAAAGGATGATCATGGACATCACCCTCTGGCCACTGTCACTGCCTCCATGGCCAACAAAAGGCCTGGCAGAGGGACAGTGCCCACCCTTATTCCCCTCCAAACCCACCCGGTGCAGAGGGGAGCTGCGACCACACCAGAGCCAAAGGCAGAGCACGGAGCTGTGGCAAATTTATTCACAGTGAAGTCAGAAACTGGATTTAATCCAGACACAGATGCACACACATGAAGTAGCAAACTGCTGCCTCCATCCTGGATAAAATTGCCAGAAAAGCCCTGGACTGCAAGGCTGGTTTAATGCCTGCCCCAGGGTGCAGCTGCGTGGTCACGCACCAAGGCTGCACCAACTTCTGGGTCTTTCTGAGGGAATTAAAGTGTTGCAAAAGCCTGTGTAACAGAGGAAGGAGAATGTTCCCTGCAGTGGAGCTGGGATAATAGGATCACCCCATTGTTATAAACAGCCAGGAAGAGAATTAAAATGCTCTTTGTGTGCTGCTTTAAGTGCAGGGAGCTCAAAGCTGGAGTGAAAATCAGTGTCTTGTCATATGGCCTCAAAGCTGAACACTTCCAAGCCCACCAGCTCCACTGATCAGAAATAACTTTTTATGATAATATAAAATGCTTCATTACAGCTAATTAAGGGTTAGGTGGTTCCCTGGGGTAGGTTCATAAAAGCAGTGGATGCCCAGAGAGTTTCTCCTGTGCTTTACAGTCACAGCTCCACTTTGGCTTTATTGAAACACAAGGAGCTAATGCAGTTCCCTCCTGGAAAAAAAACCAAAAACCTCTACTTCTCAATGCAAATTTGGATAGTTTTACAAAAATATCCCATAAACCTGGCTTCCTCTTTGCAGCCAGGGCAATTGGCAGGCTCCAGAGTGCTAAGAGCTCATGGCAGATCCACAGGATGCCCTGAAACTGGCCCATGTCCTACTCTGAGACCCTGAAATGAGCCTAAATTTATTCTTCCTTAAGTTCACTTCTTTATTTTTCCCCACCATAACTAATAAATCCTAATACTGTTGAGTTTTGCTTTTTGGGACTTTTTTTTTGTTTTTTGCAACCAAAATAACAAAGTAAAATGCAGTTTTTAACCCTTCTGTCCATTTATGACTGAAAAATGCAAAGCTGGGGAGGTCTGGGCTGTACTCCAGGAAGAGGGGTCCTCTGGCTTTCCTTGGATTGCTCCCCATGAGCCTCATGCCATATTTTACACATGTCCTGGAAGCTCATGATCCATGTAAAACAAGCAGTTTGAATTCATCCCAGCCGGTGAGGGACGCAGGAGCTGCTCCCCAGGGCAGGGCACAGAGTGTGAAATCCTCCTCTGGGGACCAACACTGGCCCTGAGACATCCACCTGCTCCTTCCCCAGGCTGGAATGGCAGCTTGCACGGCAAGGAAGGAGGGATTTATGCACATCAAACAAGCTTCAGGCGGATTCCGAGCCAAAATGAGGAATTGAAGTGAAGGACAAACCCAAACCCTCGGAGCTAAGCGTTGTGCTGGATGGCAAACACCACAGAAATATTATTAGACAACTTTACTGCTCCATTTAAGCAGGCCCAAACAGGACAGCTTAGCTTTTGATCAGAGCTGAATTTCCCAAAGGCCACATTGTGGCAAGATTAAATTCCAAATGGAACACAACTGGAAAGGAGGATTTAGTATTTTTCCTTCAGGGATAGCTGCAAAGGAATACCAAACAAAACCAACAAAGTGCACAGCAAATAACTACAACTCACCTGATAATGGTATTTCAATAGCTGCTGCCAAACTCAATACAAAGAAAAACAGGCATATGGTGATGCCTTTTGTGCTTAATAGCATCTCCATCACTCTTCTGTAAACAAGGAGTCCAAACAGAATGAGAGATACCTTATGCTTCTGCTCACTGTCACTTCAAATCAGGCACAGGGATGTGAGAGTGGGAGTCTGGCGAGGAGAACAAACAACAATATTAGCCTGCAATATCAACCTGGGTCTGACACAGTTATAAAATTAAAGCAATGCTTCAGGTTTGCAGCTAAATTGCACTAAATGGTCCATTTTCCTCTCGTCCCATCCCCTGGCTTCAGGAGCAACCTATATTTAAATTCTAACAACAAAACACATGCACAAAAGTACAGCTCTATGGTAGCACAGAAATATTTTTTTTTTTTTTTTTTTGCTGTTTGGCAATTAAAAGTAGAGATGATTTAGAATATGGTGTCTTTGTAATCATTCCAGTTCATAAATTTTTCTAATGAGAGTTATGTAAGTTGGAAAGTAATGTAACAGATCTAATGAGAGAAATTTGGTACACTAATGACCTTGTTCATAAATCTCATCAGTCTTTTATCTTTCATTTATGCTCAAAGAAGGACACAATTTCATTTAGTTCATTACTAGGAAGCAGAACATGAAACCTTTTCTTTCCTTCCCAGTCCCAGAACTGCTCTATGAGGGTTTTACACATTCCATTGGACACCCTTAGGTTCTGAATGACAAGGTGAAAATGTTGAGCAGCTGAAAAAAGGAGACAGATCCAGCTCTAAGTGAAATTCACAGAGAAGTTAAGGAGAGAATTCTGATTTAGATGAAAAATCAGAGAGGAATTGTTCCCTGGGAGGGTGGGCAGGCCCTGGCACAGGTGCCCAGAGAAGCTGGGGCTGCCCCTGATCCCTGGAAATGTCCAAGGCCAGGCTGGACACTGGGGCTTGGAGCAGCCTGGGATGGTGGAAGGTGTCCCTGCCATGGCAGGGCTGAGAGAAGATGATTTTTAAGGCCCCTTCCAACCCAAATCACTCTGGGATTCTGCAAAAGTGGGTGCACAGAGGATTCTGATCACCAGCTCCATCCACAGTCCCTGAGTGAATTATTAACCAGCACGAGCTGTGTTCACCTCTCACAGCACTAAGGGACATCAGTCCCAGGAGAATTCAGACCTCAGCTGTCAGGATAACTGTGAAAGAACAATTCTGAAGACAAGGCCACAGTGCAGCAGCCATGGATCCACCAGGCAGGCTGGGCTGGCATGGCCTGGCCATGGCTGCTCTACAAGCACAGCTCACCAGGGCAACCCAGCCCAGCTGAGCCTGCCTCACACACAGCTCTGGTATCTTTGCACACCCCACCCCGCTAATCCAGGGATCAGAAAGGCAATCCCGGGATCACAGGAGCAGTTGGCATGTGGGGACAGCAGGAGGTGGCACCATGCATGGCTGGGCTGGCCTAGCACAGCTGGGGGAGAGGCAGAGCTCAGCCCACAGCCACACCCTCCAGTCCATGGGGGTTCTCTCCTCATGGCTGCTTTTCCCTGCAAACAGAGATGTTTTCCCCCAGCACATTCCCTCTCACAGCTGGCGCTGTGGCCCTCCCTCCAGGATGAGTTCTGTTCACACCAGCCCACAGAAAGTTGCTGGAAGTTCACATCTGTGAGACCAAAACCCCCAGCTGGGGATTGCAATTGGCCAACGAGGGACGGGCGACAGACACCATAATCACATAAGCCTCATTTGTTTAGAAATGAGGCTAAAAACCAGATGTCTTTTAAGTATCTTAGGCCCAGAGTATTTGCTGATGGAAGAAGCTGACTAATCTGCTTAGTGCCCCGCTCTGCAGAAGGGCACTGGAGGGGACAGGGACAGGGGACAGGCTCAGCTGGCACCCCCAGGCCATCCTGGGTGTAAATCAGCCAGAATCAGGCAACACCAGCAGCTCTGTTCCCTCAGTTTGAGTTCTCCTGGCTCTGATTTGTGAGCAGTGGAGCTTTCCAAAGCTCAGCCTGCCCAAACCTGGGCTGTGTGACAGCAGAGGGGACACACAGGACACGCAGCAGCCACAGCCACCTGATGGCTGCTGTCACTGCAGGATGGGGCTGTCCCCTCCTCACCTGCTCCTGGCACACGCTCAGCCCCGGATCTGTGTCATGGCAGTAAAACAGATGCTCTGACAGAAAACCCTCTGGATGCAGAATTGCAATTTAGGCTCATAAAAACCTGGCCGGCCTCGCTGCCTGC
The DNA here is from genome assembly GCF_027887145.1 of Ammospiza caudacuta. Classification (NCBI taxonomy): domain Eukaryota; kingdom Metazoa; phylum Chordata; class Aves; order Passeriformes; family Passerellidae; genus Ammospiza; species Ammospiza caudacuta. The sequence goes on along the minus strand of NC_080604.1, from coordinate 19,939,478 downwards.
AGATGGCACGTTGGTGGCAGCGAGAGCCTCCTCTCCCCCATCTGCTGACAGCTCTGGAGACAGGAGCAGGCAGGTCAGGATGGCAGCCAGAGGCAGGGGAGCTGGGATTACACAGGGTGTGCAGCTTGCTAAGGTCACAGCAAGTTTCATTTTAGATGAGTGTCACAAAGCATTGTATAAATTCAGATTAAATCCAAGAAAAAAAAAAAAAAAAAAACAAAACAAAAACTAGAGCACAGCTCGATTCCTTAACCAAACCAATTAGCTCACACCTTATTTTTTTCTTATTTTTTTAAATGAAGTGCTACAGCAGAGCAGCAACGTTCCAAGTGAGCAGGATGTCCTTCATCATGTGGCACAGCCCGACTTGCCTCTGCAGGCTGCTGTAATTAGTCGGCCTGTCTAGCACCTCACTCCTGTCCCTGGCTTGAATACTAATGCTGGGGGCTGGCAGCAGCAGCATTTGGGAGCAGGCAGCACAGGGGGACCTGCAGGGATGGACTTGTGCACACCCAGCAGGTAATTCCACCTGGGGACCTCCCTGCAGCTGCCTTGGATCTCTGTTGCTTTACTGGGAGGGGATTCCATGAGGAGCACCCCTGGGGTGATGGGAGTCAAGCAAGAGGCTCTTTGTAGAGATATTTACCTTGTGACCACCTCTGTTGGATCTCTGTTGGTTTACTGGGAAGGGATTCCATGAGGAGCACCCCTGGGGTGATGGGAGTCAAGCAAGAGGCTCTTTGTAGAGATATTTACCTTGTGACCACCTCCCAGATAAACCCACCAGATAAACCTGGTGCTCCTATGTCTGTTATCCTTGGGGGAGTGGCAGAGGCTGTGACAGGGATTATGGAATGCCAACACTTCACACATCTCCCCTGATGTGCCCCACTCCCTGCTCTGTGCCCTGCTGGTGCTCAGCCAGGTGAGGCTCATCCTCCCTGCAGAGACCTGGGCCAAGCTCTTCACCTTTTTAAGGTGACATTTAGGCAGGGCTGCCAAGCTTTGGGTGTTTGGGAGGCCTGTCATGCCTTTGGCTGTCCCAGCAGAGTTCCTGTTTAAATCCCCAACCTTCCCTCTCACCTCCAGCACCCAACACACCCCAAGCCCCTTCCTTAATGAGCAATATCCCCCAGACAGCCCATCCATCCTGCCTTCAGACACAGCCACACACCCAAACTCCAGGCAGAACAATCTCTCACTCCAACCATGATTAAACTCCAAACCCAAACTTCTCAACGTGTGCCAGCTCCCAGTAAATGAACAATTTCACTGCCTAAGTAATTTGGAGAAATGACTGAGGGAGCTGTGCAGGCACTTGGCAGCCATGGGCAGGTTTTGGTCTCGCTGGTGCCAAAGCACAGCTCTGTCCTTGGGGGAGGACAGAGCCAGGGACCCACTTGCAAAATCCTGACCTTGGGAACAGCATCAGCCCTGCTCTCCGAGCTGGGTCAGGCCCAGAGTCCTGCTTCTCACAGAATTACAGGATGGTTTGGGGTAGAAGGAGCCTTAAAAATCAGCTTCTCCCATCCCTACCATGGCAGGGACAATTTCCACTGTCCCAGGCTGCTCCAGCCCCAATGTCCAACCTGGCCTTGGGCACTGCCAGGAATCCAGGGGCAGCCACAGCTGGGAATAATTCCTGCCACCCTCCCAGGGAATAATTCCCAATTCCCAATATCCCATCCAGCCCTGCCCTCTGGCAGTGTGAAGCCATTCCTGTGTCCTGTCCCTCCATGTCCTTGTCCAAAATCCCTCTCCAGCCTTCTTACCCCTGCATGTACTGGTAAAATCGATAAAGTCTCCCCCAAGCCTTCTCCTTTTCCCCAAGAATTCCACATCCCCCTTTGCTCTCACATGGACTCACTGCAGCACCACTTGCACCAGGGATGGGGCACCACCTTGCCCAGGAAACCTTTCTTCATCACCACAAATGAGCATGGATTTCTACAACAAATGTTACATTTGCAGCCCCTCCTCTCCCTTCTTCTTCCCCCCTCCTCCTTCTCTTTCTGGCTTTCTATTTGCTTTTCTCTGCCTCAGGCTTAAGTCAAGTAATTTGAATTCACTGCAAATACTTATCTGTAGTTCCTTACCTGCAATTCATTATTTACTGTGCTGTTCAGTTAATAGTAAATACTGATTGCTCTAAGGACAGCTCATTTGTTTGTTTAATGAGCTGCCTTTAACTTACACTGAGCAAATCTTTCAAACTATCACTATTTGCAAGGAGCAATGGTGTCCCAGATTCTTTTATTACATCCCCTTGCTTCCAGAAGGATGCCATAAAAATATTGGACAACCAAACAAGAAAAAAAAGATTAAATTTCCATTTATCTCATCAACCTAGTGAAGAATTTCCCCTACATGTAATTACTGCATTAAAATTTCCCATAAATAGCAGCAGGATGACAGCCAAAATTCCCAGATTACTGGTCTGCCACTTCCAAGAGAAATTATAATGCACTACTAAATATGGCATCAACCTCAGCTCTTTGGTTCCCTCTTCAAATATTCCTTGTTTAAGTCCCGTACACACAAATCTTGAGGAAGGTAATGTTCACAGCTGAACACTGGTGAATCCCCTAGCTGAGCTTTTCATTAGCCAGAACCAAGTTTAATTTCTCAGTGACATGGATGTTACAGGACTGGTAAATATTTGTGATTAGAAATTACAGCCTCCCATGTGGCCCCAGTTATGGAACCACAGGAAAAAAATCTGGGGAAAAAACCATTTTTTTCTGGTAGGAATAAATAAAAGTTTGGTTGTTTAATGATTCCACATGGAATTGTTAATTTTAAGAGAAAGAATTTTAAACTTTCTGCATAGAAAAACACAGACCCTCAAGAAAACACTATATTTTACCTGAAGCCATGGAGAAGATTTCCAAAATTAAATAATAAAATGAAAATTATAAGTGTATAGTTTAAATAGAAGTGTGTAATATCACATAATAGAAAACTAAAAGTTTTAAAATATAATAATATATGTAAAACTAAAATAGAAGTTTTAAAACAATAACTAGTCCTTCTTCATAAGTTTAAGTAGTATTTTATAATTAAACACAAAAAGTCCACATTACAAAACATAAGTAGTTATTAAGTTAAAAGTAAAAATAAGTGTCATTTCTTAATTAAATAGTTCTTCCTTGAAAAAACCTTACAGAAATAAATACTAAACCATTTTATAGCTTGTGAATAAAATACCATAAAACTCACAAACTATAAAACTGTAATATAAATAAGAAATAATAAACATCTAAGTTCAAACACAAAATACCATCTGAAGAACTTAAGAACTTTCAATTCCAACCGCAACTCCCCCCCCCCCAAAAAAAAAAAAAAGAAAAAAATTAAAAAGAAAAATAAATCAACATTAATGTAGGGAGGAAAGATGAGTTCAGTGCTACAGAGCACAGGGGCTCCACTGCCACGAATTCCAGCAATTGGGGCATGGAAAATTCAACAGGTGAGGAAAGGAAATGTCTCCAAATGTGCTCCCAAGAGTTCCCAGAGCAGCTCCCAGCAGAGGGATGGCAGCCCTGGGAGCCAGGCAGGGAGTGCACAGAATGAATCCATCACCTCAGAGCTTTTCCACACCTCTGGCATCTCCCTACTTCACCGATTAGCTGGGAAATGTTGAGATTTCTGCTGCATTTCTGCTATAAATACTGCTCCAGCACCAGTTTTTATGCAGCTATAGATCTTTTATTCCCCCTGAAACCCCCCCAAAGTGCAGAGTCACTCAGGAGTTTGGAAAAGAGAGGGAATATTCATAAGAACCCCATTTTAGTTCAGGTGTCAATGCCACCCATTGCTTTTCCCCTAAAAGCTTTTTGACATCCCAGTGTCAGTGTGAGGATAACCTTCACTTGACTCTTCCCCAGTCACATATTCTGGGATGTTTTCAGTTCTTAAAAAAGCAGCCCATGCATATGTTGGAGGTGATTAAAATAATCACCCAAATCAGAAAGCTGCTCTTCCTTCCATGGCAAAGCATTTCCAAAGCCACTGCAGCACACAACAGGCACAGAGATATTTTTGGTTTAGATGCAATCCCACTCTCAGGAGGTTTAGTGAGAAAAGTCCATGCATTATTTATCTTACCAAGGACTTCACAAACATTATTGGACAGCACATCTAAAGGAAAAGTTTGCAGTCTAGTTACACAACTTCAACATTATTTCACAAAATTCATGTGTTTCAACTGTGATTGCAACTATTGTGCCTCCCCAATTTTGTAATCCATCAGTCTTCCAGTTTCCAAACCCCAAAACCACTCTAAAAATAGAATGAACATAATCAACCAAGAAATATGTACACAAGGCTGTAGCATAATGCAGCAGCAAAACATTCAATTCAATAAAAAGCACGATATAATTAATTCCCCATGGCCAAAGTTTTAAGGAATAAACAAGGAATTTGGGAGGCCAGCTTGCCAGGTGCTGGCTGTCTCGGAGAGCAGCTCAGCCTTGGGCTGGGCAGGGTGACAGATGGTGCTGTCCCCTGGCTGCACTGATGCTGTGTAAACCCAATTTCTGGTTCTGGAGATCTGCCCTGAGCTGAGGGGAACCAAGAGGTGCATGAGCATCTTGGAATCCAAGGATGTGACCCCAGAAAAAGGCAGCCAGCACCAGCTCCCCATTCTCACAAACACTGCCTTACCTGCTCCCAGCTGCTCCCAGCAAAATCCTGAAGTGCGATCCCCTCCAGTCTCATCAGATCACAGCCTGTGCTCTGAAAGGGCTTAAAGGAGCAATAAATGATTTCTCCTGGTCATATCTGTGCCCACATAATGGCCCAGCACCTGGGAGAGCTGATTTAATTGGTTTTGTCCATCTGGCAGCTGAAGCACCGAGCACAAGCACCACATTTCTTAGAGCTTTGCATGGATTTTATACACACAGGGATGGAGAGCTGAGGAAATGGGGTTTGTAACCTGCAAAGACACAGGAGCTCAGCTTTGCCAGCACCATCAGACCTGCTGGAACCTCAGAATGCCTCTGAACAGCACCTGCAATAAGGACTCCTAAAATCCCCAGAGTGGAAATCAATACCTGCTTTAACCCCTTCACGGCCCAAAGAATAAATAAATGTGAGCTGTGGATGGGCTGTTGCTGCTGATGGACACCTCATTAAACTTCAGTGATGACATTACTGACATGGCACTTCCCAGTAAATTGAGATAACCACGTGGTCCCTCCTTCCAGCAGGAGCACACAAACCTGCACCGAGTTCTGCCCTGATGGAAGCTCTCAAATAGGTGAGTAAAGAGCAACATGTGGATTATCTGAGGAGAACAACTGGGACATGGGACACCAGGTGACCCCACAGTGGCCCAGAGGAGAACAGAAATGCTCTGTCCTCCTGCAGCTGTCTGGGGACTTTCTGAGCCAGACCTGCTCTTTAATACCAACAAGCCTTTCCTCCATACCTTTAAGTACCTTTTTCTTTTAATTAATTGCTTCCCTGCCCATCCTCACTGCACACAAAACTGCTCCTTCTCCAGTTCATTTTTGGACTGGGTTAATTGGGCAGCAGCTCTGAGCACTGAGCCACCAGAGCAGCTCCTGTGACACAAGTTTAGGTCACTAGACACAATTTTTCCTGAGTGGGAATTAATCCATATTTTTACATTCATCTCCTTTAATCCTTCTTCCAGTTCTACTGTGGCGCCAACCTCTCTTTCAGGGGAAAATCTGGATTTAATGTAGTGTACTCGAGGTGGATGTACCACATCCTGCAGCACAAATTGCTTGTGGAGATGTTGTGCAGCCTTCTGAGAAACCCACAAGTATTTAATTAGGAAGTTGCTAAGGTATTTAGAGTGGAATTAAAAGTACCATGCTGAAATATTAGACTGTATTCCTCCACTGCACTATAAAGTGCATTTTGCATAATTCCTGTACAAGTCACCATAAAATAAGGGTCTGGCTTACATGTGCACATTTACAGATGTGAGAGCAGCCTAATCCCCCACTGTGTCTGGTTTATCCCCTCCACCTGAAGGCTTGGCCACACATCATTCCTTCTTCAACCAATGAAAACACAGAAATTACCCCAGCACGAGGAGATAACGCTGCAGCACAGGAATGCCATGACCTACAAACACACAGCGACCATCACCCTCCCTGCTGGCCACAGACCAGCCCAGATCTGAGCTTTGCAGACACACCTGAGAGCACAGCCTGCTAAAAATTCAGCTGTTGTCTGAGGCTTTTGCCATCCTGCATTTCCTGGAGATGCTGCGTCTCCTAAACGAGTTTAGCACATTTCTGGCTGAAACTGGGTTTGTATTAATTGAGATTTTCAACAGCCATTAGCATTTCAGCTCATAGGTCAAGCATGAAGCACAAAGCAAAGGACAGCAGCAGGTGGGGTGGGTGATGGGGATGAGGCAGTGGCAGCCAGGCACAAAGGGAAGGGAAGAAAAAGAAATAAAAGCAGGCTGCAGTTTGTGCTCAGATGAAACTGCCAATGACAGCCTCTGCCAAGAGAGGTGATGCAAATCCCCCAAAATTTCAACATGAATTTGCAAACGTGCCTGCTTCTTGTACTCTCATCCTGCCCCTTTCAAAACACATAATAATGGGAAAATCATGAGCTTTCTCCTGTTAATACAAACAAACATGAGTTCTAGGAGAGCAACACCTCCTTGAAGCAGCCCTGGCTCACCTGGAAAGGCTCTCCTGGAGCCCAGCACATGCCAGAGCCAGTCTGAGCCATGCCAGCTCCTGCCTGGAGCACAGCCTTGGCACACCCAGAGCCAGGAGAGCTGCACTGCCTGGGAAACGTGGGCAGGGAGGTGCCAGGCAGGGCTGTGCCAGCCTGGGGCTGGTGAGGATGTTCAGTCAGCACAAAGCTGAGGGAGAACAGCACAAAACACCCTCCAAGGGCACCACAGCCAAGGGCTCCCGGGGATTCTGCCATGGGAGGAGCCCTGCTCTCGCTCAGGTGGCACAGGAGGGGGAAAATTTACACACCCAGCCCCTGATGGGCTCCAGCCCAGGCACGGGAACCATCCCAGTGCCAGGAAAACCACCTGACAATGGCAGAAACCACTGCAGGGCACCGAGGGCTCCACTTGCTGATTCTCTGATTCTCACAGCGTGGGTTTGTGTACCCTGTGCTGCTAATGAGCAGGGGAAAAGGGGTTTAATTGCAAATAAATTACCTCTATAGCAGAAAACTACTATTATTCCCACTCAGTCCACTAAGGATCATCTTCTCCTGCTGCATCCCAGGCAGGTGAAGTCACTCACATGTACAACACTGGCAATGCTGTCAGATATCAAACCCCCTGAATCTGAGCTCCCTGCTCCATCTGTGTGACAGTGTTCACAGGGGTCTGAGGATGAGGGGAGAGATGAGGATCTGACTCCATGTTTCAGAAGGCTGATTTATTATTTTATGATATATATTATATTAAAACTATACTAAATGAGTAGAAGAAAGGATTTCATCAGAAAGCTAGCTAAGAATAGAATAGGAAAGAATGATAACAAAGGTTTGTGTCTCGGCTCTGTGTCCGAGCCAGCTGACTGTGATTGGCCATTAATTAGAAACAACCAACATGAGACCAATCACAGCTGCACCTGTTGCATCCCACAGCAGCACATAACCATTGTTTACATTTTGTTCCTGAGGCCTCTCAGCTTCTCAGGAGGAAAAATCTTAAGGAAAGGATTTTTCATAAAAGATGTCTGCGACACATCTGTGCCAGGAAAAATGCACAGAGCTCACAGAGCTTCTCTGCCTTAGGGACTCAGGAGATGCTCAGTGGATAATTCCCAAAACCTCAAGAGAAAAACCCTGGCAGGCTTCACACAAAAAAAAAATCTTAAACCCCAAGAAAAACTGACCCCAAAAGTGCAGCAAACCCCCTCTCTCAGTTTTGCCCTGCCTCTCAGCACAATGGCAGTGAAAGTCACTGGGACACTGCGTGTTCCTAATTTAAATTGCAGCCAGTGACTCGTGACCAGGGACAGTTTCACAGCAGGCAGGCTCTGTGCTCTCTGCCTGCCTCTGATTCTCCTCCTCCTGTGTAATAACAGAGATTAGCTCTTGCAGCTTCCTGGAGCATCTCCCCACACTTGCTTCTCCTGATAAGTCAAGGCCATTAAGCTTCCAACATTTTCTGCGTTGCCAGAGGTACAAGGGATTACTTAGAAAAGAAAAAAAATGAGTGAAATGTAGTGATTTCTCAGAGACACTGCATGGGAGCGTTTAAAGGTGCAAGTGGAACACCACCCACATCACTCTGAGATCCTGATGTGCCTGTGTGGACAGCCAGCAGCACCTCTCACTTCGGGAATCCTGCTCTGATTCTACAAGTGGATCCTTTGGGACTCACATGGCAGTAGCACCACAGGAATTGATTTATGGCAATAATTTTAGGGTTTGGCCCAGTTTGTACATTAGGAATCTGAGTAGCTAGGCAAACAGGATGGCATTAGAGATTCATGGATAATTCATCTGATTCTGCACTTCCTGCTTTCCCTGTTTTCACCTGGAATCTCCAACAATTTCCTTTTTCCACAAAGAACTTCACAGCTCAACAAAACCCCCAAAAACACACATTGAGCCAACCCAGCCCAGACACTCTTGGTTCACCTGCACTTTTTAGGCGCTCGTTTTTAGAGGCTCATGAGGAAGATGGGACAAATTTTCCTCAGGATTTCCAGGGAGGAAAGAGCTCAGAATCATACCAGGAGTGCCTGAGACATTCTCCTAAGCAGCATAATGCTGCCATTTATCTGGTCATCATTTTCTTCCTACAGCTCCTGTTAATGGAAATGTTTTTTGGCAAAGCTTTCAGGGAAATCAAGTTGTTGATAAGGTGAGGATTATTTCTGAGCACAGCAGCAATTTTCTGCACTTGCTCTGGTAGTTTTACCATTGTAAGGGAAAAGCATCATTCAAAACACTCCAAACCCCAATGATTTTCTAGCTGCAACAGTTGCTTTTCTCCATTAATACCTTTTCTTTTTTCCAAGGCACTAAATCAAAACATCCATCAAGCACACTGAAGACAGCTGGCTGACAATATATTGAATATATCTGCTGTAGCTGTGAAAGAAAGGGAAGAGACTCTGTAATTCTGCTTTTCTCTCCTTGGGATCCACATTCATCATCCCTTTCAGCGCTGGCAGGGTGCAGAGCAGCAGCTGTCAGTGCCTTCAGGTGATCACAGGAGAGGTTCCATCAGGCACACCACAAGCCCAGGGTGTGTTTTAAGGCACAGTTGGTTTTTAGAGCTACAATTTGACTCCAGCTAGGTGTCTGAGCAGAAAACAATGAGGAAGCAACACAGGCAGCAAAACACACTGTTCAAACAGCCTGAAAGCCTTGGAAAAACAGGATTGCTTGGGAAAAATATGATTTACCTGTTTACCCAGAACCCAGGTTAAAATGTTTTGAAGGAAATTGAGCAAAACTAAATCTATTCCCTCAGCTCCTGAGGGGTTGGTAAAGTATCTTCCAAGAACACACAGGAAGGTTTAGAAACAACCCAGAGGAAATCCCACTAACTAGAGGGAAATTTAGATGCCTGCTTTTCCTTTAATTTGGTTTTTGCTTTCCTTGGCTACACCAAAATCCACTCACCTAAATCCCATCACCAAATAAGAAATCTTTGTTTCAAAAGCTGGAGATGCTGCTCGTTCCCCATGACGTTACTTTCTGAACACTGAGCATAAACCAATTATCATCCCCCAGTTTTGGAAAAAAGCTCCATTCCACCTTGCTGGGAATTAAAGTAAATAAAATCAAATTAGAAATACAGCAAGTAAATATCAGGTGTGGGAAGTTCTGCATGAACAATTAAAATCTGCTGAAATTATGTGAAACTGCAAGGGGAAGCTTCAAGTTGAATGTCAAACAGGCAGCACCAGGATTTCAGTGCCCATTCCATCCACAACACCAAGTTCTTCAGAACAAGGGTGGCTTTAACCCCAGCCCACCTGCAGAATCAATGATTTGCACAGTGGGAGAAGTGCTCTCCATGCCACATGCATGAAAACTGCATCACAGACTTTACCTACAGCATCACAGACATTGCTCTGCCTTCTTCTTAAAAAAAAAATTAAAGAAATTGTCAATAAATTGTCAAATTGTTTGTATCTCATTTGTGTCACATCATGCATAAACTTAATGCCCTCTAATAATTATCTCACAAAAACTAATTATGTTCCTTATAAAGACAAACCAGAAAGTGGCTAAAAAACCCCTAAAAATATCACAGAGAGCAGTCAGTTAGGCACAAGTGTGGATATATATATATATATATACATTTGTGTCTGAAATTCCTCTGACTGAACTTCTGCTCCTTCCCTGCAGCCCTGAGCCTGGAAATGCCCCCAGATCATGGCACAGACTGATGGATTCACCCCTCATGGATCTGGGCATTTCAAAAGTTCTCCTGGCACAGACCATGCATGGACACCTCACACCCTTCATCCTGCCCAGCTCAACTACTTGGTCAGAAAACATTCATTATGGAGCTGAGCTGCAGCTGGGAGCTGTGGGATGCTCTGAGGTGCTCCCAAAATTGGGATTATGTTATTATAAATAACATTTCATGGTTAATAAATGGTATGAAGCCTTTAGAAGTCCAGGAAACAACATGGCAGATGCAGAAGGTGTGAAGGGAACTCATCAGAGCGCTGGTATTAAATACAGAAAATTCCCCATGGCTGGGGCAGGGAGGGCACAAGACAGGTTTTTCTAAGGAGCTGTAAAACCTCTGAGTTTCAAATGAAATCCATTAATTGCTATGAATTTATAAGGTTAAAATTATCTGGAAAAGTCATGCATGTATAAATCCAGAATCTCAGATGATGATGCTTCCTGCTTTCCTCCTTATTCCAAGATAATCTGGTGTTGTTTATGCCCTGCTGCAGTGGAGACACACAGATATCTCTCCTTTAGTTTTCTGAGGCTGGAAAAGAACTGATTCTGTACCTACCAAACTCTGATTTATTCTACATGGCAGAAAAGCCTTCCTCATGAGACCCTGTACATCTCAAACACAGCAGCAGGTGATGCATTGGCTTTCTTGACATTCTCCTCTGTAAAACTCCCAGAGCTTGAAGCATCTTGTTTTTCCAGACAGGCAGAGCAGGAGCTCATAGGCACTGAAGAACCAAAATGCAGAAATGAAACCCACTCCTGCAATTACAGCACAAGCCCTCAGAGCTTTCCCCTCCACTCTGCTTTTCCTCCCTTTATTTAGCTGAAGTTATTTAGAGGACAGATCTCTGTTTAAGCAGCTGCTGCCACAGCTAGTTGGCCCAAGCAGTTTTTTTTAATTAAATATTTGCTGCTGTGAGAGTTTTCTCTCCCCTCCCTGCTCTCCTTGTGGACAACATTTGTTCTTGCAAAGATAAGAGGAATCAGCCTCCGAGGCCTCCTGCACTCCAAGCCCCTGCAATGGTGTGAAATCCTCACTAAAATTAATTTTTATGATAGGCATCACGACATTTTCCTATCAAGGACAACCATCAACAATGAGGAAAAGAAATAAAGCTTGCTGGGATTTAATAATGATTATTAAATGATGTCATTTACATAATTAGACCTTAGCACTAACTATGGCATATCTCCTTTATGGCATGGTAAATTGGCAGAGCACTTCATAAAGAGATTTTTGGGTTTTTTCCCCTTCTCTCCCACCAATTACAGAGGAGTAGATCAGGTAAATGATATCACAGCCCATACTAAGCAGGTTTACACAGAGGCAGGAAATGGAGGTGACTTTCATGACGTGAATGAGAGAATTCTTGAGAAATACGGATTTCAAACAGGTTTCTTACACATTTGCTGCTCTCAGAATTTCTTCCTAGTCAGCAGACAGCTCCAGCAATGCCTCTGGGATGTTTTTTGGTATTTCCCAAGCAGGATCAGGGAAGCATTGGGTTTACTCTGCCATAGGTGTGCACAGAATGTTCCCTCTGCTCCTCCCAGCAGGTAACCCTGGGAACAGCATTAAAGGCAACTGCCCTGACCCAATGCCAGCAAAGCTTGACTGGCTTGGGGAACAGCTCCAGCTGATGTTTCATAAAGCAGAGGTGGCTTGGCTCATTTTTACCTGCTCCAGGTGTGACTGGGATTCTCACCTGTTTCCATACTGGAAACAGTGGAGCCAAGTCAGTGTGAAAAAAACCCAAACACAAAATCCTCAGAGAGCCAGACTGGCACTGGAGGCAGGAAAGGGAAACAGAAATGTGATGCTTTTTGAGCAAAGCTGTTTCAATAGACACTCAGGGTCCCTTCTCCATGCAGAAATGAGGAAGCAGCAAGGGATGAGCTCCCTGTGAGGGTGGGGAGGGGTTGGGATGGAATTTCCAGTGAAATTCACCCAGATTTCCAGTGGGCAGCTGTGGCTGCCCCTGGATCCCTGGCAGTGCCCAAGGCCAGGCTGGACACCGGGGCTGGAGCACCTGGGACAGTGGGAGGGGTCCCTGCCCATGGCTGGATGAGCTTTAAGGTCCCTTCCAAGCCAAATTCCAGGATTCCATGGTGCTGAAGGGATGAAAGTGCTGAGAAGCAGCAGCAGGGAGGAGCACAGGATCTGGAGTGTGAAATGGAGATGGAGAGAGGGAGGAAGGAAGGAAATGAGAGCAGCGCCAGAGGAGGCTGGTGCAGCTACACCAGGCTGGGGGGCAAAGGGAGCTGGGAGCAGCTGCTGCTCCACATCTGTGAGCCAGGAACCCATCCTGGGAGAGGGATGGCTCTGGCAAATCTGGGAATGCAGCTGGGCAGGGAGCAGTGCTGAGCAGAGACAGGCAGCACAGGGACCTGGGGGAGTTTGTGAGGCTGAAACAGGAACTCACTGGGGAAGAAATGAAAGAGAGTCTGGATCTCAATCCCTGAGCAGGGAACTGGGGAGCTGTGATGGCAGTGCCGGTCTGGGGGGACCAGAGAGCAAAGCAGCACATTCTGCATTTGAGAGTATTTCAAACCTGCCTGAACTCCCCAGGCTGGAGCCACAGAGGGATTTAAAAAAGAAATACTAGTATCATATCACCAAGCAATTTTTAAAAAAATATATAAATAAGATACATTAAGGCAGACAAGACTGTACAAACTGCTCAGTACCTGAGCACAGGAGGGCTCAGCCCTCATTTACTCCAGGGTGTATCCTCTGAGGACAGCACAGATGCTTCTGACTGACATCAGCTTCGCTGGCAATGAAGAAACAAAAATCTGAGCTTCTGTTTCCATGGGAAACCTGTCAAATTCCTCATGCACCACAACACCTCACTGCCTTTCCAGGAACAGAAGCAACTGGTGAAGAAAAACAGGGCTGGGGCCCCTCTCTGTCACCTGTCTCAGGAAAATCTTTCTTGGGGGATTGATTAATATGATTTACATGTTTATAAATATCACCGCAGAAGTGCAATGCTGTGTGCTTCCTACAGAAAACAGCAGGATCCCCATTCCCTCTGCTTCCCTCGGATCCATTCACCAAAAACCAAGGTCACTGGCACTCTCCTGGGCACCCAAAAAACCTATCAATGTTTTATTTACCAGGCAGGTAAATCCAAGCTGAGAATGCACAGAGATCCTTCAGATCAGCGCAGGAATCAGGGAAGCCTGAGAGCTGTTCCAAAATGCCTCTTTGCTTATGGAGCAGCCAGAAAATTAAAAAAGAAAGATTGAAATCTCCAGGAGTCCTCTCCAAAATCCAAGCACTGTCAGGCTGCACTCACCAAAAAAGACAAACAGGGTTCCTCCTTTGCAGGTAATGCACTCAGCAACTCCTAATCCAGCTCCACATGAAGGTTCTGTTTCATAATTGTGTCTGCTTTTCTTTTGTAATAACAGCATTTCTAATTGTGCAACTTGGGCTTTATTAGAGTGAAAGTTGTTTCCATTCTCAGCGTGGCTAATGTTTAAAGGGGCTCCCAGAAGCTTGTTGGGCACAAAGAATACCACTGTCACACTCAGAGAAATCAGTGTTTTCAACAAATACTTTAAGCTTCTATAATCCAGGACAAGTTTGGGCATCCCAGGCGTCTGGGAGTGGCTCTCACCTGCTGCAGAATCAGCTGCAGGGCCGTGAAAGGAATCTGCAGGTGAGGAGGAACCACCCCAGGAGCTGGATGCTGTCTCTAGCACCACCTCTCCTATCCAAAGCGACAATCCAGGACTCCAGAAAACATCCAGATTGGTGCAATTTCACTGGAAATCTGGGTGAAATTCACTGGAAATCTGGCTGGAATTTCACTGGAAATCTGGCTCAAATTTCCCTGGAAATCTGGGTGGAATTTCAGTGGAAATCTGGTTGGAATTTCACTGGAAATCTGGCTTGAATTTCACTGGAAATCTGGGTGGAATTTCACTGGGAATCTGGGTGGAATTTCACTGGAAATCTGGCTTGAATTTCACTGGAAATCTGGCTGGAATTTCACTGGAAATCTGGCTGGAGTTTCACTGGAAATCTGGCACTTCCTCTGCCCCAGCTCCTCAGGGATCAGGAGTGTCACCTGCAGGGAGGAACGACACCAACCTGACCCCAGAGCCACCCCAGGTCCCCTGCAGGTGACAGAGCCAGCATCCCACAGTATCACCCGCTCCAGCAGCTCTGCCTGGGAACGTTTCACTAATCCTGGAGCACAAAAAGGCTTCAAATATCTGTCAGTCAGGCTGCTCCCTGCTGGCCTCACAGCCTTGCTGGGAGGATTGTTATTGAGATCACCAGCGCTGCCAACGTGCTGAGGAAAATTAAACCCCAAGCCGTGGAAACAATAGCTATTACAAAGTGTGTAACCAGCAGGAGATGGGATGAATGGTTGTAATTCCAAAGCATAAAAAGCTTTTTTAAAATGTCTTTGCTCTCATCCGTACTTCTTTAATATTTTGGTGGCTAATCGTGGCGTTTTATAGCCCCGCTGTAATTTCAGTGAGGTACAAACTTGTGGAGTAGAATGTCAAGCTATGTGGTAGAGTCAAGTAAACATTTGTAGTAATTATATGCCCAGGAGATTTCATCACCTGGCAGAATTAACAAGCAGCTCAGTAAATCACATATCACTCCATCTGCAACTGCTGCATCCCCAGCAAAGAGCCTGGCTCCATCTCCAGCAGCCCTGACAGGACGTGTCAGAGCACAGAGCAGACCTGTCAGCCTGTTATGTGCACTGCCAGCAGCCACCAGCTCACCTCAGCAAGCTCCTTTCAAAGCTTTGGAGCACAATTCTCCTTGCAGAGAAAGCACAGTACTAAGAGGCAGTTTGCTCACACCTTGTGATTCATGCTAAAATTTGTTTCCATTTTGGTTTTGCCATGGAGCAACGTTCAAAGGGATGAGCTCGAGGTTGTTGCAGACATCTTTCATGAAAAATCCTTTCCTTAGGATTTTTCCTCCTGAGAGGCTGAGAGGCCTCAGGAACAAAATGCAAACAATGGTTATCTGCTGCTGTGGGATGCAACAGGTGCATCTGGGATTGGCCCATGTTGATTGTTTCTAATTAATGGCCAATCATAGCACAGAGAGTCCGAGCCACAAACCTTTGTTATTCATTCCTTCTTATTCTATTCTTAGCCAGCCTTCTGAGGAAATCCTTTCTTCTATTCTTTTAGTATAGTTTTAATGTTATATATATATATATATATATATATATATATTTATGATATACATATCATAAAATAATAAATCAGACTTCTGAAACATGGAGTCAGATCCTCATCTCTTCCCTCATCCTCAGACCCCTGTGAACACGGTCACAGAGGTTGTGGTGATCAGCCCTAATTCCCAGTGTGTGTCTGGGAGCACTGGAATGCTCCAAGGCTCAGGAGGGGCAGGCTGCCTGTGGAGCTGCTGCCCAGGTTCTCAGTGCACACATCTGTTCTCAAAGCGCTGGCTCTGCACAAAGCTCATTAAACCCTGACAGTCATCCTGATGGAGCAGGAGCCAACAGCTCCTGCCTCTCCTGCTGCAAACTCAGGCAATGAGAACGGCTCTGAAGATTTGCAAGGCAGAAAATGCAGATTGCTTTTAAATGTCTCTTCCTAGGCTCCCCCAGCCATGCCAGGGTTACCAGGCAGTGATTACAAACAAGCTCCTCGATTAGGAATTTGAGCACAGCAATAGATTGCCCAAGCAGCTGCTGCTCCCTGGCTCAGAATGAGTGCCCTTTGGCGTTTGTAAAGTGATTTCCTGCAAAATCCCTGCCATTTGTCAGGCCACTACCTGGAAGGTGGAATTCACTTACAGAACTCACAGATTCATCACCAGCTAATTCTGTTCTCTGAACAGCACAAAGCAAAAAGGAGACAATGCTCAGGCATCACCTTCTTTCATGTCTTGCATCAGTTTTTAGGCAGTGGTTACAGAGAATCACAGAAGGGTTTGGGTTGGGAGGGACCTTAAAATCCATCTTGTTTGACCCCCTGCCATGGCAGGGACATCTTCCACTGTCCCAGGCTGCTCCAAGCCCTGTCCAAGCTGGCCTTGGACTCTGCCAGGGACAGCCACAGCTGCTCTGGGCACCTGTGCCAGGGCCTCCCCAGGAGAATGTTTTCCTAATGTCCCATCTAAACCTTCTCTCTTTTAGTCTGAAGTCATTCCCTCCTGTCCTGTCCCTGCAGGCCATCACAGAATTCCCTCTCCAGCTCTCTTGGAGCTCATTTATCACTGAAAGGCACAATCAGACCATCCCAAAGCCTTCTCCAGGCTGAGCAATCCCTGTTCTGTCAGCCTTTCCTCCCAGCAGAGCTGCTCCATCCCTCACATCCACCACACCTGAGGCTCCACGGGGGAGAGAGATGCTGCTCCCCTCCAACCTCCAGGGATGGATGGACTGAGCCCAGCCTTGGCTTTGCACCCTCAGACCTCTGCAGGGACACAGCCAGGGACGTGAACAAGCTGTAACCACAGCGAGCTCCCTTCTGAAACAGGGGTTTATCTGTTCATTTATTTCATTTCCCTGGCAAATTTAATCCTGCTTCTAACCTTGCTGCCTGCAGGAGTGATGTGCTGGAACCACATCTCTGAGCACAGCCAACGTTAGCACTCAGGCATTGTTTTCTTTCCCTTAATGACTAATTTAAACTGCGCATTCTCTAATACCACAGCCATCTGCCAAAAGGTGTTCAAACCATCCACATTGCAACAGACTCTATTAATATGTATTAAAAATCACATTACAGTTGACACAAGCCATTTCTGTACATGCATATGAAAAATACGACTATTATGTTTAAAACTTTCAACTAATCATGCATCACTGGTTTTCTCCCTCTGAGTTTATAATTTAAATCTTTAAATGTTTCATAGCAGCCTCATCAAGCTAAGATTTCTGATAGCTGTGGAGCTGAGACAGCCCATTAGAGTTACAACAAGAAAAGGAAAAAAGAAAACAAATAGGAGGCTGGTTTTGGAGGGGGAAAAGAGAGAAATTATTTATAGATGGCAATAAAGTAATAATAATTAAGAAATAATGTGCATCTGCTTCCTGCATTGTTTCCTGTGACATTGGTCACGGTGCAGGGATGGGGTGTGACATAAATCTGCCCAGAAGGACATGGATGGGCAGCAGACAGAGCAGCAGTGACACATGACATGCCCAGAACAGACAATCAGAGGTGACTTTGTCCAAGCCAGCCCAGGACCAGTCCTGCTGGAAGCTGTCTGAACGTCAGACCCCATCCAGCTCCCCAGCCCAGAAGAAACATTCCCTGATTTCTGTCTCACTCCCAATTCCAGGACTTTCACTCAGCTCATTGCAAACCTTGGGACTCAGCAGCTCTGAGCAGCTGAAGCCCAGAGCAGGGCACAAAGTCCCCAAAATCCTTGCAGAACAATTCCTCCAGGCATCTGCCATGGTGGGGACCAGCATTTCCAGGGATTTGGATGCTCTGCTCACATTAAATACCACCAGTAATCTGTGAGCCCAATCTCCAGGGGTAATTTGAAAATCCCAGAATGGGTTTTAGGTTTTCTTTTTGTTTATTTCCCCTCAAGAACTATAGAGGCAGATCCTCCTGTGGAAGCTGTTATTAGACTTGCTGAGCTTTTTCCCACCTGAATTCCCTTTTGTGAATGTTAATCACTGTCATTACACGGTTTATTGTCTGTCAAACACTCACCTCCATTACCACACATCCCCCCAACCAATAAAAACAAATTAAAACAGAATTAAAACAAAATTAAAACAGGTCAGCAGAGAAAACAAGGAACACAAAACTGGGTGCCATTTCATGAAGAATTTTTTCCCATAGATTCAGATCCCTTCCCCCATTGCCACACTCCTCATTTCCAAACCATTTCAAACACCTTTTCCTATAAATGTCTTCCAGAACAACTCTGCAAGAAGGAGTGTAGTGCTCCTCTCCATGAGATGGATAAAAACCTCTGGATTCTCTCCTGAGTCCAAATTTTGATCCCAGCCCTTCTTGCAGAGCCACTGAATAAAGCACCAACTACTGAAATCCAAAATGCTCCCAAATAAATTATTGCATTTAGAGTTGAACAGGGAAAGGGAATGAGGACAACAGAAACAGGTTTTTCTAAGGAGATGGAAAACCTTTGAGTTTCAAGACTGAAATGCATTAATTGCTATGAATTTATGAGGTTAAAATTATCTAGAAAAGATGATTTTAATTTAAATTTAATTTAGACATGCATGTTTAAATCCAGAATCTAAGATTAAGATGTTTCCTTTTCTACTTCTTATTCCAGAATAATCTCATTTAGTTTATGCTCTGCTTCCTTTGGTGACCTGGTACCTATTGCATTTTCCAAAGTTGTTCATTGCCCTTAGCAAAAAAATCCAGCCAAGTAAGGAATTCTAACCCCTGCATTCAGGTTTGATGAATAAAATACACACCAAAATTCCAATCCTCCAGGGTTGGTTTTTTTTGCAGCGTTAGTCGAAGCAATTTACAGAACTGAAATACTGCAAGGAAACTAATTTCAAATGAAAACCCGTAAACCCGTGCTGAAGAACCTTTGGAAAAACAGCTGGAATGATCAAGACTTAGTAAAAAAAAAAACCCCAAAAAACCCAAATAAAATAAATAAATAAATAAATAAGCAACCAACCAATGAAACAAAAAATACCCCAATTTCTCAATCTCAAAATTCCATGAATTTTAAGCACAGGGCTTGGAGCAGCCTGGCACATGGAAGGTGTCCCTGCCATGGCACTGGATGGGTTTAATGTCCCTTCCAGCCCAAGCCATGGTTCTGTGACTCTGAAAGAAGCAGTGACAGACAAGGGGCCTTCAGGGAGGAGGGAGCCCAGAGCAGAGCTCAGCCAGGAGCCAGGCAGGGCTCAGGATGCATCCCAGATCCCATCCATCACCAGGACCAGCCCCACGAGCTGCTGATCCACCAGCAAAGCCCCTGTGCCCTTCACACTCAGCGGCTAAAAGGGTAAAGTGGAGAGCAGGGAGAAGAGTTTTGGAGTTCCAGCGCATCAAAGGCTTAGTGACATTGAAGTAATAAGAAATAATGAATATTTAACTCCCAGCTCATATTAAAACGCCTATTAATGTTTTATTTTGTCATCCATAATGAAACGAGAAATTGGGCCAGTGGTTCTTAGTGATGTCTGTGGTGCATGAGGAAAATTGCTGGGCCAAAAGCAAGGCAGGAGAGGGGAGCTGAGGGCCATGGCAGCCTGGGCTGGGACTCAGCCACAAACCAGAACCTCTCTGCACTCTGGGGTAATTTGGGAAGGTGGAACAAGAGCTCAGGGCAGGATGATGTGGATTACAAATCTCAAATCTGACCCTGTCACTGCAGCCCTTCCCTTTCCCAAATCACTGCGGTGTCTTTAATTAAGGAGATAGTTTTGGAAATTGTAAGAAATTCAAATTCCAGCTGTGACAGATACCTATGATCTTACTGAACTTTTCTATGTCACGATGCTCCTTCTTCCAACTCTTGGACACCTGCTCATGTTCATACCGTTCTCAGGATGGGACCTGTGTGCATTGAATGCAATCCCTGGAATGCCCATGGATACACAGGTCTGTTATAATAACAGTAGATTAAACCACAGCCTTAAAGTACTATTTAAGCCTTACTTCGAGGTGCATTTGTCCCAGATTTGCCAGGAAATTCAGAGTCAAAACTGTCCCCATTCCTCATTCCTTTGGTGCTTTTCCCTCTCTCATTGCAGGACCCAGACAACAAAACTCCATCCGTCCATCCATCACTCCATCCATCCATCCCATCCCATCCATTCCATCCATCCATCCATCCATCCATCCATCCATCCATCCATCCATCCATCATCCATCCACCCATCAATCCATCCATCATCCATCCATCCCTCATCCATCCATCCATCCATCCATCATCCATCCATCCATCCATCCATCATCCATCCATCATCCACCCATCCATCCATCATCCATCCATCCATCCATCATCCATCCATCATCCATCCATCCACCCATCCATCCATCCACCCATCCATCCACCCATCCATCCATCCATCCATCCATCATCCATCCATCATCCATCCATCCATCATCCATCCATCCATCCATCCATCATCCATCCATCCATCCATCATCCATCCATCCATCATCCACCCATCCATGCATCGTCCATCCATCCATCATCCATCCATCCATCATCCATCCATGCATCGTCCATCCATCCATCCATCCATCCATCCATCATCCATCCATCCATCCATCCATCCATCCATCCATCCATCCATCCCTCCATCCATCCATCATCCATCCATCCATCCATCCATCCATCCATACCATATCTCATCCATCCATCCATCCATCCATCCATCCATCCATCCATCCATCCATCATCCATCCATCCATCCATCCATCCATCCATCCATCCATCCATCCATCCATCCATCCCTCCCTCCATCCATTCCTCCCTCCATCCATCCATCCCTCCATCCCTCCCTGAGGATGCAGCAGTGTGTGTAACCAAGCCTGGGGACACACCTGACTTTCAGAGATCGCTTTTACCAGTCCAGGTTTCACTTTCCCTGCTGTAACTCATTCATTACATCCAGGCCCTACCAGAGCAGAGCTGCTTTGCCCATCCCATTCCTGATGCCATTCCTGATCCCACCACTGAGCTCCAGGAGCCCCTGGAGTGCAAATTACCAAAGATTAGGGACTAATTTGACCAAAGACTTCCCTGGGGAGCAGCAATGCTCCCCAACTGCTGCTTATCCCAAGTACCAGGGATGAGAAGGGAAAAGGTTAAATCTTCCTGCTTTGGGTTCTCTCCAGTTGAAACTGGCCACTAATCCCTAATAATTTAATTTATTTGTATTAATGGAGCAGGGAGTCAATATTTGCGTTAGCTTATTGCACAAAATAATTTGAAATATTTCTTCTAAATCTGGTTAAATTTAAATTTCATTTCTTAATGCTAAAGCACCTCTATTTCACAAGATACCAGGAGCCTAATTAATATTTCATGCTTATTACTTAGACTCAGCCTCACAATAATCAGTTCCTAAACCCAGCTTCCACAGGAGTATTTAATCTTTTGGTATCTGCAGTGCACCTCTGATTTGCAATGAATTTACCTCAAGCTGATTTCTCTCTATTCTCATACCTGAACCCTTCTTGTTAATTAAAAGACAAAAATCAGTGTATTGTTGTCTCTGCCATTTGGGGTTTATTTCCTCTCCTCCTCCTCATGTTCTTCCCCTGCACTTTTTGCCTACAAGGCACATAGTACTGAGAGATTTCCAGACACAAAGTTCCTGAATTTAATCTAAATTAAGCCCCACATCCAATTTGATAACAAATTCCTGCAATGGAAGTATTCACACTTGGTAAATACTGCATGATTGTAATTACAAAGCTAAAAATCATAACATGAAAGTGTTGATTAATGCTTCAAAGCAGATTTCCAGCATTCTGTACATGGAATCCATCTGATTCATCCTATATGTGATTGCTCTGTTTGGTCTCAGGCTAAAAAATCAAATTTTTCAAACTATTTCTTCCCACTATAAATGTTTCTGCTGGGAAAATTGGCCACTTTCTTTCTTGCTTTCTTTCCCATTTAAAGATCTTTGAATTGAAGCCATACAGCCAATAAATACATTTTGAGTTCATTATGTTCTGGGAGCACCAAGGTGGTTTTTACTGCAGCAGACATCATCCCTGGGTGGGAATTGTGACTTTGGGAAGTTGGGTTGCTAAATTTCAAAGGATTCTCCTATAGGAAGGATCAACAAACTGAACCCCTGGTTTCAGTCACTGCTTTCATCAAATTTTATATTTTTCCAGCTGCAAAAGCCTGCACAAGGAGAATTAAAGCTTCTTTTATGGGAGCAGGAGTGGAAAAAAACCCAATCACCCCAATGCTCATGGAAATAAGGTGAATTCTATTAGAAAAGCCAAATCCATAGGCACTAAAATTCCCCCCTCAGTGGTATTTGCCAGGCATTCCACAGATAAATGGGAAAAATTCATTGATCTAATGCACAAAATTATTGTCATTAATAGGAAAACCTAAACATGCCAATGTGGGGCATTCTGGAGTTTAACCTCCTGATATTCCTGTGGAGAATATTTATCCTGTTATTCCTTTGGAGAAATGTCATCAGAGGACTGAGCAGAAAGGAAAACTGGAGGACTGATTAAACCACATTTAAACCATGAGAACATGCAAAACTGAGTATTTTCCGGGCTCATTAAAATAAAACTTAATTACAGAACCCGGTTTATCTGTGTCACCCAATGTCACAATACTTCAAGGCAGGTGATGAGGAGAAAAAGGCAAAAACCCCCAACAAGTGCACCCAGCAGCAGAGTAGTATCTGCATTATTCATCATCAGTCGTGCAGTGACAGATCCAAAATAATTAGTATTATTCACATTAACTTATGCAATTCCCCTGCCTAGAGAGAAGCCATACAGAAATGTAAAGTAATTATAATGCAGAGATGCTCTGCATGGGCTGGGAAGTTCTGGTGGAGCAAAGCTTGGAGGGAGGAGGAAGAGCAAAACTTGGACAGGCAAAAAATGCAGTTGTCAAAGGAGGAAAGTAAAGTGAGTGAAAATTCTGGTGTGTACCTCAGAGATTAGGGAAACCTGCAACTTTGCAGTAAAAGGGGAAAAGAGAAAGGGAAACAAAAAAAAGGGAAAAAGAGGAAAGAAAAAACACTGGAGAAGAAACGGAAAAGAAACAAAAATCAGCAAGATATATAAAAGGATATAGAAAATATTTTAAATATATCTATCTTATTTATGTTCTTTTAGTCCAAGCTTTCATGACAAAAAGCTAGTACAGAGTCCTATTAAACATGGTACAGAATCCTGGAATGGTTTGGGTTGGAAGGGACCTTAAATCCCCTCCAGTGCCACCCAGCCATGGCAGGGACACATCCCACTGTCCCAGGTGCTCCAGCCCCAATGTCCAGCCTGGCCTTGGGCACTGCCAGGGATCCAGGGGCAGCCACAGCTGCTCTGGGCACCTGTGCCAGGGCTGCCCACCCTCACAGGGAACAATTCCCACCCAAAATCCCATTAACCCTCTTCTCTTTCAGCCTGAAGCATTTCCCCTTGTCCTATCACAGCTATTTCCTGATGAAAATCATAAATTTTTATCCCTACAAGGTCCTCTGTCTGAAAAAATAACTGACATTTGCTTTCTGTTCATACAGAGCCAAGGTAGAATCACCACTAAAGTAACATCAAAGTCAGCAAGAGATGCCAGCAGAGTTTGAGTCTCACCTGCAGGAGGAATTGCAGGAAACTCCAGCAGAGTTTGGGTAAATCCTGAGAACCTGGAAGGGCACAGCCTCGATGTGCAGCTGTCCCCATTTATTTCAAAGACAGAAAGAAGCTGCTTTCCCTCAGAAGGAGCCAAAAAGAAAAGAAAAAAAGCTGCCAGGCAAAACCTGGCACACCCCAGAGCAGCCAAATCTGGAGCTCATTAGAGCTGGGACTCTGCACAGCCCTGGGATGCACCTCCTCGTGCCAGCTGGGAATGTCCAACCTTCCAAATGGTTGTGGTGGGACACTCTGAAAATCCAAGCAGAGCTGGAGAGAATCTGATTTTGAGCAGAGGAAGGCAGAGTTTTCTGCAAGGTCCCCACAAAGCACCTGAGTCTGAGTTTTTTCAAAGCTCAAATGCATCAGAAATACACTCGGTTAAGGAAACCTGGTGCACCTGGTCAGCAAACATGTGGCTAAAAATCTCATTTATGAGCCAGAAGACAGAAAAGGTAAAAGGAGTTGTTCCAGGAAAGGTTGGTTTAGATGTGATTTAAGAAGCAGAAAGTACCAGGCACTAGAAAATAAACTGAGATATCTCAACTCTGCCCGTCAGCTCTGAGGGCAACCAGGCACAGCTGAGAGACTGAGAAACAGGGTTTGTTATGAGATAGAAGAAAAAGAAAAATCATAACAGCAACAACAAAACCCACAAAAGATCTGGGCTCAGAGAGGAACTCAGAAATCCTGCCTTTGCAGACGAAAATCCTGACCTTACACCGAGATGTGCAATAACCAAGGCTCTGAGTTGCACAACTGCAAAGAGACCAAGGGAAGGTGGGGAGACAGACAGAACCAAAAAACAACAACAAAGTTTTGTGGGGACACCTCACAAACATCTCCCCACAGTGCTCTGACACCACCCCAGCTGCCAGAGCCTGCTCTGCACACCCTGAACCAGACAACACCTCTCACCTGCCCCTTTCTGGTGCCACCAACCAGCCCTGAGATCCCCAAACCAGCCCGGAAATTCCAGACCTTCCTGGGGCAGCCTCTGTGCTCCTCCTCCTCCTCCTCTTCCTCACGGCTCTGGGTGGCTCTGGGACCTCTCCTGTCCCCTCATGCTCCTCCTGGGTTGATGCCACCTCCTTCCCTCCAAGGTTTCCTGAGCAGCTTCCCCAGGGGATCCTGGCAATTCCAGGGGATTCAGTCTGAGCTGCTCTGCAGATGCTCCCAGTGGCCATTTAAGCAGTGACTCATTTTTTCTGGGAGCCTTTTAAGGAGCTGGGCTGGCACATTCTCAAGGCACATTTCTTAATCCCGAGTTTTGCAATTTGCAGGGTGATGCATCCTGGAGCTGGGAATATGGATCAGATGGCACCAGAGCCACTTTTATAGGGGAAAAGTGTTTAGCACCAGATTTTCCTCTATGTGGCACTTGCAAAGGGTGATCCTAAAATATCTGAGTTTGTCCTTCTGCCGTATCTCAATTAATCCCTCTTTTAAAGAAAAGTCAGCTGAACTTGGCCAAGAAATGCCTAATTTCTATCTTCCATTACAGCAGAGCAATGATATTTTAAATATTTTTTTAATTAATTCCTTGATTCAGCTCATTTCTGTCTCTGACTTTCAGAGTTATCTGAAACTTTTCCAAATATTTTTATTTGTTTGTTTTGGTGGGTTTTTTTGCAATTACCAGCATCTTTCCCCTACACCTGCCTTCATTTTCTGGCAGGTTCTGTTAAGATCAGCTTACCAATAAATTTTATGCAGCCAAATTACTGAAAGTAACATCAAACTCTGAGTAATTAGTGTGCAAATAATTAGCATTTAAGTGAGATGATTTCAAACAAGTCCATCCTAAGCTATGAAGGCCTCTCACACAATTTCTCTTAGATCATCATGAAATATTTCTACATCTTCATTATTCCACCCCAAACCTACAAATTACAGAGAGCACCAGGGAGGATCTCAGAATTCACCAGAATTCACCAATTTATGGTGTGTGGCACCTGTCGCAGACATTTCTTCACAGAAATCCTTTCTTTCAGATTTCTGCATCTTCGGGAGGCCAGAGGCCCCCGAAGAGAAGGTAAACAATTATTATCAGCTGCTGTGGAATGCAATAGGATTCACCTTGATTGGCTCATTTTGTATGTTTATAATTAAGAGCCAATCACCAGTTCAAGCCAGGGGACTGAGTCCTTGGCCACAACTTTGTTGTGGATTTCTTTTCTATCTCTTCTTAGCTTAGCTAGCAGCTCTGCAAACCTCTCTCAATATTCTTTTAGTATAACTATAATGTATAATATTATATATTAATAAATAAGCCTTCTGATTCAAGAAACAAGATTCACTGTCTCTCTCTCACCAGCAGCGACCCACACAGGACGCTGTAATATCTGGCGCAGAAATCTGAAAGAAAGGATTTCTGTGAAGAAATGTCTGCAACAGGCACCTTTTTTATCAATGACATTTCCCAACAGTAAATTGGTTTCTGATTATTCTGGATTTCCTAGCAGGAGTCAGTGTGCACCTGCCTTGGTGCCACGTCACCAAGCTGCTGCTCCTCTGCAGCTTCCTGGTGGGATAAAAGCCTGCGAGTTCTTTTATCCCCCTTTTCAATGGATTGCAGATGGGTGAAAGTGGCAGACTTGGAGACAAAAAAAACCCAACCCAACTGAGTCAGAGGAATCTGATGATTCATCCAAACCCAAAGGAGGAGGAATGAAAGAGATTTGGTTTCATATCTTGCTGTAAAACAATAAATAATGTCCAGTGCATCCAGGTCAATAATCTGGACAGCTCAGCAGGGAACTGCACAACCTCCTGCACAGAAACAGTCACAAATTAACAACTAATCACTAATTAAGCTAATGCCTTATGTTACACTTCTCAATGAAATGAGGTATGATGGAATTCTGGAGGGTTTAATACCAAAATAAGATTCCAAAAGGAACTTCCAGGAATGGAGAAGGGATGAACTTTGGTCCCTAAGGATCAGGGTTGTGCTCTGATGCCAGAGCTCCTACCTAAGCACGTGGAACACCAGATTTATTCTTTCTACATAGAAATACACATCTGTGATCTGCAAAGGACACTTAACTCACAGCAAGGTGAAGAATCAGTGATGTTAATTAGATATTTTAATATTCAAAATCTCTGTTCTTTGCAGTTCTACCACTCAAAACAATCTTGTTTTGCAAATCCCTTTCACACGCACAGAAAAACCCCGATTCCTTTAACACACTGATCCTTTCCTGATGGATTTCTCCCCAAAACAGTGGCACACCCTCCTGTGCTGCCTCGTGGCACAATCACCCTCCACCAGCAGCATCCAGACCTCGGTTCTTGCCTGCTGTGGGATGCAGAGGAGGATGTGACCTCCCTCAGGCACAGCTCTGAATCCCAGCTCACCTTTCTGCAAGTGGGACGGTGACTTTGAGCAGAACCAGTGCCATGAGAAACCCAAGCTCAGGTTAATCCTAACACCAAGCAAACTTCTCTCACTGACCCTCAATAATTCCAATAATTCAGGGCTGGCCAATGCCAGCAATGCTCAGGGAGTCCAAAGGCTTGGCAAGGTTAAATACAGAAAGATTTGGTAAAGCCACTCCATCCCAAAAATGCTGGTTTTAAAAGTAAAAATGCCTCTGTTAGCATCTTCAGGGTGAAATTATCATTGACTCAGTTCCAGGCTGGGCTTTCAGAGTTTTACTGAAAATGCTGAATCATCCAATCTCTGATAATCCCATCCTCACCCAGCAGCCCTGGGGACAGGACAGCAGCACTCAGAGGTGTTGGGAGACCCCAAAATCACCCCTTTCTCAGGAAGTCACCAACATTCCTGAAGATAAAATCTCAAATATTAACCCTTCCGAGATGAAAAACTCCAATATAAACCCTTCAGAGATGAAAATCCTGTGTGTGTACTGAGCTGGGGTTTGGCAAAAATGCACACTTTGACTGGGGTTATAATGTTGAAATGGACTGGATTCATGAGAACTGTGGTGTTTTTCTTTTTTGTTTTTCCTTGGCAAAGGGGAAAAAAGAGAAATGCTCTTTTCTGGGACAGCCTGTTGAGGAAATGAGGCTCCTGCCACTTGTCCCAGCTCTCCAAACCCCTCCACCACTGGCAAGCAGGGGAGCTGCAAAAGAAAGAAACTCCAGCCAGTGCTTCCACTGAGAAAAAAAAAGACATTTTGCAAATTCAGTTTGAGAGCAGCTGACTGGCAAATCTCAGGGCTGTGAGTAACCCAGGAGTAGCTCCTGCCTGCACCAGCCCTGCCCTGTACAGGGACTGGGGATGGCAGCAGCAGGAAACCAAGACAGCCTTTCAGGCTCACAGGTTACAGAATATCTCGTTTTGTCAGAAAGGCTCCATTTTTAATTACCTGGAGAGAGAGTTGCTTTCCCTGTTATTTTGTGCTCCGGGGTTATTATTAACTTTTTAACATAAATCTGCATTGTAGAACTGTAAACCCGAGTTGCTTAATGAAAACAACCACCCTGTGGGGGCACAGCAGCTCAACAGATGATCAAAAAGCCCTTTTTGCATCATTAATCTGCAGGATTCCATGAAAGAATTAAGAAAAATAAGCGTTTCTCTACAACACAGGCATGAAGCATTCTTGAAAATATCAGTCCCTTCCATACAAACAGGTTGCCCAGAAAGATTGCATGGCAACAAAGAGTCCCTAAAACACAAAATGAAATCATTAAGCAGCAAGAAGTGGGTGGAGAGCTCTCCTTGCCCACTGGAAGAGGTTTCACAGCCCTGGTGCAGTTCATTAATTCCCAAATGAGGGATGACGAGCACAGACAGTGTCCCTTTGTCTCCTGCCTCCGTCCCTCGTTAGTGGCGTCCCCTCAGCCCTGTCCGGAGCCCTGGACATTCCTCAGCAGCCTCTTCCCAGGGAAAATCCTCCCTGGCCCCATCCCAGTGCCCTCAGCCCATGCAGGATCCCCTCAGGATTCCTCTGGGAACCCAAAAATTCAGGGAAAGGAGCCTTGGGGAAAGCTGGGCCTGGTAAATCTGGGGGAGCCACAACAGGACCCAAGTGCTTGAATTTAATGAGGCAACAGCACTCATGTTTGGTAAAGCCACTCTTTCCCAAAATGTTGGTTTTAAAAGTAAAAATGCCTCTGTTAGCACCTTCAGGATGATATTATCATTTACTCAGTTCCAGGCTGGGCTTTCAGAGTTTTACTGAAAATGCTGAATTATCCAATCTCTGCCCTAAATGTATGTATGGAATAATTCCCTTTTAGTGAACTGTGGCACCTGGCTTTGCCCTTCCTGCTAATGAAAGTAAATTCCATCCAAATTATTCCAGCCTCTGTCCTGTCCTCACCCTTAGCCCTGTGCAGGGATAAAGGAACAGGTTTTAAAAGTAAAAATGCCTCTGTTAGCACCTGCAGAGTGAAATTATGATTTACTCAGTTCCAGGCTGGGCTTTCAGAGTTTTACTGGAAATGTTGAATTATCCAATCTGACCCATCCTCACCCACCAGCCCCGGGGACAGGGCAGCAGCACCCAGAGGTGTTGGGAGACCCCAAAATCACCCCTTTCCCAGGAAGTCACCAACATTCCTGCAGATAAAAACTCAAATATAAACCCTGAAAGTCCTGTGTGATGAGCAGGGGTTTGGCAACTGAAATGAGGGGACAAGGTACATCAGGCAGGAATTCATTGTCCTGCTCTGCCATGCTCACACACAACCAAGGATTTTGTTCTAGGTAGGATAAATAACGCTAAGCTTGGCATGGAAGTGTTAAGAAAAAATTGATTTTTTTTTTTCAAATGGAGTAGTGAGGAAATATGCAAAGTGAGAATTCTCCAAGAGATGGAAATCCTATTTGCAGGCAGCCACAGGAGATGGTAGAGCCAAATAAACAGATTAAAACCCACGGGCTGTCGGTACAACTGAGCAACCATCCATCTTCGAGCTGCTCAGGAATAACTTCTGCTGCAGCAATTTATGATGTGGCCTGACAGGAAGGGTTTGGAGGGAACATGTCATTAGCTCAGCAGCATTTAAAGAAAAGCCCCAAGTCATTTGTCGCATCTCTGCCAGGCCAGGCTCCGTAAGGAGACAGCAGCTTAGAGAAACAGGAGCTGCTGTGACTCCCAATCTCCTGCTGCTGCCAGGGCTGATTCGGGCAGGCAGGGACAACCCTGGGAGTGTGATCAGCCCACACTAATATATATAATATATATAATATATATAATATATATAATATATATAATATATATTACATATATAATATATATAATATATAATATATATAATATTATATATATATTGTATAATATAATATAATATAATATAATATAATATAATATAATATAATATAATATAATATATCTTATACAATATAATATATAATAAATATAATATATTATATAATAAATATATAATATATATAATTGGTATATATTCTATATAATACATATTCTATAATATATATGATACGTGACATATGATATATATGATATATGGTATTTGATATATTATATTATATAGATTGTATATATAATATATTATACATTGTATATATTATATAATATGATATATTAATTATATATTATAATTAAATAATTATAAATATTTAGAATTAAATTATCTTCATTATTTCAGATTGGTTTTTATCTTTCTGACAAAATAATTATAATTAATTATATATTATATACTATGATACATATAATATATTATATATATTATATAGGATATCTATAATAAAGTATTTTAAAATATAAAAATATATAAATAGTTCTATATAATTAAATATTAATATTTAAAAATATAATATATAATTTATACATTATATAGTGCCTAATATAATATAATAATATATAATATAATGATGTTAATATAATATAATATAATATAATATAATATAATATAATATAATATAATATAATATAATATAATATTTCTATATATAAGAATATATATAATTAATTAAAATATCTATATTCTCTACTTATTTTGGGCATAACCTCGGACAACCATTCAAATATGGGGTTTTTTTCAGACAGGCAGTGGGAACAAAGGTTGGAAAGGATAAACCCAAGCGTGAGTCAGCAAGGAGAGGCTGCTGCCAGACACAAGTGGTGTTTGGGGAGATGTTAGCAGATGTTCAGCACAGGACACAGGAGGGAATTATCCATGTGAGATTCAGAAACATGGCCTGGAGAGGAGCAGCTTTGCTCCCTCCATGAAGGGAGGGCTGGCAGAGGGACGTGGCAGCAATATTCCAATACTCCAACACACGGCAGGCTTTAATTAAGAAGGCTCCAATCAGTTGTACTTTGGGAGCACCACCAGTGGCCGCCTCAATCCACTGAGAGGGACACTGAGGACAGACAGTATGGAAAGCTGTCTGAGCTTTACAATTAATCATTTTCATGAATTTTCTCCAAAAAAGCTCCCATTGCTGGGAGCTCCTACAATGACCTTGGCACCAGCACCTCTGCTGGAGCAGGAGTGCACTGGGCTCCAGGGGGCTCAGCTGGTGACCCCTTAAAATTTGTGTCAGATTTGCATTCTACCCATTATTTTTTAGTGTCAAAACCCAATAAATAACATTTATAGAAATGTTATTATCTCCTCTGGAAGAAAACCATTTAATTTGGCACAACTAACTGCTGCAGCACCAGCCTTGGAATATTTTCATTTTCAAATTCACATTGGATACCTCCAAGCCAGATCAACTATGGACAATAAATTGTCCATTCCTGGGAGTTCCCAAAGCATCTCTCCCTAAAGGCAGCTCTTTATCCCAGTGCTCTCAGTTTTATCTTTTCCAAACAAACACAGTGACATAAAACCAAAAGAAGAAAAGCTCCCTGGTGACACTTCTGACCCTCCTGTGTACATTGGGGTTTAACATGATCTTCTCCACATTATCCTCAGGGAAAAGCCTTCAGGAGGAAAAGGGTGCCAAGCAATAAACTTCCTTCACTGTGATGTCTGTATTACATATTTTTACTCATTTTTCCTTCATTTTCCATACCTTTGCTGGTCCCATATAGCAATTTGCAGTAAAGCAGAATTTCAGCATCAAAGCAGAATTTTATACTTCAATTTACTGAAGTAACAGATGAGCTTTGCTGATGCTGAACCTAACTTGGTATTTTTATGTGATTTTATTAACTCGTTTATATAAAACTGGATTACACTCTATTACCAATCTATTTTCTCTGTGTCTACAAGGAGCTGGTAATACAGCAGATAATTCTGAAACAATAGGAATAACAAAAGTACTATTGTGCACAATTATAGCTTGTAGGACCCCAAATCAGACATCATTACTAACAAATGATGATATTATAGAAAAGAAATACCATCTGAAAACTGATTTTACACGGCATATTAAAGACTTGATGGCTCAGGAGATGGGTAATAGAATAAAAAGCCTTTTATCTCAAGGTCATCAATTCAAATCCAAGTCAGACTGATAGCAACTGAAAGCCACTTGATGAGAGTGCTAATGAGCCCGGCCTCGTTAGTGGAAATTTAAGAACACCTCAGCATTTAGCTCCTTGTGCTGCCCTGCGAGCAGAAATTGGGAGTTTGGAGGAGCAGATCCAGCCCAGCTGTGCTTCCCTCCTCACCCAGTGCCAGCCCCCTGCTCTGCTCCTAAATTCAGAATTCACTGCTCAGTCGTTATTGTGGGAAGGCTGGGAAAAGTGAGAGGAATAGAGGATTTGTCTTTATAAACGAGCTGTGGGTCTGCTGGTGGATAAAACCAGCACTGGGAGATAAAAGAAACAACGGGAAGAGTTCCACTGATTGATGAATGGAAAAAGGTATTTGCTTTTACAAATAAACTCTAGGTTTGCTGATAAATGAAATTAGACATTGACACATGAAAGAAACAATGGGGAAGAAAAACCCCCTAAATTCCTTAAGAATTAAAAATTGAAAGGGAGGGTTATACATTAGAGGGGGATCTTTGGTATCAGGTGTTCTGGGAAGTCTTAACCTCTCAAGTACCTCAGAAATGGGGAAAAACCCCCTAAATTCCGTAAGAATTAAAAATTAAAAGGGAGGGTTGTACATTAGAGGGGAATCTTTGGTATCAGGTGTTTTGGGCAGTCTGAACTCTCAAGTACCTCAGAAATGGGGAAAGAGAGAACGGAAATGTGGGAAATTGGGGGGATAAAAAGGAGGCTGTGTCCCATGGCCTCTCCCTTTATTCCAATAAAGTAAAAGGACTCCTCTGTCTCCTTTTTGGACATAAACCTCTGGTGTTTGTGGATTAATTTTCCTTCAAAAGGGATTGCACTTCCAGCACCCTGAGTGACCACTTTAAATGTGCAGAGGCAACTCTGCTCTGAGCTGTAACAGCTCCAGCATTAATGGACATCTCACTATTTTATTTGATATCTCACTATTTTCCCAGCGTGGATCCGATGATGTGCCAAAGCAAACCAGTGCAGGGAGAGAAAAGAATCCCTGTGCAAACTCCAGCCACTGCTCAGCCAGCAAACAAAGCAGAGCACACATTGCAGGGCTTGACAAGCAAACTCAAAATATTCTCTGATAAAATCCCTGGAATCATTTCCTTCATTCTGGTATAATACCTGCACAACTCACTGCTGGCTCTGGTATTAACATGATGCAAAGCACTGATAAGAACCCCATTGATGCTGTCCTTTTTATGCTGAATGAGATTTTTATTAAAAAATACCCTTCCAACAAAAGCAACAAAACACTAGAGATGCATTTTCAATTATTTTCAAATTAAAACTAAAAAGCATCCCAGGAGGAATTTGCTTTCATGTGTTTCATAGGCAAAGCTCAGTGTTGAATCAACCCCTACAAATAGCAGTTTGCAGTGTAACTGGGGACACAGAGAAGCCCCAGTCTGACACAATCATTGTAAATTGAGCAACCTGGGCTGGTGGAAAATGTCAATGAGATGATCTTTGAGTCCCCTTCAAACCCAAACCATTCCATGATCCTGTAGGAACAGGGCAAGTGTTCCCTGTAATCTCTGGAACCCACAGATTCCTCTTTGAACCTCCCCAAGTCCCTTCCAGCCTCAATTATTTCAAGATTCTGAAAATTAACCAGCTCATGGCTCATGTGAACTCCATCCTCAGCAGTGCCTGGGTTTAGAGGAGCAGGTTTGGGTTCCAGGAGTGAATAATGGATTAATTTTAAAGGTACCCAGGTGCCTAAAGATGCATTTTACAACCTTACTATGTCTGGATAATCAATTCCCTTAATTCAATTTTTTCCCAGTGTAATAACCATTAGAAACTCATCCCTTACCCAGGGGAGACTGCAGAAATCCCCAAACTCTCACTTTGCTGCTGTCTGGAGATGCCTCAGCACCCCCAATTCCTCAACTAAACCCCTCTGGATGCCTGTTATTTCAGTGCTGAATTTGGTAACTAATTCCTAAATCTTGATGATCTCATATTTATTACAGTGGGAACAAACCCTTCAGATTTATGGACGCTCCCCAGATGGAATCCCAGACCGGTTTGGGCTGGAAGGGACCCTAAAGCCCACCCAGTGCCACCCCTGCCACGGCAGGGACCCCTCCCACTGTCCCAGGTGCTCCAGCCCCAATGCCCAAGCTGGCCCTGGGCACTGCCAGGGATCCAGGGGCAGCCACAGCTGCTCTGGGCACCTGTGCCAGGGCCTCAGCATCCTTACAGAGAAGAATTAATTCCAAATATTTGATTTAAACCTACTCTTTGTCAGTTCCATCTAAATTCTGTATCCCACATCAGCCCCAGATGTTCACCTCTGGTGCAGATGTGCAGCCCCCAGCCCTGGATTGCCAATTTTTCCCCTTCCAAGAGCTCAGGATTTCCCAGTTCAGATAACCTGAGCAGAGCTTCCTCCCCAGCTACAGCACCACATGGCCCAACTTACTGCAAGTCTGTCCATCAAACTGTCAAAAACTCAGAAATATGGGTTTGAGTGGATTTTGGAGTGTGGAAAAACCCCAAATCCATCAGTTAAGGCCATTAGCTCATGCGACACACCTCGCTGAAGTCAATTTTCAAGGATAAGCGTGTGACAAGCTGACTGGAGGAATTCTCCTTTAATGCATTATTAATTCATTTATTATTACAGTTATTATAATCTTTATGCAGGGCACTGAAGTTTAATTTGTTCTCTATGAGCTAATCTTTTTAATGAGCCCTTTCTTCTCCTCAGGTTGGGAGCTTCCTCAACCACTTATGCAGCTTTTAAGCAAGTAGAAAATGACAGGACCATGTACCCTCCTCATAACCACAGCTTCACATACCATGCCCTGAATTTTAAATGAAAATGAACGATTACCAACTTTCCCACTGCCAAATATCTCTTAAAAGGTTTCAGATTCAGATTTTAAAAGGTTTCAGGAAGGAAAAGATTCACCAATAACGCTCTAAATATAGGGAGTTCATCACACAATGAAATCTTAATTACGATTCCCCTCTCTGACAAAGAGGAGAAATGCATTTAAATAAAAAGCCCCTGTGTGAGTAAATGCAGTTATTTGTGGGGCAGCACAGATTAATCCAGTCTGGAGCCCCATCTGAATGGCTCTGGGTTCATTCTCTGGTCACCCAGGGCAAGGAGGTCACAGGGCTGATCCCTGCCCTGGGAAATGGGTTCAGACAGAGAGGAAACGGCACAAAAACACAGAAATGCTGCTTGGAGTTGGGATGCAATGGGAAAAAACACTCCAATTCCAAACACCCACACTGCAGGCACAGCCAGGCCCCAGCTCTAAGGGCTGCAGCACTTGGGGACACCCTTGGTATCCAAAAACCACGTGGATGTGGCACTTGGGGACACGGGGACGTGGGTGAGCAGTGGCCTCGGCAGTGCTGCAGCACCCGGTCAGATCTGATGGGCCTAAAGGTCTTTTCCAACCTCAGTGATTCTGTGATTCCATGATCAAGTCTGCACCTGGAATGCTGTGCCTGCATGGCCAGAGCTCCTCACTGGAAATGGAACAGCTCATGGGACACCTCCCAGAGAGAAGGTTTGGGGATAAAAGGTGGCAGAAGGTTCTGGAGGTGTGCAAGAAGAAACAACACAGACTGTCCACTAAGAAAAACAGAATAAATCCTCAAGGAGAAGGTTGGAGGGATAAAAGGCAGAAGGTTCTGAAGATGTGTAAGAAGAAACAACACAGACTGGCCCTCAAGAAAACAGAATAAATCAATCAGAGAGAAGGTTTGGGGGATAAAAGGTAGGAGAAGGTTCTGGAGGTGTGCAAGGAGCGACAACAGAGACGGGCCCTCAAGAAAACAGAATAAATCCTTCAGGGGAATGTTTGAGGGATAAAAGGTAGGAGAAGGTTCTGGAGGTGTCCAAGAAGAAACAAAGATTGTCCACTAAGAAAAACAGAATAAATCCTTCAGGAGAAGGTTTGGGGGATAAAAGGTGGCAGAAGGTTCTGGAGGTGTGCAAGAAGAAACAACAAAGATTGGCCCTCAAGTAAACAGAATAAATCAATCAGAGAGAAGGTTTGGGAGATAAAAGGTGGGAGAAGATTCTGGAGATGTGCAAGAAGAAAAACAAAGCTTATCCCCCAAGAAAAACAGAATAAATCCTTCAGGAGAAGGTTTGGGGGATAAAAGGTAGAAGGTCCTGGAGGTGTGCAAGAACAAGCAACAGAGATTGTCCACTAAGAAAAACAGAGTAAATCTTTCTTCTTTTTCATTCATACCCAAAAACCAGCCAGCTTTTCATGACAGTCTTTCCAGCTGGATGGGCTTGAGAGAGGGAAAGTTTATCAGCTAGCTCACAAGCACACAAGGAAGTCAGCTTTTCAGGTCAGAGCTGCTCCACAATGAGATAAATGAAAATATAACCAGATTTTATGGAGATCTGGACTTACACAGCAGCTGGATCTCATTGCCTGCCTGATTAGCTGGGGTTAATCAGAAATTAGTAAATCATTTTCTACTTGGAACAATTGCTGGTTGTAATGGAAAAATCCATTTATCAGTAGGTATAAGAAAATAATTAAAAAAAAATAATAATCCTAAAACATTTTAAATGCTATTCAGACAAACTACATTTTGTCAATAACTTTATCATTCTGATTTTTACAGCCCACCAAAGTTCACAAAATGAAATGCAGCAGCAGATACATAAGAAACCTGCTTTCTACAGTAGTCAAGCAAGCTGAACACAAAATTCTAAAAACTGGCAGCTCAAAAGGAAGTTATGGTGTAAATAATTCCCATTCTAGGCAAAGCTTTCACCTTGAAGCTCCTGTTAGTAAAAGTCCATGGGAAATGCACACATTGGTAGCCAAGACTCCCTTTTCAGGAGCCACAAACAGAAAGAAAAGAGAATTACAGGAGGGTTTGTGGTTTGTTGGGGTTTTTTTGGGGGGTTTTTTTGTTTGTTTGTTTGTTTCTTTTTTTCTGAATAGGATTTAAAAATAGTTAAATAAACAGACAGAACCCCCTTGCCAGTGTGATTATTTCCTCCAGGCACATCTCCCTACAGGAAGGGCCCACGGGCACTGAAATCCCATGGAAGCAAACTGTCCTGGAGAAGCCCAAGCCATAAATAACCCCAGGGCTCCAAAGGCTTTTTTTGCCTGTGAACAGTTGCTGGCAGTGCCACCATCAAGCCCCTGCTCTTCCGCTATTTCTCTTCAACTTTTAGGAAATCCAAGGAAATCCATCCAGCCCTTCCCTGCCCTGGAGAGCAGAATGGGACACTGACCTTGAAGTAATCAGGGTAGAATGATCACAGCACCTTTTTCTCCAGAGCTGAGGGGTGTTTTTTAAATGTAAAATCACAATTTCCTCACCAATTAGTTGCTACAACAGGATAAAGCCTGGCTTAGGGCTCAGCTCCACACACAATAACAAATGAATGTTTGCTTGAGCTGCAAAAAGAGAAGACAAACAAGCTCCATCTGAGCTGGGAGCTGTCAGGCTCTGAGAGCATGTCCACACCCTCCAGGGAATTAAAATCACAGGGAAGCACTCCAGAGCCTGCCTACCTGCACAAACACATACACACACACATGTTTGTGCTTTTATAAAGAGCTTTTTCCAGACAGAAATGGTATCAAACAGGCCCAAAATTATTAAAATGACTTTAACTGTGATCATTCAGACAGAGAGGCAAATCAAATCACATCCAAAACACTTAATTGAAAAGAAAAATATTGTATTAAAAAGAAAAATATGCATTTCTAACCAGTACATGGGGCTGTTTCCTCATCACTGCACGGTCAAGCTGTAGTTCTACATCTGAATCCTTCTCCCCACTTTACTGCATCTAGAAATAAAGAAAGAGTTGTGAGTTGTGTAATGGCATGTCATATGTTCAATTTATCTAAAAGCAGCACCTTTATCAGTACAATTCCTTTGCTTTATTTTGTTTTCCCCTGTATGCTGAGTTTCTGTCTGATCTCATTCTCCTTGCCCTTCATTTATCTGGAAAAGGAGAGATTTTTCCATATTTAAATAACAGAAGCAACATACCCCATGGAACAGAGGAAAAAATGGGCTGAAGTGAGAAGATCTGATTTTTATTCTAAACCCGGTTTGTGGCCTTGGAACAAGGCACTTTTCTGCACATTTCCCCTCTCTTGCTTTGCCTTTCTTGTCTGCTTACATTACAAGCTCTCTGAAGCCTTTTAGGTGTTTATACAGCACCAAACAGATAAGATTCAGCTTTCCTCAGAATCACAAGATAACACGAACCCAGAAACAATAAATCTTATCAATTACCACCTACACTGTTGCTCTCCTAACATGAAACACGTTTCAAAGTGGTTTTCAATAGTTACCTTCCTTTAAAGGAAAAGAAATAAAAACAGCTCGTGGGAGAGAAGTGCATCCAAGAGGAAACAGATCCCTTAACTGTTTGTTTGGGTTTTTTCCCAATACATTCCACCTGTTTTAACCACATTGACCAAGAGCTGCATTTCTGTATTTTAATACAAGGACAGGACTCATCTCTGCCATTGACCTCGCTATTCCCACCTAGAGCTGGGTCACAGGATGCTCCACAGGGTGCTGGGAGCAGCAAAAGCCTGGAAAAGATTCTGGAGCTCTAATCCCACTTTTCCTGCTTTCCCAAATGTTACAGCTCGCACAGTGCAAGCACCACACCAATCCCTGTGGGCAGAAGGAGCACACAAGCACCATTTTGGTGTGGTTTTACCTCTCTGGGTCGCCTTTAAAAGTGATTTTCTTTCCAGCCTCTCAGTGAGAATGACAAGATATTCAGAGAGTCTTGAGGGAGAAGAAGTGATAAAAAGGAATTCATCTAACCTATTTTACTTCTTGTCACTGCCTGATAATCTCTTTATCTGCTCTCATCTCACCAGGTGCAGACAGAGTTATTTATTTCCCCATGGACAGGGCCAATCCCTCTCCCAAAGTGCCCACATGCACCTGGACTTCCTTTCCCAGAGTGTTTCAAATCCATATTGCAAAGTGCCCCTGAGCTTTTGGGGTAAGCAGAGCCAACCTCAGCACGCACAGATGCAAACACATAAAATGTCAGTGCTTATTGCCACACACACATCTTTGGCCTTTCAGGGAGCTTCTGTGGCCATGGGCACGCAGGGAACATTTGCAAGAATCTCCCCATCAACAGAAGTTTGCAGTTTCACTGAAACACAACCCACTAGCACATATATTTTACAGTTTGACCCCTCTGTCGATAAATTATGGTTTTGGTGCGAACACAAAACATTTTCTACAGCTCCGTGGTGATTTAGGAACCGCAGCTCTACTTTCAGCTGCACCTTAATCCTTCTCGACTCCTGTTGAGGCTGCAGCCCAGCAATGTTTGCTGTGCTGCTGGCACTGCACCCGGCCTTTCAGAGAGCCTGCACCTCCCCGGAGCAATGTGACTGCAATTTGTAATGCCAAATGCAAATCTCCCCAGGCACAGCCTGTGCCAGCTGGGCACAGCCCAACCCAGCTCTGCCCGCCTGGCCCAAGCCTTGCAAGACAGGCCTGGGCTGGAAAAGAGAGCAAACCCCAACCCAGCCCTGTGCAGAATCACCAGGGCTGCAAAGCAGAGTGGAAAAATCCTTCTGCCACCAAGCAGGCCAGGACAGAGGCCATTTTCAGGGTTTCAGTTTGTCACAGGGCTGGATTCAGGGGGCTCTGGACAAGGTGCTGTTATCACATCAGGGCCAGACTTCCTGCCATTGCACTGCCCCTGTTAGCTCTGGATTAAGCCAATTCCCCTGCAATTGATTAAAAGCTCTCCCCTGTCGCAGACATCTTGTCATGAAAATCCTTTCCTTAGGATTTTTCCTCCTAAGAAGCCTCAGGAACAAAATGTAAACAATGGTTATCTGCTGCTGTGGAATGCAACAGGTGCATCTGGGATTGGTCTCATGTAGATGTTTGTAATTAATGGCCAATCACAGTCAGCTGGCTCAAACTCTCAGCCCAAGCCACAAACATTTTTATCATTCTTTTCCTTTCTATTCTATTCTTAGCCAGCCTTCTGAGATGAAACCTTTTCTTCTATTCTTTTAGTACAGTTTTAATGTAATATATATCATAAAATAATAAATCAAGCCTTCTGAAACATGGAGTCAGATCCTCGTCTCTTCCCTCAACATAAGACCCCTGTGAACACCATCACACTCCTCTGTATTAAAAAAAAAAAAAAACAAATCTCCTGTTTGTTTAGAGACATGGGAGGGAAAAGAAGAAATTCAGCACTCTTTCAACCTGAGATTCTGAGGGAGGAGGAAATGATGATTTGTATCTCTCCCTCCTCCCATTTTTTAATCTCTCTCAGAAATCACAGCAGAGAACAGTAACTCAAATGCTTTATAGCTGAATTCATTTCCATCAGCTGTCTCCTATCTTTGCCAGTTGTTTGTCTGCTTCTCCCATTTATGCTGTGCAGCCTGGACTTATCGATCTTGTAAGCTTTAAATTACAGCTATCCATGGGAAAAAAAAAAAAAAAAAAAGAAAGAAAGAAAAAGGCAAGAGGAAAACCACAACAGGAAAAAGCAAGTCTGATAAAGGATTTCTGAAGGGCTGCTCACTTTTGGTAAAAGAAAATCTTAATGGCATTTCCTGGAGAGAAGGTCTGTGGGGCTGAAGTTATTAGGGGACTGTGTGGACAGAGGACAGGCAAAAAAAGCTGTCAGATTGAAGGGTTTATATCAAAAACATTTCCAGTGAAAAGTGTAGGAAAACTTGGGGGGAAAAAAATACAAGATTTATACAAGTATCAATCAGCTGATTTATAGCACTGGGTTTATTAGAACCAGCCAATTTACAGCAGCTCTTGTGGTTTCAGGCTGAGTTTAAACACTAAGAATTCACTGCTCCCCAAAACCCACTGGAAATATTTCCCATGACAAAGGCAGAGCAGGGGCAGAGCTGATTTCTGTGCCCAAGTGCACCCACTGCAGCTCAGAGCCCCTCAGGGGCTCCCTCCAGAACTGTGGGGCTGCCAGAGAATCATGGAATCACAGAATGGCTGAAACAGACCTTAAAATCATCTCACTGCAACCCTCCTTCCATGGGCAGGGACACCTTCCACTTAAAGAGCTCCCTGAATCCCCAGGATCCTCCTGCACCCCCAACCCAATATTCCTGCAGGGATCCTGCAATTCTCCAGGGAAGATTATCCAGCATTTGCCCAAGACTTTTCTACAACATGAAGGAAAAATTGTGACTTAAAGACTTCTGTTCCAGGTGTTCCCACCTGGGAAGGGAAAGGGGAAGGGGAAAGGAAAGGTGTCGTGGTTTCAGGCTGAGTTTAAACACTAAGAATTCACTGCTCCCCAAAACCCACTGGAAATATTTCCCATGACAAAGGCAGAGCAGGGGCAGAGCTGATTTCTGTGCCCAAGTGCACCCACTGCAGCTCAGAGCCCCTCAGGGGCTCCCTCCAGAATTGTGGGGCTGCCAGAGAATCGTGGAATCACAGAATGGTTCAAACAGACCAGGGGAGAATTCCCTGCACTCAGGTGGTCACTCCTGCCTGGCAGTGTGGCACAGAGGTGCCTTGGGGACATCCCTGATCCCCGTGTCCAGCTGGGGCTGCTCGCTGTCTGAGCAGAACAGGAGCAGGGCTGGCATCACCCCCTGCCCCTGGCCATGCCACAGATGGCACCAGCAGCTTCCCAGGCTCCTGCACCTCCAGCTGGCACAGGAGGAGCAAACAAAGAGGGATGAGCAGTCCCTGCTGCAATGTGACCTTCACATCCCAGCCATGCATCGCTCCTGACACGCACACACAAGTGACAAAGGCAGAACCCGCCAGTCAGCCTCTGATAATGCTCTGGAAATGACAAATAAATATTTAAATATCACTTGAGCTGTGCCTGCTGCAGATCCCTGCAGAGCAGAGCAAGGTAATTCACAGATTTGTCCTGGAGGACTTGAGGAAGAGGAATGGCATCAGAGGAGGGGAATGCTGGCCAGGATGGAGCTCTGGCTGCTCCTGGAGCCAACCTGCTCCCCCAGCCCTGCTCTCACATCAAACCTGCCCTGACCCTGCTCTCAGGGCACTCCAGCAAGGCTGATCCTATTTCAGGGACCTGTGAGTGGCAAAGGGAGGCAAGGACCCAAATCCCAGCACCCAGGGCTGGGCACTGTCCCCATCCATTGTCCTCACCAGGGAGGCACGAGCTGCCCTTGTGCATGCTGACAGCTGAAGGGTTTGCAAGGAGGAGGTTCTGACAAGCAATAAAAAGATGCTTTAACCAGCTTGGAAAATAGCACAGGGTGAAGTGGATAAACTTTGCCAGCAAAAGGCCAAGGTCCTTACAGCTTATGGATGCCACAGCAATGCAAATGTGCTAAGGGGAGCATTTACAGTGATGTCTGACTAACAGCAAGTACATTAAATTAATATGGGTTGAGAAAGAAAAAAGAAACTCTTTAATAAAGAAATAAACATTCTCAATGTAATTTTACCCACGTGCATTTTGAACACAACCAGCAAAGATGCAGTGTGCTGAGAAGAGTCAGCACAAGCATTTTTCTGTTCCTTAAATAATATGATTATTTTCTTTTTAGCAACAGTAGGAGATATTAATTGTACAGGAATAAAATTAAGGATTCTAGTTTAATAGACATGCTTTGCCCATATTTCAACTTTTCTCACCAGGAAAAAGAAATTAATAAAAATATGTTTGTACTCTGTGGGACATATAAAATAAGGTGGTTAGTAATTACTCCAAGCTCAGTGCTACAAGTTGCTCAAACAACTGTTTATTTATTACTGGAATATGAAGAATATGAAGAGAGCCTTGCAATACTAATCCCAGCTGTCTGGGCCCCCCTCATGATCCTGGCTGACAATTCCTGTGATTCACTGCACCAGTAAAAGAAGGCAGCCATGAACACATTTTTGTAAATCAAGTCTATTGGGCCAGATTTGGGTCCTTGACTGCTCAGGCATAAGAAATGTTATAGCTCTTTGCCAGTTCATAATTCAGGCGCTGAACTTAATAATATGGATATATGGCATTAAAAGCTGTTAGAATAGTTAGCAGGAGAAAATCACCTTGGCTCCAGCACCCAGCAAAGGCTCATTGCTGCACAGGCTCTCTCTGAGCCTTGTCATTACCCTGCCACAGCAGAGCCATATTTTCCCTAAAGAAAATGTCAAGATCTGTGCAGAATCACCCGGGTTTCATGTTCACACCTCCAGTGAGCGCTCAGCACTTAAACCCAGTGCCACGACACGAATGAGTTGAGTTTAAATTTACAGAGCGCACCTGGCGCTCTTGTTGCCCCTGAGGGCACCTGGCACTGGGGCAGGATCGCCTCTGTCGCTGTTCCCCTGCTGGCTCGATAAATCCTGAGAGTCCATAAAAGCCAGCGAGCGAAACCGACAGCCCCAGCAGCCTGCCAGCACTTTGGGGTGAAATCCGGCACATTCAGCACCTGCCCATCCCTCAGAGTGATTCTGCATCTAACGGCCCCGAGGTTCAGGCAGCGCTCACGCTGCTTTAGCAACCTCCTAAAGCTCAAAGCTGCGTTACTGAGAGCTCCTCACCGCGCAGGATGCGCAAACCCGACGGCACATGGGCTGAGAAAAGGATTTCCCCAGGTGAAGGCAGCGCCCTGAGAGTTTGCACAGCAGCTGGGAAATAGCCAGCATTTTCCAGGAGACCAAGGGAAGCTTATCACAATATTGGGGTTTCAGGAATGAAGGCAGCCAGAAAACTTGGCCCTGTATTTTTGAAGATATAAAATATTCGAAAAACTAATGTTTCAGCTGTTCACACCCAAAGTCATGGTCGTTCTCAGGCAGTCTGGAGCAACTCTCAGCACAGAGAAACAGAATCCCCAAAAGATTGGGGTTGGAAGGGACCTTAAAGCCCATCCAGCCCTACCCTGCCATGGCAGGGACACCTCCCACTGTCCCAGGTGCTCCAGCCCCAATGTCCAGCCTGGCCTTGGGCACTGCCAGGGATCCAGGGCAGCCACAGCTGTGCCAGGGCCTCAGAACCCTCCCAGCAAGAAATTAATTCCCAATATCCCATCTAAACCTTCTCTCAGTTTGAAGGTAAATAGCACTCAAATAAATCAGTGTAGCTTTTTGAAGTTAAAATT
Source organism: Ammospiza caudacuta (assembly GCF_027887145.1). Lineage (NCBI taxonomy): Eukaryota > Metazoa > Chordata > Aves > Passeriformes > Passerellidae > Ammospiza > Ammospiza caudacuta. The sequence continues at coordinate 19,895,254 of NC_080604.1, read as the reverse complement.
TATTTACCCCATCTGACAAATCATTTCCTTGTTTCCTGGTTTAAAATTTGTATGCAAATTGGACAGAGGATGTTTTTGTACTCTACAAACCAGAAGTCAATCCCATGCAAGCTGTCATGAGCATGAACTCAGAAAGATCACAAGGACCTAACCCATGGCACTGAGTGAAAATAACAGGCAAAGAAGTTTGAAAGTTTTTTAAATGATCTGTTTTCTGCTGCCCTTTTCATAACAGATTTAGAGCACCGTTTTAATGAAGGATGATTTTATTTCCTGTTACAAAGATAGTTCACTGTTAAACTATAATTTTCACATTTTTTTCCCAGGAAATGCCCTTTAAATGCACTTGAAAATTTTCCAATATGGAAATTGGAAACTGAACCCTATAATATGTGATTCTATGCTGAGATTGCTAATTATCACACAAACTAATAAGTAACTTATTTGGCATCTAAAATGATAAGCAAATGACAAAAGAAGCAAATTAAGATTTCTACACCAACTGGCAAATAATTTACAGACTAAGAATCCTCTACAGACAGACATAAAAAAGTGGATGACTTTCAAGCAGAAGGAAAAAATGAAGTCTGTAGTCTGAAGTTGCTCATTATCCCTCATTTGTTCAATTCTTATCTTGATTTGGTCATCAACTCCCTGCTTGCTTGTTAAGATGGTCAAGCCATGCAAACAAAGTGACATTTGTTCCCATAACAACATTGAACCCTTATATAGCATTTTTCATCATCAAATCTGCGAGCCTTCTGCGAAGAAGAAGAGCTTTGTTATTTATCCCCAACGCAGATAAGGAAATTACAGCAGGGGGATAATTGCAGAGCCAGAAATAAAACTTCCGAGTCCCGGCTAATGGCCCAAGCAGCAGCACAGGGCATTTGATTAACACGGGAGACAGCTGAGGTCAGGATGGGCAATTTGAGCATCCCAACTTGTGCTCTGCTGAAAGCACGAGGAGGAAAGAGCAACTGAGAAAAGTCATCAATTCAAGGAGCGCTTCACACTGGCACTCCAGGCTTCAAGTGTGCTTTAACTCCTTCTGCCTACACACAGGCACCAAGACTCCACACCAGCAACCCCTCAGCAAGAAAGGTCATCAAGAAGATGACTAATTTATTATGGTACTCCAAGTACTTGGAGTCTAATAGGATTTCTTTTTTTTTTTTTTTTCCTATCAGAAAAAAAAATACGTGTTTCTGCTGGAAAAGGAATTCTATAGGAGTAAAATTAGTTTAAAACAATGTCAAGACAACAGAATTTTCCTCAGAAGGGATTATTGAGTCAGAATTATTCCTCAGGAATTTTATGCTGTTAAACAATTTTGTTGGGAGTGCTTCACACTGGCACTCCAGGCTTCAAGTGTGCTTTAAAGGCTTCAAGTGTGCTTTAACTCCTTCTGCCCACACACAGGCACCAAGACTCCACACCAGCAACCCCTCAGCAAGAAAGGTCATCAAGAAGATGACTAATTTATTATGGTACTCCAAGTACTTGCAGTCCAATAAGATTTTTTTTTTCTATCAGAAAAAAATACATGTTTCTGCTGGAAAAGGAATTCTATAGGAGTAAAAGGAGTTTAAAACAATGCCAAGACAACAGAATTTTCCTCAGAAGAGATTATTGAGTCAGAATTACTTCTCAGGAATGTTATGCTGAGAAACATGTTTGTTGGGAGAGGCCATCAGGAGGGGGCTTTGGTGCCCATCACCCAGTTAAGAACTGGAAGTGGACAAAACTTGAGTCAGCCTTCACCAAATGGGGCCACAGATGACTGAGATCTCCTGACAGCACTGAAATTCAGGAGCAGTTTGGCTTGCTCGGGGAGGTGGGAGTTGTAAGGCCATGGCTGATGGCCCTGGGGGCAGGAGGGCACAGGAAAACTCCCTGATCCTCATGGAAAACCTCCCCAAAGTACAAGAACAACCCACAGTCCCAGTGGGTGGGAAGTGGAGCAGTCGTGGCAGAAGGCTGGCTTGGCTGGACATGGAATCCCTGACCGAGCTCCAACACAGAAAGTGAACAGAAGGTGGGAGTGGGGACTGCCCAGGAGAGCTACAGAAACCTGGCCCAAACTGCAGGGAAAAAGGAGGGAAAGCAAATAAAATCCAGGTGGAGCTGAAGATCTGTGGTTTTTAACACAGGAAGTTTAAAATTCTTGGTATCTAGGGTTCTAACAATGCAGCACATAACTTAGGAGGAGAGCTGGGAGAACTGGGTTTGTCCAGCATGGAGAGAGAAGCCCAATTCCTGTTTTCAACCCAACAAAGCCCAGAGCAACCAGATTTAAGTTCAAAGTCAACATTAAGTTCATTGCCAATGTTCAACAGGAGGAGCTCCAAAGGTCCCTTCCTACTTATCTTCTTCCACAATTTTAATGGTTTCTCCACTTCTGGTGAAGGAGAAGGCTTCTCCTTCTTCCTTCCCTTCACCCTGCTCATCAGAGTGCACTCACAGCAAATTATAGTTTTAAATAATTATTGTGACTTGGTGCAGCGCTTTCAAACACAATTCAAAATTCCATACATATTTGAGACGTGTCCAACTGCAGGTGAGCACCAGCATGGCCCAAAAGCCAGTCAGCTGGAGCCAATTACAGCCTGACCAGCCTCCCCTGACACCACAAGGCCTAATTGAACTTCTCCCCTCTGTGCAAGACGGAGATTTTTGCCTTTTGCACAGAAGCCCGGAACGAAGGGTTTGCTGCTCTGAGCCTCTGCAAAGCAGGATCATTATCAGAACATAACCATCAGAACAGGAGATGTCTGCACTGATTAAAATAATGCTATTCCACCTTCTCAGAAAAGAAAAAAAGACCCAAACCACTTCCTCTGCAACGATGTTTAGTCCCAGACACCCATTTTTACCCTCCTGGCAAACAGAAAACGTGAGCAGGAGCAAGTGACACACAGGCAGATTTAAAATTAAACTTCAAAAGCAAGTGGTTCATTAAGGAAACCAAGACATGTCTGAATGATTGTTAGCTACAGTCTAATAAAACCTGGTTTTAAAGAGGAGGAAAAAAAAAATAAGGCTAAAAATGCATGTTGACTGAAAGATATAAACTTACAGTGGAAATCAATTGGTATTTATAGCTGCTGAATAATGCACTCATTACTATTCATTCTCATTACTGTGCATTTTGCAACTGTCACAAGAAATACAGTGACTGACTGACTGACAGCTTTTAAAATATTTTTATGCCTCAAGAACCAAAATAGCTGAAAGAGAGCTGGAATTACAAATTCAAAAAGACCGGACAAACTGCCAGTAGTGCAGCAATCTAACCATCTCTTAATTCCTGGTTTTAAGTTCAAATCTCCCCAATATTCTATGTTAATTAGAATAATCATTTTGCTCTTCTGCCTTTTTTGGGGGGTGGAATCATGTTCCACTTCTATGTGGCTTTGTTATATGAAAAATCCCTGTACATCAGGAAGGGTACGAGCAACATTTTCCCCTAATTAGTCCATAAAAATGCTAATTTCTCTAATGAATCAGATTGAAATATCACAGGAGTAGGTAATAGCACAAATACAGAGTTTGCTTATGGGGTAGGCTTTTGCTAATCACTACCACAGCACTGGGCAGCTCACAAAGCCAGCACTCTAATGAGGTTAGAGAGGCAAGACATGCTCATCTGAATTTTTTTTGGTATAAAAAAGAGACAGTTACTTGCCTGTGCAGTCACAGCACCCTTGAATTTGTGTCTGTCTGTGAAGAAAACCAGATCCCCAGCATTTACAGCCCAGCTCTTCCATCCCCACACGCTCAGGTCCTCTCTGCCTGTTTACTCAAGCTGAGGATGGGGCCATAAATCTTTATCCTGCCCAATTTCATTGTTAACATAATCCATTTCTGAGACAGATAAAATAATACTGCCCTTTTTTTTTTCATGGACCAGTAGCTAATAATGTCACCAGTTTGAATGATACAAGACTGAGATCATTGTCTGTCTGCCCCACAGCATCTTTCTCTCTGATTTTTTTCCTGCCCTTACGCTTTGGCTCCTGCCTTCTGTGCTGGCACATACTGAGGCACTTGTATCCAAGCTGCAGATCTAGGAAGGAGTGGTCTCTCTCCTAGTCAAAAATCGAGGAGAATCAATGAGCTCTTAGAGGAAATCTCCTGGGGTTTGACCTTCAGGGTGGCCTTTTACTCTTTAAACCTCATGTAAAACAGCGACTCTGCCAGTCAATCCTTAGTAAAAGATTTAAAGAAAGGGACTGTTGCCTATTGGTGACACCAGCAATCTAAGCAGGAATTAAGCAGCTTGAAAAAGCCTTTAAATTCAACTCACCATTCTCCCCGAGCTCTCCATATATTCTTTATGGGCCTGTGTTCCCCCAGCCCTTTGATCATTTGATATTGAAGCAATCTCTTGTTTAATACGCAGCTAAGATGACTGCAGGATAACATCAAAACAGGGGGGAACAGAAAGAACATGAAAGAATATGAAGTCAATGGCTTTGCCAATCACAATCCACAAACAGGGCTGGTTAAAAGGCTCAGCATTACAGAGCTGCCTTTATGCTCTCACAAAGCCTCACGCAGCGTTGAGGCCAACGACAAACTGAGACTAATGATTAAAACTACGCTGGGCTGCCTTTCTTCTGCTTTAATTGTTGCTTGCTTTGCTCAGAGGTAGCAGATCTGCAAAGCCAGCACCTGTCTTTGTCCCACAGGTTCTCTGCACCAGCTGGTCTCACCATCTTTCCATCAGCAATCAGAGTTTCCAAGCCAGGGTTTCCAATAAAACGTGGTCCATCGTCCTTGTGCCATCACAGATTGGTTTTGTTTGGAAGGAACCTTAAAGTTCATCTCTTTCCAAGCCCCTGCCATGGGCAAGGACACCTTCCACTAGACCAGGTTGCTCCAATCCCCATCCAAGCTGGTCTTGAACACCTTATAAAGGAGCTCCTCTAACAAATTCCAAAGGTATTTTTGACAAGAAGCAAAAAGGGAGAAGAGCGTTCACTGAAATCTCCCTCATGCTCCTCTAACATCAACCCACTTCCACAAAAAAATAAAGAAGAAACAAATCCTAGTTACACAAGACTTTGACTTCTTGATCCCCAACAACTTCCTGGTGCAGAATTAACACAACAACAACTTCCTGGTGCAGTATTTACACAAAAATCCCCAGCGTGTTTTGGACGCCAGACAGACGGAAAAGTTGATGTCTTCTGTCTAGAACTCCTCTCACACTTGGTTTTCATGCCATATTTCTTGGCTGCCTACACTCATGTTAATCTGCTAAAATCACTTTACCCACTTGGAAGGCAACGTTTCAGTGGTAGTCAGTTCTATTATTCATCACACAGGCAGCTCCATGACTGACTGACTGCTAATTATCCTTCCCTGCACCGCACCGACAGGCGCAGTCACGGCAGCAATTTATTCCTCCTCCCATGGAGCCACAAGGTGGGAGCTGAGCCCCATTGAAGCTGGTGACAAAGGCCCCACAGGTTCCAGCTGTGCTGGGAATTCATCTTTTAACAGGAAGAGACCTGCCTTAGGTGTTGTTTAGTGTGTGATGTCACCATCCTGAGATAACAGCTGACAGGAGGAGACCGCGCACGCTGCCAGTGGGGGCACAGCTCTGGGGGCTCTGCTCGCTGTCACATCCCTGTCACAGGGCCAGACAGGATTGTCCCACATTCCCTCCCAGCAGGGAACAGCCTCAGGTCTGCTCAAACCCAGTGTGCAGTTGCTGGGAACTTTGGGGTGATGGAGAAATCCCATTTACCTTTTCAGTTTTTTCAGACCCAGGGAGACACAATCCTCTCTGCAGAAGGAGTTTGGGACAGCTGGGGCAATGTAAATTCCCGGTGTAAATTCCCACTGCTCCTGAATTTCTTTAATAGAAGCAAGAGCCAAAAGGACAATAAATAAAGTGGCAAAGCAAACTTTCCCTGACTTCTTTTCTGTTCACCATTCGAGACATGCTGGCAAAGGAGGGAACGCAGAGAAGATGAACATTGTCCAAAATGCTCACTTCTTCCACAACAAGTTGTAGTTTTCACTGGGAAATATTTTGTGTATGTAAATGAGAAACAGAAAATGAAATCCTAGCATTGATTAACACATTTCTGAATCACAACAGGCTTTAAGGATAATTTTGCTGCTTTGTTTGGGGTTTTCAAATAAGCTATGCTGACTTGTCCTTTCACCTTGTTCTAGTGCCTCAATCTCCCTTACTTACACAAAAAAAAGTATCTCATTTTTGCATCTTTTACTCCTATAGGGAAGGGGAGGGGAGGGGAAGGGGAAGGGGAAGGGGAAGGGGAAGGGGAAGGGGAAGGGGAAGGGGAAGGGGAAGGGGAAGGGGAAGGGGAAGGGGAAGGGGAAGGGGAAGGGGAAGGGGAAGGGAAGGGAAATCTGTCTCCTGAGTGCAGCAGAATGAGGAGCCAAGCAGTCTGGAGCAGGTATTTGGGAGCAGCAGGTTTTGAGCAGCAGGTTTTAAGCAGCCACCCTGGTCAAAGCAAGCTGAGGGTTATTGGGAGTAAATCCATCTTTCTCATGTGGTGTACTAAGTTCAACTTGATGAATTTAAAGGTCTTGGTCAACCTGAATAATCTCTGGTTCAAATGAAAAAAATCCTCTGTGTGCAAGTTACATTTCAAGAACTTTACCCTAAAACAGATCCTCCAAATATATTAAAAAACTATTCAAGCCAAATTCACAGCCCAGTCCATGAGATTTTATTCAAATGTATTTTTCTGTTCTCTATATAAACTGATTTCCTCTTGCTCTCTTTTGTTCTGGGCAAGGCTCATTTTCCCTGTGCTATTCCAGTGCTACCAAAGCAGCCAGGCAACCTCTGAGGACAAGGAAAATCCAAGCTCCTCATTCAGGATCAGTCTCTGGAGCATCTAAACCACTGAAGCCTTAAACAATCTGAATTTCCTTTTCCGAAACCTCCTTATACTTGTTTTTTTAATGCAGAAAATTATTGCTTAAATTACCAGCAATTCTTATATATTGGAAGGACAAAAAGAAGAATGATAAAAATAAATAATGATTCCTATTGATATAGGCTATAACAAAGTGGTGTAAGTAGAGATGGGTTGTTAAAACTTCCTTGAAATACAAAGTAGAATCCACCAGAGCAGCAGACCAGATTAAAAGTAGACAGCGAAATAAATAAATAAATAAAAATCAATGTGCACTGTACTGGTTGTTTGCGAAATTAGACAATTAATTCTGTGTAAACCAACCTATCAGGAAGGCACACTGTGGGGATTCAGAGAGCTGATATTGCAGTACACTGGATCAGGGAAGAATGCTTTAATGAGATCCCTGGAGAGTCTCCATGGACTTGGACCATCCTCTCCAAAAGATCATTTTTACCCCATTTAACTGCCAGTGTGTTGTGCCTCTGATACACACATGAACAAAAAGAAAGCAAAAAAAAAACAAAAAAAAAGAAAAACCTGAAGAAAACCTGCAAATAAAGAGCACTATTAACACAATGACCAGGACCAATGAGAATGGTGCTTTTCAGGCTCAAAAAAGACATTATGTCATTTTCAACACATAGCAGCCATCAGAAAGAGCATCTGTGTATTAAACCACTGCACTTAAAGCCATTTACAGCCAGAGTAGCTGCAGCATAAAAAAAGCTTTTACACACAGGAGGGTGTAAAAAAAATCTATAATAACATTAATAAAAAAATAAAATCACATTGTGCTCACCAGAACAATCTGCAACCTGGCTTTTATTAAAATTTGATTTTTCTTTAAGTAAAGACCTAGGGTGGAGCTTGCCAAGTGCAATAAATGCCCCAGTTCAACATGATTTTTTCAAATAAACTGGAGAAAACAACCTTGAGCCCCAAACCCAAAAGGGTTGTATTTCAAAATGATCACTTGCTGTAAAATAACAGCTGGAAAGCAGCAAGGCAGAATGTTTTGGTGAGGAGCTGAGCAGTGGGGTTAGAAGCTGTTCTTCTGTTTGCAGATTCTCTGTCAAGACATGTACAACCACATTTATGCCTTCAGTCTCAGCAATCAATACTCTCAGCTTCCAGAAATCTTTTCCAGGGAAGCCTGTGGATTTTTCTTACTCTTGTCTGCTTTACAGAGGTGTTTCTGCAACAGAGGCCTGAGATCAGAGAGGAAAATACCCTGAAAATTTGAAATGAAGTGCAAATAAATAAACAAGCCAACAGAGAAACCCTTGGAAACATTTAGGCCAGCCTGTAAATTAAGATTAATTCTTTTCTCTCAAACTCTACTGTCGCAGACATCTTTTTATGAAAAATCCTTTCCTTAGGATTTTTCCTCCTGAGAAGCTGGGAGGCCTCAGGAACAAAATGCAAACAATGGTTATCTGCTGCTGTGGGATGCAACAGGTGCATCTGGGATTGGTCTCGTGTGGTTGTTTCCAATTAATGGCCAATCACAGTCAGCTGGCTCGTACTCTTTGTCTGAGACACAAACCCTTGTTATCATTCCTTTCTATTCTTAGCTTAGCCAGCCTTCTGGTGAAACCTTTTCTTCTATTCTTTTAGTATAGTTTTTATGTAATATATATCATAAAATAATAAATCAGCCTTCTGAAACATGGAGTCAGATCCTCGTCTCTTCCCTCATCCTCAGACCCCTGTGAACACCATCACACTCCTCTATTAGACCTTATGCAAGGACCAAATCTCTGCCTCAGCAGCACAAGGTGCTGGACAGCTCTAACTGAGAGACCAAAGTTTATTTCCAGCAGTGCCGTGTTTTGGAAAATCAGCAGGTTTGGGAGTTGATGGGTTAAGGAGTTGACAGGAACACTCAGGGCTGAATGAATGCAAAGCGCCTGAATTCTCATTGCGCTGCTCCCATTTCACGTGGCCAGCTGATGGGACGCCCCAAAATCCTAAAACAAAATCCAAACTCCAGGCTGGGAGAGGCCACCAGGAGAATTCCCATGGACAGGGAATTCCCACCTCCAGAGCCTGCTCTCCTCAGGGGAGCGCGCTCCAGCCTGCTCTAATCACCCCTAATTGATTTCACACCACCAGCAAACCCAGAAAGAGTTCAAACACAGTCTTTGAGTCCTAAGGTTTACACGGGCAAACATTTGTTTATCTGTCAGCTGTGTAATCCCAGGGCCTCCGCAGAGCCTGGGACAGGCTCTTAAGGAGCTTTCTCCAGTTTTGATTAGCTGGCTGCGGAGCCAGCCCTATAAATATTCCTAACATTTGCACCCCATGGACCGAGTGCTTTGTCGAGCGCACTAATTGGTTCACAACCCCTGCTAAGTATCGGCCCTATCATCCCCCACTGCCAGGGGCTACGATCATCATTAGCCAAGCGACAATCTCCGGGAGAATTTGGGCTCCTTAATCTCCCTTCTCCCCGAGGACATCAGACTCATCGTGGGTTAAAGCTCTCCGAGCTGGCTCTGCTCCTTTCCGAGGCTGGACGCTCAGCGCTGAGGGAAAAACCACCTGAACGTGGGGGCACAAAGGAAATTTGTGGCCACGTCTCGAAAAAGGTGATCCAGAGGGAGAGATTTTGGTGCAGGGAGACAATTGCTGCCTGCACACACATTTCTGCAATTTCATTATTTCTAAGAGATGTATGAATTAACTGATGTCAGGTGGAAACAGTCCTTGATCAGCATCAAACCACAGAGACCCCAAAACATCCTGGATGGGAAAGTTCTGGGGGCTGCAGAACCCTGAGAGGCAGCAGAGCTGGGGACAGGAGCATCAAACCACAATGACCTCAAAACATCCTGGATTGGAAAGTTCTGGGGGTCACAAAACCCCTGAGAGGCAGCAGGGCTGGAGACAGGAGCATCAAACCACTCTGACCCCAAATCATCCCGGTTGGGAAAGTTCTGGAGCTGCAGAGCCCTTCAGAGCCAGCAGGGCTGGAGACAGGAGCATCAAACCGCTCTGACCCCAAAACATCCTGGATGGGAAAATTCCAGGGGCTGAAGAACCCCTGAGAGGCAGAAGGGTTCAGGACAGGAGCATCAAACCTGTGACCCCAAATCGTCCTGGATGGGAAAGTTCTGGAGCTGCAGAACCCCTGAGAGCCAGAATGGTTCAGGAGAGGAGAATCAAACCACACTGACCCCAAAACATCCTGGATGGGAAAGTTCTGGGGGCTGCAGAGCCCTGAGAGCCATCAGGGCAGGGGACAGGAGCACTGCAGAGGGAGGAGCAGAGCAAGAGGTGAAACACACGCCAACTGCTGGAAGAAAAGGTGAAAAGGAGAATAAAAGTGGGGAAATGAAAGGCAGACTGTGAGGAGATGTCATGTCCTCAGTCAGGCAGAGCCCGCACAAAGAGGAGCAGCTCCAGACAAGGCAGACCTGACCTCGTCAGGGCTGGGACAGGAAAATGGAGATTTAGGCAAGGAGGTTCCTCTGTGCTCTGTTTCATCAGGAAGAAAATTCTGCTCTTAAACTTGGGACATCCTTTCACACTTTAGATCCTTTCATGTTCTTCATCCTTTCATGTTTTAGATCTGGAGTGTTAAGGTTTGCTTTTTTTTTTTTTCCTTTAAAAGCCATACAAATCTCAGACACCAATTTCCTGGAATAGCTGAAAAATCCCCACCACGATGAAGAGGGACATCCTCTCCTCACTGCACCTCTCCCCATCCAAAGTGGGAGCAAACACCTTGGCAGGCACAAAAAGCCCCTCCTGGCCCTCTGAATTCCTGCTTGGACACCAAATTCTTCCTCTTAAGAACACCTGTGCTCACTGATGCTGGAGACTCACCTGATAAATAAGATGTTAAAGCACCAGTCACCGTCTGGAGGTGAAGGGGAAAAGGTAGAGGGGGAAATGCAGCTTGGCCTTTCTGAGGTTTCCAGAAGGGAAAGGGTTGTTAAAGAGTGAATGAAAGCAGCTCAGTGATGGACAAAGCCTCTCTTTTGTCCAAATTTGTACAAGGCAAACTCAAGCTTTGGTACCAGAGCTGCCCTTCTGCATGGAGAGTTTTATTTTCCTTGAGCCACACTGAGAAATCTCTGCAATTTGGAGCTTTGGAAAGCCTGCAAATTCACATTTAATTTGAAATTATATCCTCCCTGTTAAAAAATGCCTGGGGGGCAAGTCACTTATGAAAGAAAAAAAAAAAGGAAATATAAATCTGAATCTTCTTGTCTGCTCTGAGTGGTAACATCTGCCACTGAGAGTGCCAAAGACAGGATGAAGTTGTTCCTCAGAGAGGAGCACCCAAATAAAACAATATCCTAAAACAGAAGGAATCTGAACCCCCTCCCAGGCAACACCTAATTAGTAATTATTAGGAAGAAATAAACTTTGGTGTATGAGCTTTCCAGCACTTCTCATGTGCCCACACAAAGCAAAACCCCTCATCTTTATTTATAAATAGAAGATATAAAAGTAATTGTATGGGAACATTCATGAAAACACATTTTAGGTGTGTAATATCAAATTTCAAAGTTCATAGCTCAGGAATAATTCGAAACATTTCATATGCTCCACATTGAGCTGCTTCACTTGTGTTTGTTTCCCTTTCAGGCACATCAGATGTTGATGTACTCTGATTATTTCCAGGGAAGATAAATGTGATATCAGATTCAAGAGCCCAAGGCTAAAACCACTGCCTGTTGCACAAAATGGTTTTGAAACAAAAACAAAGCTATATCTATAGATGTATCTCCCAAATGATTTTATTTTTCCATGTACTGCCACCATGGTTAAACAATTCTGTGCAAAACCATGCAAATATAGTAATTTAACTAATTGTGTGCACAATTAATGCAATAAAAGCCCCAGTTTAAAGAGACTTTTCAAATAAACTGGAGAAAACGACCTTGAGCCCCAAACCCAAAATGCCTGTATTCCAAATATATAAATGTATTCCACATTTATATGTTCCACATCCAAATATATGTATTCCACATATATAAAAACATAAATATATAACCATAAATATATATATTCATAAATAAATATTTCATAAACACTTTATCCACTCAAATTTCAGCCTGCTCAGAAATGCCCAGGCCTCTCAGTTCAAAGCAAACAGTGAAAACCCTTGCAGGAGACAGTTACGGGATCATCCATCCAGGGAGACATTAATTTCCCATCCTTATATTTAGAAGCAACCTATGATCTAAAACATGAGGCTTCCTCAAGGGTCAGAATGGATTTGTTTCATTTGATGTCACTGAAGTTAAATTCCCCAAATAGCCCCTGGCCTTCAGGAGGAGAGGGATTCAATTGGATTCTCTGCTTTCCACAAAAATGAATAAAAATCACCTCGATTGGAAGCATCTGCTCAGCAGCCCAAGGTGCTCAGGGTGCAACTGAGATGAGGATTCTGTACAGAATGCCTCAGAAAGGGCTGAAAGAATTATTAATAATAATTATTAGCAATTCAGATGCGCTGATTTATTTTTGCCTTCGACGCAAAGCAGAACTGCACTCAAAAATTAGAGATGTAAAAAGGACTAAATAAGAAAAAAAAAAGGAAAATATTAAAGGTCCCTTTAAGAAAGGAATGAGAAGAATCCCCAGGATTTCATGCACAGATGAAGTGTTTCAAGGAATGGACATGACAGACACAAGTATTTATGAAAACAGGTGAGACAAGGTCAAGGAGCCACTGCAATGATCACGTTGGAATTAAGACACAGCACATTTAAAACAAGAGAGAAAATCACCATAATTACCTTTGTGACCCGTCTGACACAGGAAAAGTTATTGATACAAAGGGCAGGATGATTAGGAGAATGATTAGGTATTTCAAGTGCTAATGATGATGCTTTCCCAACGCAGGAGAAGAATTTATAAGCGCTATTGATCTCATGTTTCAGGATGGAAGTCATGCTGGAAGTGCTTGGGAAGAAGGGAAAATAAAATAATAAATAAAATAAAATAATAAATGAAATAAAATTTAAAAAATAAAATATAACATAAAAATAAAAATAAAAATTAAATTAAATTAAATAAAAATAAAAGAAAAGAAAATAAATAAATAAAAATAAAATAAAATAAAATAAAATAAAATAAAATAAAATAAAATAAAATAAAATAAAATAAAATAAAATAAAATCTTTAAGGGACAATTTGTTCCTTAATTGTGATGAGGGTTCAGGGGAGGAGGGAGGAAGGTTTGGGGCTTTTCCCAGGGTGTTGAGTCAAGTGGTATTGGTTACTAACAGGGAGAGGATTCCAAGTTAATTGGATCTTTAATCGGATTGAATGGGGTAATTCCTACCTCTCTGCATTCCTAGTGGATGTCACAATGGCAGGAGTTAAATGCTGAAGGGCTGCTCTGATTTGAGAGCAGCTTCCAGGGGATCCCGGGGCAAAGACAATTATTGGGATGTCCACTGAGAAAGAAAATGATCATCAAGGTGGATATATTGCAGCAGGATTTGGGAATAATTATTGCCCACTCAGCCAGTTCTTACAGGTAGGGCACACATCCTTTGCTTTGTATTTTTTTCCCCAATAAATCAGTTTATTCCCATTTAGCAATTTTCCTAGTTCCAAGCAGAGTATGGCCATAACCAGCCCAATTCCACACTCTGGTACTCAGTGCAAAATGTCCAAGGCAGAAACAGAGCTGCAAGTAATTGGAGCTCTAATTGATTCCAAAGAGTTGATGGTTTTGTTAAATAGTCCAAAGAAAATCTGTTCCTATTTCCACTGAAAAGATCCTGAAATAGTGACTCTCTTCCAGTCTGAAAACAATGCAGGGAATGTTGTTGAATACAGGTAACACCTTTGGGATGGAGTTGTGAAAATCCAGCATTATGTGAGTGATTTCCCTCCACACAACCATGGCAGAATATTCTCTGCTCTGAAAGTAAAGAAGAGTTTTGGAAATTTTTCTGGAAAAGTGATTTCCAGTCCTGGCTAAAGAGCTCCCATGATAGCAAAATCACTGACAGTGTTTAGGCATCTGTTTCACTTCCCTTATAGCTGAAGATCCACAGGAAAAAAACAGCAACAAAGTCACCTGGAGCATGACTGCACTGCCCCACAGAAAATACACAATATTGGGTGTAAATTAATGATTATCGCATTATTAATAGAGTAATAGAGTTGTAATAGAGTTACATGTTTCTTGGAAAAAAGAAGTCTCAATCACTGCTCTGGTGAAACAACTTCGGAGGACAAACATACAAAGAGAACCCATCAAAAATCCTGAGACCACTGAGATTTCCCTGTGGGATTTCCTTGGTGCCTTAAATTTCAGCTTTCATATTTCCCAGACTCTGCACTGCATTCTGTGACTCTGAGCTCCACACACAGCGTCAGCAGCTCTCCTCACAGCTCAGTCCCACAGAACAATCCTTGTCCAGCCCAGAACCAAGGACACCAGGGCTGCAGCTTCAGCCCAAAAAGTGCAAACAGCAGGGAATGGAGGGGAGCAACCTGGGAGGGTGGGACTGCATCACCTGGAGCTGGGATTGGACAATGAACCCCAACATGGAAATGGAGCAAAACTGATAAAAGTGTGAGAACTCCTGACCCTGATCCACCTTGGGTGGGGCCATGTCTGAGCTCTTGTACTGCCCAAGGTTTATCCTTTGAAGGACACACCTTCATTTATTTATTTTAATAAATCCTATTATTTTAATAAATAAATTATCTATTTACGCCTATTTATTTTAATAAATCCCTACTTTATTCCTTTAACTCTGTTCCAGGCAGCCTCTCAAGGCATCATCCCGAAAATTTGGTCCAATGGCAGAAATATAAAGTTCTTCATTTCCTTTAACTCTTGTGTGTGTGACACCGATGGCAGCAAAGTGGGGGCACTCAGGAGACCCCAGTGATGGAATGGGGACATCCCACCAATGCCCAGGGACACAGGGCATGCCCTTTGCTCCAGGGGAGGGTGGCACAACCTTTGTGGGACCCCATCCTCGGGTCCATCCCTGCTCTTGGCAGCTCCATCCTCTCCCCCAGCACTGCCAAAAGCCCAGACCACAAAGAGGAGGTTTCTTTATCATCATTAACAAAGCCCAGAATCCAAAATTGCTGTTTTGACTGGGAGACAGATGACTCCAGCTCTGCCAACACCCAAGGTGCTCCCAATGCCAAAACTCACTTTGCTCACACATATGCTGCAATACTCCGAAACAGAAGCTCTGAAACTCCTTTCTTTGTCCTTTCAGTGGTTCTGTTCCTCCTTTTTGTGCTTCCCATATCCCTTTTCTTTCTTCTTCCTTGACTGCCCTTTGAATGCTCACACATTTTAAGGCCTTTGCACCTTTCTATACAGCACAAAACATATCCAGCAACTCATGTTTGATTGTCACACAAGGTATCCAGTCTCCATCTGAACACATCACAGTTCATTACAGTGGTTAATCACAGATAAAACAACAACAAAAAAAGTCTTTAATGTCTAATTTAAAATTGTCTGGCTCCAGCTTGCAGCTATTGGATTTGATTTTTCTTTTCTCTTCTTGATTAAAAAGCTGGATATGCTTTCCCCATGAAAATACTTGTCCCTGTAATCAAGTCCCCTCTCAATCCTCTTTTTGATGAGCTAAGCAGATTGAGCTCTAAATCTCTCACTGCAGGGAATTTCCTCCACTCTTCAAATCAATATTGTGGTTATTTCCTCGACTCTCCAGGTTTGTAAACCCTTTCTTTCAGCTGTTGACACCACAGCTGACCCTGGCTTTCCAGCACTCTCATGGATTCAGATAAAATCCGTGTGCGAAAGGATCCTATTTGTCCTTCATCCTGCGGGGCTGCCCTTGGATCCCTCAAGTGTCCAGGGCCAGGTTGGACACTGGGGCTGGAGCAGCCTGGGACAGTAGGAGATGTCCCTGCCATGGCACACTGGGTGGGATTTAAGGTCCTTTCCAACCCAAACCATTCCATGATTCTGTGAAACAAGATTGATGCCAGTTCCACACACCAGCCTTGTTGGGATTGTTTGGTTTTAACTGAGGTTTACAGCACACCACATCCAACAGCAGGAAACCCTGACACAAACCTCACTCATCCTCATTCATCAAACCTGTAACTCCTCCCGTACCAGAGAGGCCCAAATTATCTCTATTCTTTATTTTCATTCATTCCTATATCAACTTTTCCATTATTTTTCTGGGACTGGTGCCAAGCTCTCCAGACAATCATCTCTGCCCTCTTCTGCTTTCCCCCTTTGCTCATGGGCTTCTCCTGCATTCCTGCAGAAGATACACAGGATAACGGAGCCAAAACCACTTTGCCAACATTGTATGACCCAGTCTTTTCCAAATACCATAACCAAGACTTTTCCCAACAGATACTGACAATCTGGCCTCTCCCTCCCACCCATCCCAGTTCAGCTGTCCCACAGGTACAGAGATGCCAAATCATGGGCTGAGAACAACACACGCCAAAAAGCCAGCACCAGAGCCTGCTCAGGAAAACTTTCAGAAGCCTCAGTGCTCTTCTTTAGCAAAATTTTGTAAATTTTACAAAATTTTGTAGAATTTTACTTTTAGGACAATTCAGCTTTGACCCATCTATGTATTTCATCTGAAACTGGAGTGATAGGATTCAAATTGAAGGACTAATGGGTTCAAACTGAAAAAATGGGAAATTTAGGTGAGATATCAGGAAGAAATCATTCCCTGTGAGGGTGTGGAGTCCTGGCACAGAGAAGCTGTGGTTGCCCCATCCTTGGAAATGTCCAAGGAGAGATTGGACACGGTTAAGCTACAACAAGAAGATCTTTACGGTCCCTTCCACCCCAAACCCCTTCGGAATTCTGTATGACATCAGCTCAGTGAGAAGTTTGTTTCCCAGGAATTCCCTGCCCCCAGGAGCACATTTAGGATCAGGAACTGATTGAATTTCAGAGGCAGCCCCTGGCTGGGTGATGCTGAGTGGCCTGGACAGGCTCCCCTCTCCAAGGTGTGCTGCAAATCGCGGATTAGCGGCTCCGGCAGCGCCCGCAGCCTCGCCTGTCTGACATCGTTTACCTGCCCTGAAATTACAGTTCAATTACTGCAGCAATATCTCATTCAGGCAGAACAAAGAAAGGGAAAATATGCAAATGAGCACATTTAAATTCACTTAATTTAAAGGCTTAAAATTTTTAAGGGCACTTTCCCTCTCCGGGGACATTTGGGTTCAGGGATTATAAAATACATAAAGCTATAAATGGTTAAATGGGTTGTCATTGCCTGAGCATCCAAACTTTGCATACATTATTCTTTTCAGTGACTGCATTATATAATTAGCAGGGAAAATACATAACATTCCTGACGATATCCTAGCCAGGGATAAAAAATTTGGTCTGACCACCCATTTCAGGGAGCTTTGTGCACAGACCAGCTCAGCATACATTTTGGAGGATCACAGTGGAAAAGGTTTGTAGGGAGAATACTGCTTATCTGCTGAATGCAAAGATTATTCCAATTTTTTTTTTGTGGTGCACATGATAAGATTGTGAATAACCCTCCAGGTTTGTTGCCTGTTGTGGTTTTCATGGTTGTTTTTTCATTAATGAACACTGAGGCATAATTTAATGCGCCAGAGATGAAATTTTCCTCTTGCTATGCAGCTGGAATTCTGTGAGGTTTCACTGCACAGGGATGTCTGACAGGGGGAATGGCTGACAGGGAAGATGTGCTGCTCTGGCAGGATAATGAGGTACAGTGCTCCAAAAGGCAGCATCCTGCTCACGGGGAAGGAGATGGCAGAAATTCCCTTTTCTTTAGGGGCTGCATCACCAAATTATTATTACAAAAAAGACAGAGAGGGACTGCTTGCAAGAGCATGCAGTGACAGAACAAGGGGGAATGGATTCAAACTGAAACAGCAGGTTTGGATGGGATTTTGGTGAGTAATTCCTCCCTGTGAGGGTGGTGATGCCTTGGCACAGGGTGCCCAGAGCAGCTGGGGCTGCCACATCCCTGGAAATGCCCAAAGCCAGCCTGGATGGGCTTGGAGCAACCTGGGATAATGGAAAGTGTCCCTGCCATGGCAAGGGGGAGGGATGAGATGATCCTTAATGTCCCTTGCACCCCAAGGCACCCTGTCCCTCTGTGATTACTATCTGGTGCCACCACACTGACTGCACTTCACCTTTAGCAAAGCTTTGTTCTGTAATCCCCTCAAACTGCTCCTTTTTCAGCAATTCCCTGGGATGTGATGCAGAGCGAGGCAAGCCCGAGCCTCTCCCAGCAGGTAAGCACTGTCTGGACAGGAATTAGCCCAAAATCGGGGTGAGCAGAGCCCTGGGCTGAGCTCTGCACACACACACAGACAGCAGGGAGGCTGCAGTTCCACAGGCTCAGCAGAGATCATCAAAATCCCAGGTTTAGGTGAGTCCAGCCCCACGCAGCCAATAACAGCAAGGTGCATTTGTCATGCAGGTGGTAAACCCTGAGCAATTACTGTGGATTTCAGTGCTAACCCTGTCAGTTTAATGGAGCAGGTATGGCTTAGCTCTGCACGGCTGGGACAGCCCTTTAATCACTGCTCCTCCTCACCCTACACGCCACTGCTGGCATCTGCGTGGCTCAGAAAACAGGAATACTCAGGGCTGTTTGCTGGGTATTTGTTCCCAGCCAAACCAGGAGACACTTGAGAGGAGTCACAGAGCTCCCAACTCTGCTGCCTGCAGAGCCCACGGGGATGGTGGAGTCTCCAAAATCCCAGATGGCTCCAGCCAGGGAAACTCAATCACCCTCAGCTGAAGCAGCCTCATTTGTATCAGTCAAGGGCCTGAGCCATTGCACCTCCTCCTCAAACTGCTGAGGCTGTAAATGAGATTTTCATCACTCCTGGGACAAAAAGCTGACTCTGCTGAGGTCACTGGGAGTTTGAGCATCCATTTCAGCGGCGCCATGACCTCACCAGTGCTCTCTGCCTGGGCAGTGTCCAGCCTGGAAGTCACCATGGATCATCCTAAAATATGTTAAATAAAACCTGCCACTAGAACTGGCGGATAGCAGTAGTTCAGTTCTGTGCCATTTTCCTCTGGCCAGATGCAACAAAAGGAATATTTATCTCAAAGGAATGGGGATGGTAATGAGCAATATTGCTGCAGTTTGACCAATGGCTTGGCAGATCTCAAAGCAAAACTGAATACAGCTTATTCCTGTAAAACTGAGTAGTAGTAGTAATAATAATAATAATAATAATAATCAGACAGAACCTCCTCTGACTTAGAACAGAAATCCTCTAAAATCTATCCTCTCAATGAAGTTTTTCTGGAACAAAGTCATTGGTAGAGTGATATGAAAGTGAAAAATAAAACACTGGGCCCTTATTCAGTACAGCACTTGAGCAATAACCCAAATTTTAGGTAATAAGTTCACTGAACTCAGCAAACATATTGTGGTTTGGAGTATTTTGCTTACAAAGAAGTAAAATCAACAAAATTAGACAAACAACCATGGATGCAAGTGTACATACAAACCTGGACCAATCCACACAAACTGCCCCAGAGGGAAGGATTTCAGTGATGGACAGACAGACCTACAAGATCAACCTTGGCAAAAACATGTGCCTGCTTCCAAATCTACAATCTCTTCTTATTAACCATCTCTGATTTCAGTAAACTGCAAAAACAATGGTGCATTCTGTAAAAAGAAAATAACCCATTGAGTTAATCACTCCCTTAGCTGAAGGAATTGTTGGGGATTTTTCTAACAGAAAATAAAATCTGCTCCCTAATAATAATAATTTCCCTTTCCCTATCAGCAGAGCAATCTTTCATCATCAGGACTGATTTTATTGGAAGCACTGGGGGTGCACACTGGCACCAGGCATTTTTTCCTGAGACATTGTTCCAGGTTTGCGTTGGGTTTAATGCTGGAGCAGCACGTGACAGGACGGAGAGCTGCATTTTTCAAATCTCCTTTAAAGCTGTGGGAAGACTCTCCTTGAAGGCAGCCCTCTCTCCTTTCAAGTGCCACACAAGCACAGCAGGCAGCATTCAAAGGCACCTCTTCAGTGTCAGCCAGCAGGGAAGGCTGACAGGGAACTGCTTGTGTCACACTCCAAAAGTCACCAAAGCAGACACACACTGAAAGGTGGATGGGCCCAATCTTTCCTTTTTTGCTTTTTTTTGCTTTTTTTTTTTTGTTGTTTTCCTACTCCTCTGAGTGGATTTCTGCCTTTCCCATTCATTCCAGCCAGGATGCTGTTCTGAACAGTGACTTCAACCTTGCAGAGTCATCCCATGGGCCTCCCAAAACACAGAGAAGCTTGAAATGAGATTTCTGAAAGTACCAAAATCATCAAGCTGAGCTGTAATGGGAGGTCAGAGGGCTTTGACTCACTGCAATATTTAGAGTTCTTAGGGACTGCAGCCTCATGCTCTCACTGCTTGCCTTGTTTGTAGCTACACTTTGTGTCCTTCTTACATGGACCAGGATCTGCACTTGGAAATCACACTGAAAACCACAGGCTAGTTAAGCTGTAACAACAATCACTACTTTTAATGATAAGCTGTCCTCCATCTGCATTTTATTTTTTGATCTTCACACGTCCAGGTGCAATGAGGGAAGAAGGGAACATCTGCTAGGGAGTGCTGAAACCCCAGAAAATATCATCAGCCCAGGCATCCCTCACTGTGTGCTTCATGCAGGGTGCCTGGACACGCTGGGAGGAGAAACCTGAGGCACCAAATATCACCAAGCACCTTCATCTGTTTATTACAATCACTAATCAGCATCTGGGAATGCAAATGCACTTACACAGGTCAATGAATAAAACAGAAGAGAGTAGCTAAGGGGAAAAAAAGATGCTAAATACAACAACCTTGAGTTTTGAGCACTGACTTTGGTACACAGAAACAACAGCGGGAAAACAACCCACAGCAAAGTCAGCCAAGCTCACAACTCTTCACCTAAGCTCTGTCTGAGCCTAGAAGGGCAATTAATTACACATAAACAGATTATGAACTGCAATAATCTATTATGAAGTACAATAATCTAATCTACAATAAGCCTAGGAACAGTGACAACGAGCTGGGATTTGGTTCAGTGTGGTCTCAGCAGTTCCTGTGGGCAACACCACAATGCCCATCTAGTCCTATACACAGTAAAATATTCAATAGTCAAGTTCTACAAAGAGAAGTACCTGGATTCCTTTTTCCCATTCAGAGGGAAGAAATCTTCCCTGCTGTTTAATCAGAGTGAATGCCATGACACCCTGCAGTTCTCCCAGCCCCAGCAGCCTTTCCTAGGCGCACTTTCAGCAGGATGAGGATTTGTCTCAATGAGCAGAGCTCAGAAGGGTGGAGATAAGCAGAGCAAAAGGGTGCTGGGAGCCCCAGGTGCACCCACCCACACTGCAGAGCTTTGCTCCAGCTCAGGATGAAAAGCCACTGGCAGCTGCAGTGCACAGAGGGAGCTCCTGAATTATCCTGGCTCCTGAAATATCCAAACTCACCCTGGGGTTCCCCGGCCCTGGAAGCCCAAGAGAAGCACAGAGAGTGGGCATGGGGTGATGCAGGATTCCCTCCCAAGGTGCAGCACACCAGGGGGAACAAAAAAGAGCCTCTGACCAAATTAGAATTCATTGAAGCCCATGTTGGCGCTCCAGGCAGATCATCACGATAACATCGATCTTCCCTCTGCTCTTTGAGTTATTCCCTTACCCAGCAAGATCTGCTAAGGACTCAGGGTGTGCTGTGAGGGGAAGCCAGCAGAGCTCCCCAGCCCTGTGGGCCATGGGGTAATTCAGACCCCAATCAAAGCACATATTCCAGGTTTCA
Source organism: Ammospiza caudacuta (assembly GCF_027887145.1). Taxonomy (NCBI): domain Eukaryota; kingdom Metazoa; phylum Chordata; class Aves; order Passeriformes; family Passerellidae; genus Ammospiza; species Ammospiza caudacuta. The sequence goes on along the minus strand of NC_080604.1, from coordinate 19,873,573 downwards.
TTTCAAAGTGGAGCTCAGGGAAACCCCACAGACCTTGCAGGGTCTCATGGCTCATGACAGCACATTCAAACAGCACCTGGTGGATCAATTTCTTTGATAGAACTCGTCCCACTAACGATTTGGAGTTTTTTAGGAGTCTAACCAAGAAAGGACAATTGAAATTTATGATAAAACACTGAGCAAGCACCACCAGAATATGGTACAAGATTCCTGCTCTGTTTTCATTCCCCTGCTGTTCCCACACCCTGTGCTGGGACATCAATTTTCATTCTCCACCATTTAGGGTGGTTCTAGGGTGGGCTTTATGCTAGCAAAGAACCCACGATCTGTAACAAAACTGAATTTCTACTTTGCTGGACAAATACACCAAAAGAAATTGTGGCATCTTGGTGGGTTGCTAAGCAACCCAGAGCTCCAGTGTCACTTGTTTGTGATCAATTCAAGTCATTCACAGGGCTCTGAAGCACCAGCTCAGGAATTCCAACAAAATCTGTGCCTTGGGAAAGCCAGGGGGACTTCCTGACACACAATAACACTTTCTTTCCTCCAAGATAAACTTTGTAGATGTTCTTTTGATCTGTGTGGTATGTTAATCCATTATTCTGAACGTACTGCTAATGGGAAAAGCTATAATTAACCAACTACAGCATTGTAATGCGTGCAAGATAAACTGATCTAATTAGTAGTGTTTAAAGTAGTCCCTGTCCTCTCCCACCGGGGAAAGGAGCAGATCCTTTCTGATCACAGGAGCAACTGTCCCCAGCATCGTTTCATGTAAAGAATAAATTCCTTTTTGTTCCATTTTCCCCTCCCAAACAGAAGTGATGAAGTAAATTTTTACTGGCAAACAAGGTGGCCCCAGTCCAAGGCACTCGAGGTACACATGCAAGCTGTGAATAATGCAATCTTTCATTTAAATAAGGCTTATCTGTTGGCTTTCTTGGGGTGAAGAAGTGGACTGTTATACTTTCATGCATGAAGTTTAATTACTGAAGTAACTCATGCTAAATGCCCACAATGGTTGCACTCACTGAGTTAAATGTATATTGCTGAAGCAATATACATTTATTATGTACAAATAATAAAGTCTCTTTATTTCAGCCTTATATTCAAGATTCATCCCATCCCTATTTTGATAAAAAAACTATAACAAACGGGAAGAGTTTAAAAACAAATTGGTTTCCAAGCTGTGTGCTGCATATGGCAGAATTTCAACTCCTTGATTGCCGGCAGGTGTTTTTTTACTGAAGATATTTAATGATAATTTCATATACACTGGGCAGTATTTCTAAAGAAATTACCTCCTACAAATCTCGGTGTCCTATCCTGTGCATCTCATTTTAATGTCACATGATCTGGACTTGCAGTTCCTCTGCAAGCCAGACTCCACTGACAGCAGATGCTCAGCCTAAATGAGCACCAGAAACTGGTGAACCGGAATTTCCTAATTTTTGATTAATTTTTAATGAACCATTGAGAGAGAGAGGGCTTTATTTGGCTTGGGTTTTTTAGAAACACAATGAAAATTTATTAGTTTTAAGGCAGGGAGAAGTGTTAACACAGCAGGAGTTGTGCACTCTGGTATCTCTTATCAGAAGATAAGCAGAGGCACGTGGGAAGCAATGGCCAGAGGATGGCAAGCACAGCTCCAACGAGGGAACATTTCACGTTCAGAAACGGCCAAAAAATACATATTTATTTTAAGTACAGCTTTTCACCTCCTCTCCTTTCCTCGGACCTGGCTCTAAAACTGTAACATTTATTATTTCTTGCTTGTGGAATGGGATTTGGGGGAGCTACACAGCACTTATGAACTCAGTCACACCGAACCCTTGGCAATGACACAGAAATGCCACCTGTCACCACTCTGGTGAAATATTCCAAACCCACATTTCAAGCAAAAGTATTCCCAGGTAATGCTGAACACCTAATCCAACAAAACAGAGCTCGGCTCCATCCTACCCCAAAGGAAGCCAAGCATCCCCAAGGATGGAAGCGGCAGATGCAAAGCCCACGTACATTTGCCGTGTCTGACTACAGGAACGCAGAATCTCCTTGGGCTGCGTTGCCAAGCTCGCCGATGCTCTCCGATCGTGCGGCACCAATCGATAACACACACAGCCCAGCCACCGAGCCCAGCCATTCCCGCAGCGCTACACGGGCAATTACACCGCTTCCCAGGGAAAAAACACCAACAACCCGGGCACCGCGGGAATTAGTGAGGAACTGCAGCGAAACCACCCCAAATCCTCTCCGAAACCATTTGGGAAGCTGAAACAAGTGTCCGCCAAGATGCAGGACATCAGAATGGCAAACTTGAGCCCACCTAAAGCAGGACGGGACTGACACAGCAACCCCCAGGCGAGCCCACGGACCATGGCTCTGTCCCCTGGCCCTGGCCCTTGGTCCGTGGGTCTGTCCCTTGGTCCCTGGGTCTGTCCCCCGGACCATGGCTCTGCCCCCTGGCTCCGTCCCCCGGACATTCTGCGCTATCCCCTGGCTCTGTCCCCCGGTCCGTGGCTCTGTCCCCCGGTCCGTGGCTCTGTCCCTTGGTCCGTGGCTCTGTCCCCCGGTCCGTGGCTCTGTCCCCCGGTCCGTGGCTCTGTTCCCCGGCTCCCCAGGGCTCCGCACCCCGAAACTTCCCGCGGGCAGCGGCTCCTCCGCCCGGGGACCCCAGTGCGGGGAGAAGGGGCCGGACCGGCTCCCCGGGACCCCCCGATCCCCCCGCTCGCCCCGAGCCCGGCTCCGCTTCCCATCGCTGCGGGACCAGGTGCGGTGCCGGCAGCAGGAAAAGCAGTTTTCGAACCAGAGCGATAATAATAATAATAATAATTAAAGAGCGCTTTGGGAGCCGGGCAGGGCGGCCCCGAGGCCGGACACCCCCGAGCCCTCCCCGCTGCCCCGCCGTACCTTGAGCCCGGGCGGGCCGAGGGGTCCCGGTGGCGGCGGCGGCTCCGCACGCAGCCCCGTCCCGGCGCTCCGGATTAATCGCTCCACCCCGAAAAGGAAAGAAAAAAAAAAAAAAAAAAAAAAAAAAAAAAAAAAAAAAAAAAAAAAGGGGAGGTAGGTGGGGAGGGAAGGAGGGGGAGCGGAAAAACCCAACGCAACCACCCCAAAGCCAGCCCCGCTCCACACCCACGAGGAGGGAGAGGGTCCCTCCGTGACTGGCATCGCTATCTCCTCCGGCGGAGCTTGCGGGCAGCCATGGCAACGAGCCCCGCGCTCCCCACGGCCTCCCCCGGGCCGCGGCCACCCCCGCCCGGCCCCGGCCCCGCTCCGGGTCCCACCTGCCCGATCCGAACCCCTCGGCCGGAGCCGGCGGCACCTCCGCTGCTCCGGGCGGCACCTGCGGATGCAGGAGGGAGGAGAATGGAGCGAGGGGAGCCCCTGCCCGCCGCCAGCCCGGGGGGGCCGTCCCGCAGCCGGGCAGGTGCCCCCAGGGCCGGGCAGCCCAGAACCGGGCCGGGAGGAGCAGAACGGAGCGGCCGAACCGAGGGGATCCGGGATGCTCGGATGCTCTCGCTCCGCCGAAACCCGGGCGAGGAGAGCGAGGCGCTGCCGGGGAAGGGACCGTCCCCGCCTGCTCTCACCCCTCTCTGGGGTGCGGAATTGTCGCTGCTTTTCAGAGGAAAGGATGGAGATAATGAAAACCGCAAGTGGGTTTAGCCCTTCCTCCCTTACCCCTACTAAACCCTCATGTACCCCATCATCCCAACAGCAAATCTCGGAAAACCCTCTTTTCCTCGGTTTGTCTGGTCTTTATTTTGGCAAATGCCCCCCGTGTGCAGTACATGACCACAGACCCAGCTCAGGTTCGCGTGTGTGCTTGGGCACCCGGACTCTGCCTGGGCGCTTCATGCCCCGAGCCCTGCGTGGAACGCGCTGAATATTTAAGTGATTGGTAAAGACAGTCGTCACAAACCTGCCAGTCATTGTCTTAAGCACCCCGTCCCAGAGGTGGGGAGGGTCAGACAGAATCATTTTCATGCTCCTCAGACGTTTCTTGACCTTTGGGTGCTCCTCTTTTCTCAGAGCCTTGGCTAATGCAATGAACAATAACCACAGAGTAATGTTCACGGGCATTAAACCATAAACCCACCCTACCGAAGCACAGTGGCACTCCCGGGGATTATTAGCATTTGGGTTAAAGATTTTTGGGGCAGTGGCAATTGGAATTTGTGTGGATGTACTGACCAACTCTGTTGTTTATCTGCTGCAGATTTAAGTAGGTGAGCTTGCCTTTTGGATGAGGAGTAAATAATTAAATTTAAGGGAAGGCGTTATAAAGATGTCAGTAAAAGAAAAAAATGTCTGAAAAGTAGAAGGGAAAAGGGCAGAATAGTTTAATGTATTTGTTAAGTAAATGCAAAACAGTTCAAGCAATGACAAGTTTGGAGTCATGCAGTCAAGCAATTAATAGATAGAATTTTTATATTCACCTATGCATGAGCGAGCTGGCACCAATATAAATGCATGGAGCAGAGCATGGAAGGTGCTGAGGAAGCTCTGAAGTTGGGCAGATTTCTGTGTGGCAAACACCCAGCCCAGGGCACACCAGAGGACTGGGAATCCTCCTTTGGATCCTGCCCTCCATGCCAGACCCTGAATTGAGTCGCTGTTCCATCCAAAGACAGTCAAATGTTATATTTACGGCACATTGCTTTCCAAAGCAACCAACAGCCAAGCAACAGACCTGTGCCCTGTGAGGGGAAACTCAGGAAATAAAGGACAAGGAGGCAGCTCCAGAGGAATGTCTGAGGGCTGCCCATGGATTGAAAAGCCATTTGAGCCAGCAGAGATTCACTCCAATCCAGAGGTCTGGCTGGGGATTCACTGCAGCCTTGGCAATAACTGGAAGTGCCAAGGGTGGGAAGCTGCTTGTCTGGGAGCAGAGATAAGAGAGCTGGGAGAGCCAGGGAGAGCTGGCATTGCCCCTGCTGCCATTGCCAGGAGCATGAAAAGTAAAACCAGGGACTCTCACTCACCCTGTTGGAACCCTGGCTGCTGAGAATTTTAGATTTTCTGTGTTGAAAGGCACCAAACCTCAAGGGTACACTGCATTTGACCTGAGGCCATGGAGAGGGCTTCCAAAATTGATAAATCTGGGATTGTGGGTGTGGAGTTTGAATAGAAGTGTGTAATATCACATGGTGGAAAACTTAGAGTTTAAGGTTTTAAAGTACAGCAACTAGGCCTGATCAAGAAGAGTTTAATGTAGGGTGTGAAAGTTTGAGTATTGGGAAGTATAGAATATATTGCTATAGTATAGCAATATATAGAGAGCTAAGATGGAGGTTTTAGGGTGGCTGATCCTTTTCCTTCACCTTCTTCTCCATGGGTTTGGGTGGTATCTTGTAATTGGGCAAAAAAGTCCACATTGTGAGACATGGGTGATTAGTTGTTGAGTCAAAAGTAAAAATAATTTGGGTGTAATTTCTTAATTGGATAGTTTTTTCTTAAAAGACCTTGTAGAGATAGATACAGGGCCATTTTGTAGCTTTTTGTAAGACTGTAACATAGATAAGAAATAACAAACACCTGAGTCTGAACACAACATCACATCCCCCTGCCCAGGCAGTGCCGAGCCCCACCTGGCATGCCTGAGCAGCCCCAGGAGTTTCCAGGCTGATTTTTGCAGCAGAAAGAAGAGAGGCACCAATTCCATGACCTGCAGAGGCTGCTGCCAAAATCAGCTTCCAGCTGCCCATCCCCACATCCCTGTGCCACACAGGGAGGGGAGCTGGGCTTGCACAATGCAGCCACCCCTCAGACCCTCATTTCCCTGCTTGGCTGGGCCAGATTTTAGATCCTCCCTGTCAATGGGATCCTCCCGTGTTCAGGTTTGAGGCCATAATATGGAAAGTATTAAATGGTTTTAATTCTTCGCAGAACCATGCACAAAGTTTTTCTTCTTCTAGGAAGCCAGCTGATGGCAAAGCCCAAGTGCAGCAGCTTCCCCAGAGCTGCCCTACATTGCCAAATAAAATAAAATGTGTTCCTGTTAATAGTAATAATAACATGGCACTAGTTAAATCTATTTGACAATAGGGTTTGCCTTAAGTAAAGTGTAAATAGACACAATCAATCGTGCCTCACATCTCACTGGGCTATGAAATGGGGCAAATGTCGTGGCACTTAAGTCTGCACCAAACAAAAATAAAGACAGAGAAGCTCAGTGTGGTCCTCTCTGCATCTCACAAAACTGCTCTTTATTTTGGGATTTCCTGCTGAAAATCAAGGGGCCTTTTCATCAGACCCTCTGCTTGATGTGAGGATGAGACAGCAACACTGCTGGAAACACTGGAAAAAATTAATTCTCTCTCTAGGCTGGTACAGATCACATATTTAAAAACACACATTAAGTTAATAATATTGTCTGAAATCAAGTGTGAGAGAAGCCCCTCAGAATATTTACCCCAGGCGTTGTGTGAAGGAGTCAGGAGGAACAGCAGGTGGGTTCTGCCAATCCCAAATGTAACTTGCTACCTGATTCCTGAGTGTTCTCCCTCAAGACACACCCACCATCTCAAACCCAGCTCCAGAGTCTGGTGGCAGGCTCAGAAGATTCCCAATCCTACTCTAAATGTCATTTAAGACACATGAAATACTCAGGACAAAAGAACAGATTGGCCAGGTTTTCTGTGGAGGAAATTAATTTGCTTGTAATTGCCAGCACACATCCCATCAGCAGAGCTCGTTAATAAAGATGCTGTAATTTTCTGAATAGGTAGATATGCAAAAAAGGGGGATGTATTTGAATATCAAGAACCACAATTTGATATGGACCAAAAAAAATAATAAATAGACTAAGCTTCTGGAATCTGGTTTGGTCCTGGACAAATTAAGTGGCTAAAATAATTGACATGATGCCATCTAAATTTTGAAATTATGCCCTGCTTCATGATTTTGCAGCATTTTCCTTAACTTTTGTATTTTTAAAATATTTAAGTTATACCAGCTGAGCTGCAGCTTGAGAAGCACTGAGCTGCTTTAGAAGAGTGAATTCACAGAAAAGATTTGGACCATTAGGAGGAAAACTCAGATGAGAAAGAGGATGATGCACATCCTGCTAATGGTTTATTAAACACAGATCTGATTGTAAACACACCTCATCAACACTCAGCCTCGAAATGCTGAAAGTTGGATGGGTCCTGACCAGAGAGAAACTCCAGACACGCCAGAAAATTCTCATCCATCCCTTCCTAATGAGAGTCCAGGAGAAATCCACGTGGTCAAAGGACAGCAAGTTTAAAGAGGTTTAAAGGAACTACCACTTTGCACAGTTCAAAGCAACCCCAGGAATTCAGGCTTTGAAGAACCTGGAGTAAAATGTTGGGATTTTATTTTTTTTTCTCCTAATCTGATTTTTTTTAAGGCTGGATAATTTTACGACTGCTAATAACATTTGTAACTATGCTAGCTAAGATAATAACAATGGTAATCAAATCTCATGCTTCAGGGCATAAATTGATTGCTTGGAGGGGTTATGGAGAATTTTCTGGTTTTCCCACCACTGAGTCCATGATTTCACAACTGACTAAGTGCATTACAAGGGGGGAATTTGCTGCTGCAGCCAGACAATTGATCTGATCTGTAATAACAAATCTGACACCAAAATACAGCGAGCTGCCTGTCTGCTGTGCAAACACCAAACGATTTAGGCTCAAATTCAGGGAAATATTTGGTTCTTATTTTCCAGTTGGTTTCCTACAGTCCTCCTGTAAGAAAGCAGCAAATCTAGGTGGAAAACAAATAAATCCAAAAAGCCCCAAACAACTCTACAACATTTAAGAGCAGGAACGTAGCAGTGCATCTGAAAGATCATTTAGGCAAGGGGGCTCATCCACAGGTTCAGGGCCAAAGATCAGGATGGAAAACAATTCACAGAGTGGGCTGACTCGTGCATCCTATGGCCAAGCACATATTTCCATATGTCTCCATCAGAAAAGGAGGTCGTGGTCTCTTTTCCTTGAAAAACAGGCACAGCAGGAGATGAGAGCTCAGCCTGGGGATGGGGATTTAGGTTTAATTCCCAGCTGGAGCAGCAAGCTCCATACAAGTTTGTACTCTGCTTCAGGACAGACAGACCGAGCTCTGGAGAGCATTTCATCCAGCAGAAACTGGAGAACTGAAGAAACAGCAGAATTGAAGGTTCCCTTGAGCCAAGCTGGGGCAAAACTGGGCCTCACTTTTGTTACAGAATTTATGGAAGGATGGTTTGAGCCCCAGTGATGCCACAACAGAGTATTCCTGATTTGCCATAGAATCTCAGAATGGGTTGGGTTGGAAGGGTCTTGAAGGTCATCCAGTCCATGGGCAGAGACACTTTTCACTATCCCAAGGTGCTCCAAGCCCTGTCCAACCATTTCTAGGGATCCAGGGGCAGCCACAGCTGCTCTGGGCACCCTCCAGATCCTCCCATGGAAGATTGGAGAGCAGCCCCTGTCCAGGGCTCTGCCATGCAGAGGAATGAGGACATTTATTAGGAAAAGCGAGTGCAGCTCACAAAAACAGCTGTGTGAAAACACATCTTTGGTCCCTGCAAGAGCTGGCACAAAGCCCAGGAGGAGGAAGCTGCAATATTTAGAGAAATGGAAGCGTGACTCACGACAGGACAACGCATCGACCTCGTTCGTTTGTGGAAGAGATTAAAGGGGCCCAGGAATAAAGATTTCCTATTTCTCAACAAAAGCTGCTGCTCGCTGGACAAACCCTCAGCAGAGAGGTCCTGCAGTGGCTGTGATCCCTGCCCAGTGTGGAGGTGGGATTTGGAGAGTGCAGCCTGTGTCTGGGCAATCCATGAGCACAGTGGTGTTTTTGCAGTGATGGGGATGAGACCCATTGCTCACCAACTGCTGAATGAAATGCTTTGTGGATTGAAAAGCCATAATTTCTTTTTTTTTTTTTTTTTTTCCCTTTCTTCCTGTCAAGGTCAACTGACGTAAATTCCACAAAATTTCTGCTGCAAAACCCCTATGCTGTTAAAGCATAAAAAATAAAGAAATTGTAAAGAAATGGTTTGTGCAGGTTTTCAGCTAAGAATCAAACCTGTTTGGACTGCAGTAACAGCAGGCATTTACAGAATTACTGCAGCTACCCTTGAACCCCAGCAGTCACAAACAGCTCAACCAGAATTACCAGGCACCCCCTCCCAGAATGGACAGGATGATTGCCTTGGGCTTCATTTGCTTTTCCTGAGAGAAGAGGAAATGGGAAAGGGACACACAGTGGGCTTGGCTAATGCTGCCATTTCTATTCCCCCATTTTTTACATCCATGGAGCTGATTTTATGACAATGACCTGCGTTAAAACCCACATAAAAGCCCCCAAAACAATAGATGGGTGTTTGCTGAAGCAGTTGGTGCTGCCTGTGCTCCTGTTCCAATTTAACGTGACCGGTGGCTCGCAGGGTGTTCAATAGGTCACCTGCATCAGCAATTTCAGCCCTGACAATTTGCCTCTAAATACTGCAAGCTATGATACACATTTTCCAATTACAACTCAGCCTGATTTTAAATTCCACCAGACAGACAAAGTTCTGGAAGTCTAGAGGGCTCAGGAAATAACAGCATACAAATAATTTGATATTAAAGCAATTTGTTTTGCACAGTCAGGCTATGAGCAGTTATACAAAATTATTATGCAAGCAGGGAAGTGGTAGCTTGACCAAAAATGTGAAGCTTCTTTAAAAATATTGGCAATTCTCACGTAACAGAGCACATAAATGATTTATCCCTCTTCAGTGTCCTTCAGAAAAGACATTCAATAAGAGAAGACTCCTAGTAATGGGAATATCAAATAGAATAATTAGGAAAACACTGTTAAAAAAGCAAACCCTTCAACTTTTTTTGCATACATATATATAAATTCATGTTATGGGAAACCAAGAAATTTTAATTAAAATAAGAATCACCCAGTAAATACTGAAAATGTCGCTAAGGCGGGATGATGAGTGTGGGTCAAAAATTATATCCTTGCAAGAATGAAAGTAAGGACTTAAAGTGCTGGGGATTACCCAAATAAATTATATATATATATATATTTATATATATATATGATTCAGAATGATATTTATTACAAATGCTAATATATAGTAATAATTTCAATAGACTGTGCAGGCAGTCTAGCTTTTTTTTTCAGTATTTAAACAAAAAATAAATATTTCTAAAACTTTCAGATCAAACCTAAGAGGAAATGAGGTGGTGCAGAGTGACTTTAACCCCTTGGTCAGCTGGCTGTGAGCAAGCAGGAGATTATTCCAGAGTATCCAAAAAATGCAATGGGATGGAGCAAGGACAAGGAATTCAAGTCATGGGATCTCTGAGTGGGACATAAATCAGAGGGATTAAAAGACACAGGTTTAACCTTATCTCTATGAGGGCTACAGAATCCAAAACTAAATGAGCAGAGGATATGAAATAATTATAAAAAGTCTCTGTAGCTTTTTTATTTTGTGACTTTTTCTTTTTTTAAGCAGAGAGTTAATTAAACTTTCTGCTTTGAAAAAATCTGCATTAGCAAAATTTTCTTACTTGTGGTTACTCATTTGTGATGGGCCATTATGACAGCAAGACCAGATATTTTTCTCTAAAATACTTTTTAGCAAGAGCAAAAAGATTGGATTGGAGATGTAGAACATGAGAAGTTCCTGTCAGTTGATCACAAAGGTTGATGCTCAGCAGTGGCAAAATCCCAGCTCAGCAAAGATCCGGCCAAGAGGAGCCAGGAATGAGCCAAGGATGCACAAAGGTGACCTCAAAAGAAACCCATCAATCCAAGTCCTGTCAGCAAAAGGAAACTGGGTTTGGGACTTTCCCAGCTCTGAAAGCAAACTGCACATCCTATCCCTGCTGCATTGTCCAGCTCTGCGATGGAGCAGGAAAAATCCTCTTACTGCAGCCACGTCCTGCTTGGGGGCTTCAAAATCCCTCAAGGAGGTGATTTTCTCCCTCAGAAATCAAAGGAGATAGATGTCATCCTACAAATGCATCCTTGTCTGGGTAATTCCAGCGGGAGGGCAAGCAAAACCAGGAAAAAACCTCCAAATCTGTCAAACCCACCTGTGTTGAGTTCCTGCTAAAGTACACACTTATTTAATGATTTAAAGTTTCCATGAAGTCCAAGCTGAGCTGACTTCCAGCTCCTTGAAATTAATCTGCCTCTGACACTTCCCATCAGCTGCAAATCCATGCTGGATCCTTTTCTAAGTGTTTCTATCATCTCTAACAGCTCCCACGTTTCAGCTTTGGTGAATCTGCTCTCTCAATCCTTCTGCCACCTGCCTTTTTTGCTGGGCTCACAGGAGTTTCTCTGGCAGTGGCTCTGTAGAACACACTAAAACACCAAAACAGTTCTACAGTGGCTCCGTAGAACACACTAAAATACCAAAAGGACATTTTGAAAGTGTCCTGTTAAATGCACATGTAAAACAAATGGGTAACTGTCACAGACATATTTTTATGAAAAATTCCTTCCTTAGGATTTTTCCTCCTGAGAAGCTGGGAGGCCTCAGGAACAAAATGCAAGCAATGGTTATCTGCTGCTGTGGAATGCAACAGGTGCATCTGGGATTGGTCTCGTGTGGTTGTTTCTGATTAATGGCCAATCACAGTCAGCTGGCTTGGACTCTCTGTCCCAGCCACAAACCTTTGTTATGATTCCTTTCTATTCTATTCTTAGCCAGCCTTCTGAGATTAAACCTTTTCTTCTATTCTTTTAGTATAGTTTTAATGTAATATATATCATAAAATAATAAATCAGCCTTCTGAAACATGGAGTCAGATCCTCGTCTCTTCCCTCATCCTGGGACTCCTGTGAACACCTTCACAGGCAACCACTGAAAAATGGCAGATCCAATAATCAACATTAAATTTCTGTGCCTGCTGGCAGAACCAAGCCTTCCCAAGGCCCATGGCACAGCCCTGCAGATAATCCACACTCAGGAGTCACACACACCCCTTAGGGAACAGCAGAGAAAGAAATCCCCATGCCAACACCCAACCTCTGGGCAGGAATGCGGGCCAGGCATCATTTCCCCAGGATGACAGCAGTCCCCACTGCACCAAAGGAACTCCTCTGAAAGGAGCTGTTCCCAGACAGAGATATTCACTGCTCTGAAAAGCTCTGAACACTCAAAGTGTTGGTGTTTCTCTTACCTTTGCTAAAATGAGTTTGCTTCCCTGTGCCATCTCAAATGCATTGAAAGCCTTACACGTTTTCTTTGTGGGGAGAGCAAGAAGGGTGAAGTTACCATTCTCTTTCAAATTATAAATAAAACAAAAACTCTTTAAATGTGACTTTTTTCTGACTTTGCTACCTGGCTACATCTCATTCCAATCCAAATAGCTGCAGCATTCACTTGTTATTTATCTGCTAATTTATAAGGGACTCAGGGACTGTATTTTCTCTCCTAGCAATAGGCAGTCATATAATCTTAAATATTTCTTGAGAATCAATTTGTTCTCCACCCTTGTTGCCAAGAGATTGAACTGACTGAAAATAAAGGGAAGGATGTTAAATAATGCAGCTGCAGCAAAAGCAAAGCAAAAAACCCCTGACACAAACCACTGAGAAAGGAAATCCTTGCAAGCTAACCTGTCTCTCCAAAGCTGGAATAATCAGGGATCAAAAGACAAAATAAGACCTCAGAATAAGCAGGTCCCTCTAATCAGAATTGTTTCACTCATACAAGTTTTAATTCCACACGAAGATGCCTTTCTGCAGACCCAGCAGTTGAAACACTGCAGGGCCCTTAGGTGGAAAATTAGAATATAAAGGCAATTAGCTGCCAATTAATCTTGTGAGGTCAATGGGAAGCAGCCTGAATTGCTGTTTCCAGATGGGCAGAGGGACACGCTGGAATTTAATTTCTGCTGTCACCGCTGCTCCCTGGCACGGCTCCGAGCTCTCAAAACAAGGCAATGGGTTGGCAAAATTTGGGGGTGTTTCAGCTCCTTCTGGTGCCAGACAGAAGAGATTCACATCTGGAGATGTAAACCCACCCTAGATGGATTTTTTTTATTTTTTTTTCTCCCACTGTGCCACCCTTAGCATGGCCTGAAAAGTGCCACCACATGTCCAAAGGTGATGTGTTGATGGCACAAGAAATCCACCAGAGAATGCTTTGCTGCTTAATGTTATTTAAATTTAAATTAAATATTAGCAGTGCTGGTTAAAAAGCACTAAGAGTTAGAAATATACTCCAATTTCCCAGCAGTTTATGTGCTTAAAAAGAAGATAGTATTGACTTACCTTTTTGACACATTTTTAATGTTCCACATTGAAATGTAAAATGGGATAGGGAGTTGTGTTTATCACAAGCAGCTGAGAATATGATGACAGAATAAAATAAAAAAAAATCACGTCTTCAAATTAAAAAAAAACAAAAATCCCTGAAATATTCAAAGCAATGGTTGGAGGTGTGAATGCTGCCAGTGATTCATACACTGGGGAAGAGGAAAAACCAAAACCCAGTGAGAAATACTCACACTTCAGTGTTTTGACTCATGTTTTCTCATTAGAAGATGTTATTTGGATTTAAAACACTGGGCAAGCTGCAGATTTATGGCTGTGGATCTCCAGAGAGGGTTTTGAGGTCTGTGACAAGCCCAGTGCTGACAAAGCCTCCTTTAAACCAGGCCTAGATGTGGTCACAGACCACTCAAAGCTGGGTTTAAATCCTGATGTAATAGAGCCAAGATAACCCCTGGGGGCACCTGTGATGGTTCCTAACATTTTAATTGAACAATGCAGCTCAAAATTGAGTAGTTTTAGATAGGAACTGTTTTCTCTTTAAAATAAGCCATGTATCAACTCATTAGAAACTGATCATGACAAAAGTAGAGGTGAAATACAATATTTTCCCTGCAGTTTTATGGCAAGTATTTATCCTTCAACAGAAATAATTATCTTTGTCCTAAGCATTAGTTCCCTTCATGGCCAGGGAAAATTTGCTTATGTGCCTCCCAGAAAATCTATTTTTGGTCCACCAAAGAAAATGAGGTAAATCAGTGGGAAAGTGAGACTTCCAGAGAGTTCCACTCACGCTGTGGGGTGGCTGCAGTCAGTGGGATAGGCTGTGCAAGGCCACGGAGGAGCTGCAAGTTCAGCATGCAAAAGGCCAGAGAAAGTAAAATATGGCTTAAAGTGTGATGAAGGGGATAAGGAAGCTTAAGGGTGTTTACCCTGATGAGGTTATTGGCTTGGAGTGTGACCCAAGGAGAGGATAAATGGATTGCTGCCCCTGCAGGGCTCTCTCTGGGCTGGGGAGGACCATGAATTACAGGGAGTTAATTGGCAGCTGCCTCCTCACCTGTGCTGAGTAAGTGCTCTCACTTGTGCCTCTGGAGTTATGGGCGCCACGAAGGGCAGAGACAAGCTGGAATGAGTAAAAAAAAGACAGCTGAGTAAGGGAGGAGCATGGTTGGAATGCTGGGATAAATCAGGAGTGATTGCCTGTGAAACCGGGATGCATTGATCAGAACAAGGCCCCTGCTCATTAAATGAGCAAGTCACTTCTGAACCAGGGGAAAAAAAAATCAAACTGCCTTATATTAAAGCTGCTGGAGAGGCATCTTCAGTGCCCAATTTGCACAGGGTTTGTTTTGCTTGCAGAATCATTTATTATTATTTCTGTTGCAGTAATGACCATGAGTTCAGCGTTGCGTGGGCTGTGTGCTCACTCCTGAGACAAAACCCAAAAACACAGAAATCAGGCAGGGGCTGGTGCAAACAATGACAGTGGAATGGGGAATGCTGGCAATACAAATGTGTGGTTTATAGAATAAAGAGGGTTTTTACCATGCTGTGGTTCTGTTCTGCGACTGGCACTCAGAAGGTCTCAGTGGCCAGAGAGGTTTGTCCTGGGGGCTCCCAGACACCTCCTGGTGCTCCTTAAACACAGCTCAGGGTCCCCAGGGAGCAGGGGAGGGTCTGCATGGGGGGATTGAGTCAATATTGCCCTGGGGAATTGGATGCACAGCAGGAGGATAATGGCTAAAAATTAACTGCTGGAGCTAAAAGGCATCAGCCCCATGTGAGGGTCAGGGCTGAGCTGCTCATTCCAGTTTCCACCTCCACAGAGGTGAAGTTTCCCTCGAGGTGGGAGGAGAAGGGAACTCTCCAGGGTCTCCTTCCAGCCTGGGGGGTTCAGGGGCCTGGAGCCCCTCTGGAGGCCACTCCAACCAGCCCTGCATGCAGGCACTGAGTGGTTCTCAGGTTTTTCCTCCTCTGTTGTTATGGAAACAGGCTGTCCAAGGGATGCTGGATGTGCAAGGAGGGCAGGTAGACAGGGAATCCCTCTGTGCAGCTTTGAAGCTGAATAAAGATGAGGATGTGATTTTGGAGGTAGATTAAATAAGCACAGAGAGCCAAAAGCACCCTCACAGAGGCATTCCAGGATGGAATAGGAATATAGGAATGGATGGAAATTCCATTTCCTATGGAATATCCATAGGAAAGTTGCTGGTGTGAATTCCTGTATCCACCTGTGGGCATGGGCAGCATCACCCTGCTGAGTGAATGGCAGAGGTTTTGCCGCAGGGGATGCCTCATTACACCCCATTTTCCCTGGTGCACATTTTGTCAGGACACTCCTTGTGTTTCTCCATTTCATTTCCTTCATTTCCTGAAGGATCAAGGACCTGAAGATACAAACCCATGCCAGGATGACAGTGGTGATTTGGAGAAGGACACCTGAGGAAATCCAACAACTCTCAGCGCTCTAAGGCTGGAGATAATAATTCCAACATAATAATTCCAAGTGTGTTATTTTATCTGGGATAACATGCATCCTCCAAACCTCTGCTTCCAGCTCCTTGCTTGGCAGATCAGAGTGGTTTTTTGGAGCTGCAGCCCAGTGTGGAGTCAGTCTGATGTTCTGAGCCCGTGAGCCAAGGCAGTTTTCTCAGAGAGACTCAATGACTTCTTTCAGAGCTTGCAGGAGGCAGCTGGCAGACACATGGGCTCGTGTGAGCAGGCCAGGAAAATGTGTCTGATTGCAAAAAGGGCAAAAGAGATGATGAATGTCTCTGGGGGCTCTCCACCCCAGCTTCTCTGCAGTCCATGCATGGAGCAGCTCCTCTCTGCTTCTCCCCAGCATCCTCGCTTCCCTCTCTGCTCCCTCCCTCTGCATTCAGCTGCACAGTTTGCCTCAGCCCGCTCAAAGGCTGTAAATCAGATTGCAGGATTCAAGCAGGGAACAAAACCATCACGAGGCAATTCACAGAGCCTCACAGGAGCAGAGAGGAAAGGCAAATTCCCCGGCTAGTGGAGCTCACACCTTTGTGCAGTAGCGGGATTGTCGCCTCTCAAGGAGCTCTTCAGCCCTCTCCTAAAGCTGCTGATCAATGCTCTGGTAATGCCAGCCTGGAATGGCAGCCCCTGGAGGAGCATTTGGCCACTCATAATGCCTGCAGGAAAGTCTAACTGGCTCAGGTAAAACCTCAGTACTTCCAGTCAGGTCATGGGAATGAAGGAAGGGAAAGGGTTGGAGTGTGGGAAATTCCACCCCTGGGCCACACTGGGACAGAGCCAGTGTCACCATGATATTTTCTGAAAAATCATCTTCTTTTCTGAAAAATCTTCTCAGGATTTTTCTCCTGAGAAGCTGAGAAGCCTCAGAAAGGAAATGTAAACAATAATTATCTGATTGCTTGGGATGTGGTCTGGAGGTTGCTGATGAACAGGTGCATTTTGACTGGTTCCATGTGAATTGTGTTGACTTAATGACCAATCCCAGTCCATCTGGTCAGTCAAGGGGTTTTTTTATTATTCATTCTTGTCTATCTTTCTGAGGTCTCCTTTCTCTTTCTTTAGTATAATTTTAGTATATAATTTCTTTTAGTAGAAAATAATGTAATAATATAATAAATCAGCCTTCTAAGAACATGGAGTCAATTTCTCATCTCTCACCTTGTCCTGGGGACCTCCCAACACCACAAGTCAGGGCTCGTGGTGCCCTCTCCTGGTGCCAGAGCCTCTCCATGGCAGTGGCACCACCAGCAGGGTCACTGGTGTTGGACTGACACCAGGTGCTGATGTTTCTGTGTCTGTGACAACTCTGAATTCAGAAACAAAGCTCCTGCACTGGGAGAGAAGGATGTGACCAATCCACCAGGGGTGTCACCGTGCCAGGGCTGGCCAGGCAGTGAGTGAGGCTGCAGGGACACAGGAGCTCATTGTTTCCTCTGGAAGCACCACAGCCACACGTTCTGCTCTGTGAAGTGATCCTGGCGTTTTCAGCTGGCAGAAATTCTTTGGATGTCCAGCTGGATTCTTCCAGGCTGGTTCTGTGCTGCTCTGCACTGCCTGAGGTGGATAAAACCAAAAATCCTTTCTAGGTCCTGTAGAAGGGGTCTCATGAACAGCAGACCTGGCTCCATGGATGAAGTCACTGTGGGAGCTTCCCAAATAAATCAATCCACATTCATCAGACCCTCAGAACAGATATCAGTGTCAGAGCTGTCCTGGGAACATAAAACAAAACCCAGAGAAGACCTTTCTTTGCAAAGGTTGTCCTTCTCTACAGGATACACAAGCTCTTCCCTCGAGCAGTGGTCTCAGTCTGGAGAAGACACACAGGTTTGGTGAGGTCAGTTAAAAGCTTGACCATAACTCCTAAATTCACAAAAGAAGCATTGGTGCCTGTGGCACAGTGACAGAACAAAGCCCTGTGATGAACAGACAGCTTTTTGTTACTGAACACTGCATCAGACCTCCAATTTCAGTGCGGAAAAGAAAAAATCTGGAATTCTACTGTCTGTACCTTCACCTAAAAATTAAATTACATGGTATTTTTGGACCAATATTTGCTCCTGAAGGTTACATCCCTTCCAGTTACCCTGAAGTCAACTGAAGGCCAGTTCTCTACTAAGTGCACTTCTCAGAGCTGGCAGCAGCTTGGAGAAAAGATTATCATGCAGGAGCAAGACTGCACTAATTGCAGAAATAGGTGGTTCAGCTGCTGCTGGTTTGCAATATTGGAGTGAATTAAAACAAACGAAGCTGACATTAAATAGATATTTAGAAAAAGTACCAAGGCTGGGGAAGCAGAGCTGTGCAGGAGATGAAGGAGGTGTTTTATGATGTGCAGGGTTTCGTGAGCTCATCGCTGTTTGTGTCACTGAGGGCACAAAGTGACCTGAGCCTTTCCAAGAACCTGCTGGAGGACATGGGATGAATGTCCTGCTGTCCTTCTGCAGCAGAACCACGGACAATCAGCCAGTCCTTGGGTCAGCAGGACACCTGGAAGAGAGCAGGGTCAGGGAATGCCAGAGGGGTTTGGGCTGGGAGGACTTTAAAGCTCATCCAGTCCCACCTCCCACCTCATCCATGGCAGGGACCCCTCCCACTGTCCCAGGTGCTCCAGCCCCAGTGTCCAACCTGGCCTTGGGCTCTGCCAGGGATCCAGGGCAGCCACAGCTGGGAACAAAACCATCACAGGGAGG
The DNA here is from genome assembly GCF_027887145.1 of Ammospiza caudacuta. Taxonomy (NCBI): domain Eukaryota; kingdom Metazoa; phylum Chordata; class Aves; order Passeriformes; family Passerellidae; genus Ammospiza; species Ammospiza caudacuta. The sequence continues at coordinate 19,855,127 of NC_080604.1, read as the reverse complement.
AATTTCCTCCTAACTTCTGATCTAAATCCCTCCCCTGTGAGTTTAAAACCATTCCTGTTATCCATCACCGCCTGCCCGTGTCAAAAATCACTCTCAGGTCTCATCCCCTCCCCACGTGCAGCCTCCTCCAGTGCTCCTCACTCACAGCCAGCCTCAGAGCCCACCAGGAGCTCTCATCACCCCGAACAAGTTTCATGCATCACCTTCTCCTGCAGGGCAGTGCCTCACCTTCCAACACACCCAGCCTCGTGTGCACCGCTCAGGAGATGCAGATTCAGTCTCCAGCCTACAGCTGCTCCAACAAAACCTGTTGGGATGCAGGAAATAAATAAACTGACAAAGCAGAAATCCAAGATGATGCAGAGTATTCCTCTCCACAAGGCTCTGAAAGGCCATGACTAAGCTGCATCTCTAACAAATATGTATTTTTGCCTTTATCACTCAGACTTGAAGCAAAGCAAACAGACTGGTGTTGCATGTAAACTCCTTTTTGTATCAAGGGTAAGTTCAGTTGGGGGCATTTTCCAGAAAATATTTTAAAAAATGAAATTTACTGATAAAATAAAAGCATCCTCAGGGAGGCCTATCCCCTTCCTTCAGCTGCTCATCTTGCTCTAACAGTTTATCCAGCTGAATTCTGAATCCCAGGTGTTGATGAAGACTGAAAAATTTTGCCAACTGTTTTAAAATCAGTGCCCAGAAATTTTTCTTCAGCGTGTAACATTTGTGAGGCTCAGTGAGGTAAAGGCAGAACTGGATCCAAGTAGGCTGAAAGGTGTTACATGAAAAGATTCAGAGGATAAGTTGTTAACAGGGTGGGGGAGAGGGGTTTTCTCAGCACTCTTGCTTATAATCTTCCATTTACATAGTGGAATAATCTCAAAATAGGGATTATTATAATGTATGAAGGCCTAATTGAAAGAAGGTGCTGTGGTTAACTCAGGAACCATTTAATTTCAAATGCTTTTATCATCCCCTGATGTGAATCCACATTTAAACATGGAGGAAAAATGCGTGGTATATTCAGGAACAAACAAAGGTATTGTCTGACATAAGAAGCTTATGTAAATGTGGGGTGACAGAGCTCCTTTTGCCATAAACCTTTCAAATACCTCAATAAATCATGAGGAAAAAAAAAATCTCTCTTTTAAGGAGGTTTGCCATGAAATTTCACCTGTCCACAACTAAGGACAGCAATCTTCAGGGTAAAAAAATAAAGAACGAAAATAGATTTGCTAGAATCTTCCTAGACAGCAAATTGCAAATAAAATACCAATTTTTGGGTGCTTCCACTATGGATCCACTGACAATTTGCTGATTTTCAAAGCAAGGTGACATCGTGCAGGGCTGGATGCGCCTGCAAGGGTGTTTGGCATCCTTTCAGTCCCCCTTTACAAGCCAGTAGATTTAGTTTTGCTTTTAAATGCAGAGAGACATAAAAAAATAAATTAAAAGGTGCCTGTACTCCAGTGGCTTAAAGCCTTTGAATGTAACACATTCAGAGAAAAACACAGGACCAGAAATCCTGGATATTTCCATTCTACCCAGTACAGCAGCTATCCTGATGTAATCTCAGGAAAATCCTTCACCTCCTTCTCTCCCTTGCTGTTCTCACCTTTTAATTTTCCTTTTAGACCACGAGTGCTTTGGAGAAGGAACCATTTGCTCCTAAATCAGAGCAGAATCCTTTAGTTGCCAGCGCTCTGCTCCCAGTTGGAAAACCAACAATTCTAATTACAAGGAGGCAGGATGCATGTGGATGCAACATTACTTTGTTCAGCCTAATCAGCTCAATTCCATCACTGGAATCTCTCTCAATTATAGGAGAATCCATGTGTGCCACAGAGACAGCAGGAATCAATCCTAATTAATCCCCACTGCCTGCACCATTCTCCTGTGCAAACAGAGAAGGGACGTGAGGTGCTCCCAGCATGGGTGGGAATTGTGAGTTCCTTCTTCTGGGAATCTTGTACTGCTCCATCAGGAAAGGCTTGTGCTGTGCCAAGCAGGAATACCAGCAAAAGCAATAAAATGGGTGTTTCAAGCAGAAAAACAAGTGGGAAAATCATCAGAGGCCTTTCTAGAGAGAGCAGGGTATGACCCACCTCCCTTCTGAGCAACAGATCTGTGGATTCATCCTTGTCTAAGAAAAAATAAAGAAATGTAGTTCCCTGGGTTCTATACCAAATGAGAACTTTATAAAATCATTTCCTCTTCCGGGCAGAAAAGATGAAATTTTGTCATTTCAAAAGGAAATTTGCTCCTTCTGAGCAATGCATCCATGGATTCATCCTTGTCTAAGAAAAAATAAAGAAAGAAATTGAGTTCTTTGGGTTCTATACTGAATGAGAACTTCATAAAATCATTTCCTCTTCCTGACAGAAAATATGAAATTTTGCATTCTTAGTAAAGAACACAAATGGGTACCAAACCAAATTGCCCTACAGGTGAGCAGTGGGTTTCCCCGTCTCTCATGGAGCAGGATGGAGCTGTGAGCAGTGGGTGGAAGTGACAGGATCAGGTCACCAGCAGTGCCCCACACCTGGCAGGACCTCCTGGTTCACCTGCAGCCACCCCCAGGCTGCCCAGGGGGACAGGGAGCTGGTTTGGTCCCAAGAGCATCAATGATGACGTGCACAGACAATTTTAGAGTGCTCCAAGTACCTCTTGAGCATCCCTGGCAATCAAGCTTCAAGTCTGTGTGTACTCTTACAAAATGAAGGAGTGAATGGGTTGCAGTTGTTCCCTTTAATCATCTTTATTTGGATATTAGGCCCCTGAATGTGCTGCTACCTGCACTGAAGTCAATTTGAGCTGCAAAAGGCACGGAGCACTGGCTCCCCAAAAGAGGAGACCCCATGGAAAGGGGTCTGTGCTCCCAGCTCTGACCCCAGCACACAAACCTGCTCTCAGTTTTATCCTCCCAGCTCTGAGTGTCTGATCTGCCACAAACCCACACAGGAATTAAAAAGCTGCTGCATCTCAGAGAAGGATTTTTGTCCACAGCATTGACACAAATCAGAAATGAGTGAAATTATTCAGCAGAGTTGAAAAGTCAGGAGAAGAGGGCAATGAACCAGAATGGCACCCAAAACCCTGCAAAGACAGAATTCTGCTTAATCCTGGCAGGAATTGCACTTCCAGGACTCATACCCATATATCAAAGAAATATAAAACAAAACTGGAGGAGACAATCAGCAAGATGTTTCAAACTTACAGTTGAGATCAAAAAGTCAATTCAGATTTCCAGCTCTCCTTGTCCTGAGGATAAGCTGAATGATGCCACTCTTCTCCAGGGCCAGATCTGGAAAATATACAAATCCTTTGTTATAATTCGACCTTGCAAAGATCTTTCACAATGGGGATTATGGTGTTGGCAGAAGATTATTCTGCACCTGTTTCCCTGACATTTGTCCCTCTCAGAGGAAGTGCAAACACTGGTGACATCAACCCTCAGCAGTGCCTTGTCACTCCTGTGGAGACAGAGCTGGGATGCAGACAGAAGGAATGGAAAAGGTGATGAAGAAATAAAACCAGGACCAGAAACTAGAAAGCTTTTTTTCCCCATCCACCACTTCTACCAACAAAGCAAAACAAAAGATGCACAGGAAAAATCAATACAAGCCAGTGAAAAGAAAACCACGTTGGAAACGTGCACAGGGAGAGGCAGGAACGCCCTGGCATTTATTCTAAAGTCACATAAAAACCTGCATCTCTCTTTAAAATATTGGGAAAGCCTGGATGAAACACGTCTGCTATAAAGGGTTGCTGAGATGGAAGTGACTGGCAGCATCCAGGGGGAAAAGAGACAGATGAAATCCAGGCTGTTGCAGCCGGATGCTCTGACTGAAGTTAGATGTTTCTTAGCAGGAGAGAAATGTAATAACTTTGGGAAGAAAAATGAATAAAGCTGGAAAATGTCCTCTGAGGAATGAGTGAGAGGCTGGTGTCGCAAGCACTGACAACAAAGCTTGGGATCCCAGTTTTCAAGTGGGGTGAGGCTCTTCCTTTCCTCCCCGTTAGCTTCCAACCAACCATAAATGGGATTAAAGGACCTAATAAAGTTATTTTTTTCTGGGTTTGTTACCTGTATTTTCATACCAGGCTATTCCTGGTAGTGCAATATTAAGTTCTGTCATCCCTTGGCTGCTGATGGGAAGTGGGAACTTCTCACAAGTAATTTTGCAGGGCTGTTATTAAAATATCAATCTGTCTCTAATGAATACTGTCTTTAATATGGATCACATCTGTAACTCTCCAAAATAAAAGAGCTCTCCTATGAGAAAAGTGGGCTTTATTGACTCAACAACACAGTGTGCCACCAGCTAATCTCCAGCTTGAAAATCTGAAATGGACATATTTCTTTTAAATAACCCTGAATCTTTTAATCCCATCTCAATAACAGCAATATGAAAAGAAATAAATCTAAGTTTTGTACCTATGTGATACCAAAATCTCCTTGGCTTCAGCTAGACCATAAACACATCAGTGACTCAAATCCCTGTTTCTGAAAAGACAGGTTGAGATTGAATTTACAAAAAACATAAGCTATTTTTAAAATGCTCCCCAGTTTTTTATCTTCATTCATTCTAATGCACATATTTATGCAGTTTCCAGTTTTTCAGTTTTCTTGGCCAAGCAGAAATATTTATTATACTTGTAAAGTTTATATTACCCTGTAGCAAAGCAATTTATCATTACTATACATGGGTGACTTTGCTGATTATTAAAATACTGTTAAAGTGAAAACTGTTCAGCTCACCACTCGTCTCTAATTTATTCCTGTTGTTTGACTTCAGTTGGAATAATTCTGAAAAAATAATACATCAGAGTCAGAAATTGAGACGGGATGGACAGACAGGAAGGTGAGAAGTGCCTGGTTGGTGGTGATGAGATGTTCTGAGAGGTTTGGGGGCTGGATAGGAATGGAAAATGGGAAAATGAGGCTCAGGGGGGACCTTGTGGCTCTCCCAAATCCCTGAAAGGAAAGGGGTGTTGGGAACAGGAACAGGGACAGGAGGAGAGGGAATGGGCTCAGGCTGGGCCAGGGGAAGATCAGGGTGGACACAGCAGGAATTTCCCCATGGAAAGGGTGCCCAGGAATTGGAACTGCCCAGGGAGGTTTGGAGGCGTCCAAGGAAGGGCTGGAGATGGCACTTAGCCATTAATGTGGGGATCAGGCACGGCTAGTGCTCGATGGTCCTGTGGGGATTTTCCAACCTCAGTGATTCTGGGAAAAGTTACCCAGGGATGAGGGAACAGGGAGGGACTTAGAGCTCAAAGTGTATAAAGAAGAAAAGAGTATAAATATTCTCAATCTTTTTTCCAGTCCAGTAAAAACCAAGGAGCCATGAAAGCTGGGAAAGCCCTCTGAGATCATTGAGTCCAAGCACCCCCCCAGCACTGCCAGGGCCACCACTGACCCATGTCCCCAAGTGTGTCACATCCACACATCGGTTAAATCCCTCCAGGGATGGTGATTCCACCACTTCCCTGGCAGGCTGTGTCAATGCCTGGCCACCCTTTAAGTGAAGAAAATTTTCCTAACATCTAAAATTCTCCTGGTGGAACATTGAGGCCATAACAAAATGTGTTAGGTTCCCCATATCCCCACCGAATGCAGGAATAGATAGCACAAACTCTTATTGTTTAAAACACCTCCTTTATGTCTCATTTTACAGCCCCTGAGGCTGAATTTGAGCTGGAATTTTGCACTCTGGGTTTCCAACCAGCAGGGATTATTTATGGCTGAACCAACAACATCTCCATGCAAGGGATGGTGATGGCAGCCCTGAGAGAATGGCCCCCAAAAGCTGCAGCAGGTTCTGCTGCAAGTTTTGGGTTAAGCACCGTCCCTCCTTTGGTCTGGGAATCTTGTAAAATTAAAACATGACAAAATCCAAATGCTGGTAAGCAGATAAGAGCACTGAGCTCATTATTCTGGCCTTTTCATTCCCCAGCAGTTACATTTTCCTCTATCGTTTGCTGTCTTTGTAGCGATAACTCACATCGTTTTCGAGTTGCACAAAATGAGATTTTCAACAAAACACTTATTTCTCAATCTGAATTAACCATGCTTTAGGTAATATTTCCACATCCTCTCTTTTTCCTGGAGTTGAACCTCAGGTCAAGTTGTAGACTGCTCTTCTCTGACAACAATTGCCCCAATCAGAGTGGTCGCTTCACTTCTTAATGAGCTGATTTTTGTTCTGTTTCTTCCTCTGCGTTATCTTAAAATGCAGAAGATGGTAATTTACTTTAGCGCACAGCAAATCCCCTCCAGTAAGAAATACATTCTTCTGAAGCCAGAGTGGCCAATAGCAAATAAAGTTCAGTTCTTTGGGTGATGTCAAAACAATGCCTGATGGAAACAAAGGCAGCTGCTTTGATTTATATTGCCTTCCCCCAGCACTACAAGGCAGCGCTCTGCTTGCCCTTTTCTCTGCAGTTGCACATTAAGCTGAATGCTTTAGAGATTTTCCCCAACAACTCCCAGATCTCTTTCCTAATCAGTATTCGGCACATCTTTCCCTCAGCAGATGCGCTGAGATTTCCCCCCTTTGTTCCAGGATTCATTGTTCTCCATTAACTGCACTTGCCATTTATTAGTCCAGATGCAGGAATGATCCAACGACCCCGTGTGGGTCGGGGTGCTCACACCCACCCATCCACCCTCCCGTGCTCCTGGGATCATCACATATTTAAATGTATGCACCCAAACCAGGGGCTGCTTACGGGAGATTTATGATGTCCCCCAAACGTATATATGATGGCAAAATGGGATTTTTCAGCTCAAAGGGAGCCATCTTCAAAGATGGGTTTTGAAGATTTGCTCTTCCCCGGCTTTGAGAACACAAAAATCCACAGGAGCAGATCCTCAGCTGGTGAGAAATCTTGTTAGGATTAATGCTGCTTGGGTTGATTTACACCAGGTAAGGGTGTGAGCAATTAAATCTATGCTGTGGACTATATAATTTTTTAATGAAAATTTAAATGTAGTCATGTTAGGACACAATACTCATTTTAGGGGGAAAAAGGAGACAAAAAATTAAGTATGGAAACACTGGGAAAATCCATTCTGAAAATACAGACAAATTGGTAGGAAATGGAGTGTCTCATGCTTAAATATTCAAACTACTGATAATATAAACAGGTGGCAACCATATAATATAAAGTACATTAACTTGGAATTCTGCAGACACTTGGATGATAGGAAAATAGGATTTCACATCATATTAGCCCGCTGGTCCATGAAATCCTATATCCCTCTTTCTACGCTGGCTAGTAGTTAATTCCTCAGTGGAAGACAATCCCACCTCTCATAACGCCCCTCAGAAACACAAAATGCCAAAAGACACAAGAAGCGGGAAAATAGTGCAAGAAAAAAAGTGCAAAAAAAGTACAAGACAGCCCTTGAAAAAATTTGGGAAAAGCCAAAAATGAGAGCTCATAGTTTAATTAAGAGCCAAGATTTGCTGTCGTAGAGCCAAGCTCAGCTGGGTGTTGGTGGCTGGAAGTGAGCTCTGCTTTCCCCCTCAGGTTATAACCCAATTCCCCATCAACCCTGCCTCAAATTTATGATCCCAGTGCCCTTTGTAAATAAAGATGTTTCCACTTCATAAAGCCAAGGGTATTACTGGCAGTCACTCTTCCCTTTCTCCAAGGGGGGCAGTGAGGGTGGCAGCTCAGTGACCCTTCCTTGGTGACAGTCCCTCAAGCCAGAGCTGGGAGTGACTGTGAGGGACAGGTTCAGATAAAATCTGACAGATAATGTCAAACCCAGTGAAGATTTTCTTGGCTACCACAGAAATAACTCTGGGTTTAAATTAAAATAAATATTCTGGCCTATTCTGGCTGCATCCCTGGAAGTCTCCAAGGCCAGCTGGACACTGGGGCCTGGAGCAACCTGGGATCCAGGTGGGAAGGTGACACCATGGGAAGGTGTCCCTGCCCATGGCAGGGGTGGAATGGGTGATCTTAACTTCCCTTCCAACCCAAACCTTTCTGGAATTCTGGGATTTATTGCCTTAAAGGTGTGTTCACACTGAGAACCAAGCCTGGAGCATCATCAGAGGAGTTCAAAAGGAACTGCTCCTCCTTCAGGCTCCTGCATCGTGTCCCACCCTGCCCCACACACAGTTTGGGGTTTGCACCCTCTTTGAGAGAACACAAACCCTCACAGCAGCCAGGGGAAGCATCTCAAGAGCCAACACAAAATCCTGTCTTGGTACCTGAACTCAAACCACACCATTTTCCCACTAGATCTGGTATGGATCCTATAACACAGCATGGGCACTTCCTTCCTTTGTTCCCAAATGATTTTTTTCACTAATACACACCAATAAAATTACAATCTTCAATTAAATTGTTTCAGAAATGTAAACTGTTCTAAAAGCTGAACTCAGGCTGGAGCTAATGATGCAGTGGATTTACTAAGCCAGGTCTAAACACACAAGAATGATGGGAAAAAATATCCTGTCCGATACTTTTTTAATAGACTTTGGATAACAACAGTACACAGAAAAGCATCATTTAATATCTTAAATGATCCATCTTGTCATGCTATGGCTTCATCTCACATGATCTATTGCTTTACAGCATGCTATTATGTATATAGAGAAAAACAGCTTGTAATAAATTACCACAGCTCTATTTACTCCTCCATCTCTGCTTCCTTTCCCATTTAACCCATGCCAGGGTAAGCCCATTTCCAAAAACATGGATCCTTCTCCTAATCTTTGTGAGCCCAGATATTTAATCTTAGGATATTTAATCTTATTTTATATTTTCAAACACAGATATTTGTGATATCTCTCCTGGATAGCAAATATTCAGGGTGTGGCCACTAGGCCTCAAGTCTTACTGATAAACACCAGAATTATAAAGAATTTTGATCCATTTTTGAAGATGATGGGCAACTCAAATCCTACAGCTATGAGGAAAGGAACAAAATACCTTGGAGAAGCTGTCTTAATTCTTTCATGTGTTTTGGAAACCTTCTTGATAATACTTGCCTTGAAATTTCTTGATGTAGAGCTCAAACCTGGATCCTCTTGGTGCTCTTGGTGCCATTCCTGCACCTTGATATTGCCAAGAGCAGAGGGGTTTTCCAAGGTGGATATTTCTCCTTTCCATGGCCTGAAATTGCACAGTGAATCCTGGCAATCACAGCTGGGCAGAGATCAAAGGAGATCTGGAGATGCTCTAAAAATGAAGATCCCACAGAAGTGCCAGAATAGGGCGGGCACCAAACCCTTCCTCGTTTGTGGAGCACCAATTCATGCGCAGCTCCAGATCAAGGCTGTAATCTCCTGCATTTTTCAGTCTGGAATTCCTAAACAGCTTCCTCTCTCCCTTTATAAATGACATCTTTTGATATGTGTTATCACATTTTTCCATTCCAATTCCATTGAAACCGTAGAGCAGCATAACAAAACACCGAATTATTGCTGCTACATTCAGCAACTGGAATTAAAGAGGTTTTTTTTTCTTTCTTCTTGAACATAATTGTAATATTTCATACTCCTTCTACAAAGAGCAGGATTTAATGGCTGTTATGGATTTTTCACCCCCTTAGAGAATTTCTGAAAAATTCAATTATTTTTGGGGACTGCTTGAGTTTCTATCTCCCAGTGATGATGAATTACCTATTGTAGCAGCTGACTTAAAAACAATACACAAAAATCAATTGTTTGACAAAAGGAAAGACACAGAGAACCTGGGACTGGCACACACTGCCTGTGCCCTGAGTTAAAAAATGCACCAATTTCTAACATTTTACCTTTTTAAACATTTTCTGCAGCAGCATCTGATTACATTGCAGCTTTTTTGCTTTCCTATAGAGAGTGACTTTGCCAACAAGATGATTTGCCATCTAGAAATTGTAATTAACTTAATGAACTTTGTCTTTTAAACAGTTGGAGATTTTAGAGCTAAGAGTAATGATTATTCACAAGTAGCAGAGTTTGGTTTCAAACATACATATTCAGTGCCAGATATCAGCAATTTGCATTTCAACATTTTCATGTTCAGACCTGCTGACTGTCGAAGGAATAATGTTATGCACCAAATAATAGCTTTATAAATAACAATAAATAACATTGAAAATGGAATTGAAGTAATGCCCCTTGTAATGAAGAGTTTTAGAGCTCAAATCAGATGTTAAAAGAACAACATTGCACCAGACCACAGCAAGAGTCCTTCTGTGGAGCCCTGAGATCCAGCTGGAAGCCAACTTTTCATTCTGTCCATGAATCTACAAATTATATCTCCTACTTTGGGCTTAGCAGCATAAATTGTCAAGAAAAAATATAGCCAGCCTGGAGCTATCAGTACAAATTGTTGGGATGCCAAGTGCTGGGGCTTTGAGAGCCAGCTGATCTTCCTTCTCCAGAAGTATTTTATATTAATCTCATGCTAAAGAAACCCAAAGCATTGCATTGGTAAAGTGTGACTGAGTTCAGTGCTGGGATTTCTCATGGACACACTCAGCCTGGTCTCATCCCCATATCAGATTTTTGGGGTTGGGTTTTGTGGGTTTGGCCATAAATTTCTCAGCAACTTGGAAGAAAATTGTGACTTTTCACAGGGAGTAAAGGAAGTGTAAGAAACACCTGTCATGCTCTCCCTCTCTTAGGAAGGCTCAGCATCTTCCCCAGCACAGACCCAGCTCCTTGTCTCTAAAATTCAATATAGGGAAGTCTGGTTCTGAGCAGGACACTCTACAATATCCCCAGTGGAAAAGGGAAGGTGTGGGTGTTTAGAAGTGGGTTTAGTTGGGGTATTAAGAAGAAATTGTTTCCTGTGAGGGCAATGAACTGTGGCTGCCCCTGGATCCCTGGCAGTGCCCAGGCCCAGGTTGGACATTTGGGCTGGAGCACCTGGGACAGTGGGAGGTGTCCCTGCCATGGCAGGGGTGGCTCTGGGTGATCTTTTAGGTCTCTTCCAACACAAACCATTAACTCATCCTATAATTTATCATTCCTCTTGTCGAAGCAGTGGCCAGTGTACATTTTTCCCATTGGCAGAACCATTTTAGGCAGAGCTGTAATTTATCCTGCCCTAAAGAAGCAGCAAATGAAAAGCAAGGAAGCTAAATCTCAAAGCTCTTACTCACTTGAGTAACCTCAAAGCAGGGGGATCCAGCTCCTCATTACACATCCCTGAAAGGAATTTTGTGACAAAGCCCCTGAGCATCTTCACTGAGGACCCTCCATGACCTTCTCCTGTCGGAGGGGCTTTACAAAACCTCCAAAAACCCCATAAATGAGGGGTCCTGCTTCCCTTCCTGCAGAGAGGAACCAACGCTGCTCTCCAACCCTTTAAAAAGGAATCATCCCCCAGTGGTTTTCACCCTGCTGAGCTACAAAAGGGAAATGCTGAGCAGTTCCTAAAGTACAAAAAACAAAAGTTTTCTCCCTGTAGCAGCTGCAGGGTTTGGATCCCACCATAAATTGTAGATTAAATTGTGAGCATGAAGGCATGAAATTCTGGTAATGCTATTAACTCATCATTTTTATGTAAGGGCTGTCTGAAATACAAAACCTTGCTAAAATATCTTCCTAGCACAGATATGGCTCATCCCAGCTACAGTTCAGGTACAGTCAGCTGCCCAAATTAAATTCTACTAAAGAATAACTTCATTTACATGAAGATATAGAAGAAGAATAACTTCATTTACATGATGAAGGCTTTTGCCAGTACAAACATGCAGATTTCCATGTGTGGCACACCCAAACTCCAAATTCCTCAGCATTTTTGCCCTTTGCAGAATTAAATGTTATGTGAAGCCCTTCAAGAGCACAACTGCAAAAAGAGTTCCCACCTTTGGAGCAGTTTGATCTGCAGGAGCTGATGGTAAATCAAAACATAAATTGCTCACCTGTAAAAATCTACAGGGTAATGGTGAGGGAATTCTGTTTAATCAACAGCAGAACTCACCTCCAGCACAACAGGAACAAGGGAAAGGCACTATTATGGGTGGGAAAGGCAAAGGAAAAAGAAACAGAGCTACAAACCAGCAAATATTCTCAATAAAAAGCACCCTCCCCATCACATTCATATTTTCTGAAAAATCCCTTTGCCCAGGATTTTTCTTCTGGGAAGCTGAGAAGCCTCAGAGAAAAAGGAAAACAATAATTTTCTGATTGGCTTCTCTTATGTTTTGCTGCTTTGGAATGTGGCTTTGACGTTGTTTACCCACAGGTGATTGTTCCATTGGTTTCTGCTGTGAATTGTTTTGACTTAATGACCAATTGGGGCCAAGCTGTGTTGAGGCTCTGGAAAGAGTCACATGTTTTCATTATTATCTTTTTATCCTTCTGTCTGTATCCTTTCTGTATTCTTTAGTATAGTATAGCACAGCACTCTTCAATATAATATAGTACCATAAAATAATAAATTAGCCTTCTGAGAACATGGAGTCAGATTCACCATTCCTTCCTGCCACGTGGCACCCCACAAATACAATACCCTCCCTAATAAAAGCACCAGCACAGATACAGAAGTTTGTCTCGGCAGCAGAGAAAGTGAAGAGCTGATGGTCCCACAGGACACCCAGAGGTGCCAGCAGGTTCATTAAACCCAGACCTGGCTGGTGTGTGACCACAGCCCAGCTCCAAATCACCTCACGTCTAAAGGCTTCATCTGGGCTCAGGCAACATCGCTTTAGTTGCAATCTTCATCCAAAAAACCCCTGACAATGAACAGAATTGTCATTTGTGAGCTAAAATACAATCGTCCATTCCACTTTAAAACACAGGCAGGCACATTATCTGGGGGGAATAAAGACAAATCCTGTCACTGCAAAGTGCAAGCAGCTGACAGCATCGCCTGACAAGTTCCTTGGGGGCAGAAATCAGTTTATAGCAGCTGGGTGAGCTCCCCCTGCTCTCCCTCACCTGCCTTGTCCACACTGCACATTGCAACTCTTTAATTTAGATTAAATTCCACCTGCAAATGCCATGGCTCAGTTACTTCATGTGAGGCTTTCTAAAAACCAGGACAGCTTTGATGATCAGTTCTGGGCTGGAGCTGTTATTAAGAGTTTCTTGCCTTTTCCTGAAGCCAAAACACAGAGAAAATGCTCTGTACAGATAAAATTTATGAGGGCAAGCACATGTAGGGACATTCAGAGACAGGCTCAGCCCCTCCACGTGCTGAAATAGGAAAGATCAAGAGTTATTATGCTCAGGAGGTGGAGGACAGCGTTGTCACCATTCAGCAACATCCCCTGCATTGCCAGGGGCAGGAACATTTCCGTACAGCTGGAAACAGTAATTAATTAAGGTTACCTTTTAGGGAATTCCTTAAGGGATCCTCACTATCCCCTAAGTTAGGCACTGCCTGAGCAGGGCCATGCAAACAGAGCAGTTTTTAAAGCAGTGAGGGAGAACAGCACCTCACCCACCCCAAAATAACAGAGATGAAAGAGAAGAAATGAAGGGATAGTGAGAAAAAAAAATTAAAATATTTTTCTTTTAGCACCATATTTAGTGTGTGTACCACATTTACAACGTACACCAGCCTTATGGTGCTGTAAATGCCCCAGCATCTACTTGATGGTTGTCCTTGCTATTTGCACAAGTGAAGCAGAGCATAATTCTGAAAATAAAATAAAATAGCCCTTGGTGAGCTCAGGGATTGCCCTGCAAGCAGCATCCACCTGAGAGAGGTGATGGCTTGGGACACCCCCTGTTTCAGTCTGCAGCCCTCCACATTTCTTATTTCTGTTTCTCACAGAGGCTTTGATGCCTCCTCCATTTCCAGTTTCTCATTAAACTCCAATTTGGCAAATATTTCACCCCAGTGCGTCCCAATGTCTTCCAGTTTTTGGAAATTTGGAATTTCCACAGGCTCTGTACAGACAGCCAAGCTCAGGAAGGGCCTGCAGCCCCTCACGGTTTGCTGCAGCAATTTTGCACGAGCATTGCTCATGGTGATGAACTGGAAATTCCATGTGTTCCTCATCAGAATCACCCTTAATTGCAGCTAATTCCAGGGCTATCAGAGGAAGTGTTTGCACATTGCCTTATCACAGCCCCACTGGCAGCCACTTGCACTCAGTTTCCCATTTATTTCGTATCCAGTTCAAAGCTGCCTGCCTTGGAATTCTCCACGGGCCATTTCCAGCCATCCTCACAGATCTGGTGCCCACGTTCAGTTTCCTTGAAGTCCCTGGGAAAATTTCCATTGATTTTAATTGAACAGGCTGTTCAGCTTTTTTTTTTTTTTTTTTTTTTTTGCCTTTTTTTTTTTTTCCCCTCTGGCAATGAAACATTCCAACCACAAAATTCAAGACCACGGGAGTGTGGGTCTCTTGTTTTGTGGTGAAACTGAAAATCACCCTGGATTCTGTGAGATTTGCAAAGAGGAAACATTTGGTGTGTTTTCCTCCTGAAACACACACCAGTTGTGTAATGGGGCTGAGTGTGAAACTGCTGTGAATTATGCACTGAGGTTTGTTAGAACAGGACTTGGGAAAATGAAACTTAATTTGCATTTTATGTTAAATTGTCATATTTTCTTAAGTTTGTCTGTTGCTTTTTTCTTCCCCAGGAAAAAAAAATAAATCATAATTTCCACATGATTACTAAAACAGTGGAGATCATACCATGATTTGAAACAGGACTTCAGGTAGGGCAGATTTATTCCTATCTGGCCTATTACTGTTTGCATAGACTCATGGAATCACTAAGGTTGGAAAAGACCTCTGATATCATCAAGTCCAACCACTGAATGAACAGATACCAGAATATCTGAGCCCCTAGATCTGCTTTCTCTGCAAAACAGAACTATTAAAGATGAAAAAGGGACACTGGCCACGATCCTCATCCTTTTTGAGCAGTTGGGAAGAAAAGCACAGGATGTGGAGGCAGCCAGAGAAGACTTGTATGGTGACAGTGAGTGACAGATGCTCAGTGGTTCCCAAATAATTGTGCTCCAATTCCAGGCATCTCCCAGGGCTGGCACTCCCCTCCAGGGATTTCTTCCCTCTTGGGCAGGAAGATCCCTTATCCTGGTCAAATCCTGTGACAATTTTCCTTGCAGCATTAAAGGTCTGCTTCCCCCCAGGTGCCTGTTCAGGGGCACTGGCCAGTGAGATGCCTCCCATGGCAATGAAAAGAAATCCACAACAAAAGAAGTGCAGAAAGTTCAAGTCTACCTCAGGTTCACTGGTTCCTGGCTCCATTCTTTCATGCTATTCATCCCCTCACAATTCAGGGCTGCAGAATTCAAACACATTTTCCCCAGGCTTCTTTTGCTGTACAAAAAGAGGTTGATTCAATTAAAAAAAAAAAAAAAAAAAAACAAACACAACAAAACCCCACCAAAAATCCAAAAGAAAGGAAAGAAAACCCCACTACCAACCAGAAAAACACCAAACCTCCAAAATATTACCTGTTTTTCCTCCAAAAATACCCCCAAACCATACCAAATCCACCAAGCCCAAAGCCAAACTGTTTCTTTTACACTCAAGTATCCTAACACAGAGGTTCCCCACACCAACAGCCAAGTGAAACCCAATAATTACCTGGATTCAGCACAAAATGAAGTCCTGACAGCATCAAATTTCAAAATTTTTACCTGTGACAGAGCAAAAAGCAACCCCTCCTCCAGGCCTGGCCAGGGCAAACAGGCTTTGCCCAATGATTGGTATTCCCCTCCAGCCACCAGAGTGTTAATTGAATGGATTCCATTACCATAGGAATAGCAAAAACCAGATTAAAAACCAAGCCAGCTGTAAACTGAGCCAACGATTTTAATGGGAAGAAAATAAAGGCTGGCAATTGCGTGGTGAAGTGCATCAAAATGTTAATTGCTTGCAGTCACATCCTTCTGAACTAGTGGAGAGGGTGATGGAGATAAGGTCTGATAAAGCCCAGCAGAAGTTCCAGGCCTTGGTAATCCTGCAGTGGAAATGAATGGGTAAAATGAGGAATAAATATCTGCAGCAGAGTGGAATTAGTGTTGGAGTAAGTTCCTAAACAGCACGTTTTGCTTTTGGTTTTGCATCTGTGTAAATCCATGTATTTCAACTTGGCAGTTGAAATAGATATATATAGATTTTTATCCTATGTACTTGATTTATTCTTACCTTGATTTTTAGGCAAGATTCATCAGTGCAGCCAAGCAGGGCCAACCTGAGAACCAAACATGACTGGTACCACTGGTTTCAGCCCAAAACACAGTTCCCAGGACCAAAATTAGTTGCAGATTACAACAACACACCTCAAAACACATTCCCAGGTGCAGAATTATCCTTCCCAGGGTCCACCCTGGATTCCCCTTAGAAATCCATGCTTTCTGTGATCCACAGAAAACTTTAGCCAACAGCCACCTGAGGCAGAAGAAGCTGTGGAAAATCCAGCCTTAAATACAAATTCCAAGTTGTTCCAAAAATTCTCACCTTATGGTACCCAGGGGTTTTATAAAGGGCTGAGCACACCTGGAGCCTGATCCTGGCCCTGTTTGGTTTTGGGAGCTGGCTGTAGGATAAATGTCCCACTCACTGGCAATGTGAAACAGGACATAAAAAGGGGATGTTTAAAGAAAATCCTATTGCATTCCTGATGGAATCATGGCTCTCACAGCCTCCCTAAATGCTAAAAGATGGAGTATTGATTTTAGTCAGCCAAATCCCAAAATTACAGGAGGCTCTGCAAGTCACACAGAGCACCCTGATGAGATCCTCTCAGCTCTCATTCCTTACTCATAGCCACAGAACGTCCTCAAAACTGCCCTGACGGGAGCAAGGAGGAATGAGAGTCTGGGGAATTTTAAAATGTCAGAAATATGCAAATATTACGGATTAGTATTCCACAGAGAGCCATAATTTCCAGTGTTTGCACTCATTTTAGCATTCCTTTTAAATTAAAGGCACAATAGGTAAGATGGCAGCATGCAGATGGTTTAAAGGGTTTGAAACGTCCTTATTCATAATTTTGATTTTTTTCTACCAGGAGCTATTTAGAACCCCATTTTTTGTGCTCTTTCAAAGGTAACAGGATTTGGTCTGGGAACGAAATTCAGCAGGAAACCAGCAGGTGACTTGACTTAATGGGTTTGCATATTTTAAACACAAATAATACAAGTTAATAACATCCCTTCAGAACTTTTAACACACCTTGATACACAGGCATGGAGCTGTGTGGGGGCGATTACAAGGGAGCAAATCCCTGAAATCACCAGGGAAGGAATGTGGCACTTAGGAGAGCCCTGAGGTGGGTCTGAAGAGCAGATGAGGGATGTCACACTGCACTGCCAGTGATGCCCTAGAGCAGAGGCTGGGCAGAGTCACAGAATAAAGCAGGGATTTATTCACAGCATCTCCTCCATGGACCCACCTTGGGCAGCACCAGAGCTGCACCCAAGATCAACCAAAATAGACACAAAACGAGCCCAAAATGGACCAAAATGATCACAAAATGAGCCCAAGATGGACCCAAAATTGCCACAAGATGAACCAAAATGGCCCCAAAATGCACGGCCAGGCACGGGCTCTGTCCCTGGGATCAGTTCTGCTCCATTTGCAGTTCATTGTCCCATTCCAGCTTTAGCCCTGCAGTCCCACCCTGCTTGTTTTTCTCTCTGCAGCCCACGGGGTTTGTGCTCCTGGGCTGAGATTTGGGTCATTTGTCCTTGGTGCCCAGCTGGAGCAGGAATTGTTTTGTCTCCCTGCTCTGTGCACAGAGCTCACCATGCCCTGATATGGAGCTCAGAACTGCACACTAAAGCGGCACAGAACGTGAAAAATAGAAAAGTTCAAACCTGAGGCATCACCAGAGGTAGCCCTGGAAGGTGAAATGCAGGAAGGGAACCAGGAATTTGGCAAAACACATTAAAATCATCCCCAGACTGAGGAAGGGTGGGTTTAGAGCCAGCCATCAGCAAACACTGAACACTGATCACACTCATGCTGCTCTCTGACCCACAAAGGTCTCTCTTTCCTGGGCAATTTTGGGTTCAATTTCATCTTTAGAAGTTGACTGAAATGCAGACAAATTGCTGTGGATCTGGCCTGGAGAGGGGAAAGTTCCCTGATCCTTTTTCCCCTGTGTGTGAGCAGGACCTGACCCATCAGAGCAGCACCACGGGTCAGGCTGGGGTGTAAACCACAAACCTGCTCAGCAGTGCTGGAGCTGGATCTCCTCACTGCCCACATCCCCCTGGGTGTCCTGAGCTCTGATTTATCCTCTGCCCCTGACTTTTACCCTTTCCCTACTCTCAGGACTCAC
The DNA here is from genome assembly GCF_027887145.1 of Ammospiza caudacuta. Taxonomy (NCBI): domain Eukaryota; kingdom Metazoa; phylum Chordata; class Aves; order Passeriformes; family Passerellidae; genus Ammospiza; species Ammospiza caudacuta. The sequence goes on along the minus strand of NC_080604.1, from coordinate 19,836,891 downwards.
ACCTTTGCTGTGACAGCCTCGAGCAGCGAGTGCTGCTGGCTCTGACCAGGCTGTGAACAGACCCTGCTAAGGGAACAAAAGGATGTTGGGTGCTCCTGTTCACCCCTCAGCTCCCAGGGGATGGATTGTCGCAGACATCTTTTTGTGAAAATCTTTTTCTTAGCATTTTTTCTTCTTGAGAAGCTGAGAGGCCTCAAGAACAATTGTAAACAATGATTATCTGCTGCTGTGGAATGCAGCAGGTGTATCTGTGATTGGTCTCATGTGGTTGTTTATAATTAATGGCCAATCACAGTCAGCTGGCTCGGACAGAGAGTCCGAGCCACAAACCTTTGTTATCATTCCTTTCTATTCTTAGCTTAGCCAGCCTTCTGAAGAAAACCTTTTCTTCTATTCTTTTAGTATAGTTTTAATGTAATACATATAATAATATAATAAATCAAGCCTTCTGAAATATAGAGTCAGATGCTCGTCTCTTCCCTCATCCTGAGAGCTCTGTGACCACCATCACAATGGATTCTGTGCTTCCCACAGGTTCAGGGCTCTCCTCCTGTCCCAGACACAAACGCAGAGCTGAGCCTTGTTGAGCTGCCCCCAGAGCAAACCTGTTGCCCAGCCCAGCTCAGGTGGAGCCCATATGGCACCAGCAGCTCCTTTGGGGCAGCTCCAGCACGGGCTGAGCTCCAGCAGCCGGCGAGCTGGGAATTTAGATGTCAAAGGGAAGATGAAAGGCGTCTATTTCACCCTCTTAAAGATGTTTGTCCCTTCCCCGTGGCTTCAAGGACTCATTCCTTGTGTGCCCAGCAGCACATTCCTGGTGGAGCGTCGGCAGTTAATGGATTTCCCCTTGCTAAGCAGAGGGAAAACACAGGAAAACAACCCAAAGAAACAAAAGCTTATCCTATTAGCTACTTGTCAATTATGCTTGATGGGTGATTGTGCCAGTGGCCAGGGGGAGATGCTGGCAGGTGTAATTACTGGCTCCTTTTTGCAGGGTTATAACCTCTGACTTGCAGGGCCTGTCTTCAGGTACAGAAGAAAGAGAAATCACTGAATAAATTATGATGAGCATCTGCCCTGCATAAATAAGGACGATTTCAACTGAAACTGGATAATTTTAATTGCAAAAGCATTTTACTCTCAGTCCTTCACCCCTCATGCTGGGTGATGTGAGAAAGTATCCTCACAAAGAGTGGGCTCATGGTAAGAAATGCAGGAAAGGGAAAATATTTATGTAGAAAAATATTGCATGTCTGGTTGACAAGAATCTACTTGTGCTTATTACAAAAAGCTACAACGCAGTTTTAAACTGACAATCCATTACTAGAAATCCATCTTTTGCTTAGGATGATAAAGCAAGATTGAATTATAGATTTCACAGCAGCAGTTCTGACATTCTGCATTTCAGCTCACACCTTCTGCTTTCCCAAAGCTTTTTTAATCCCTTCATTTGAAATAAATGGTCACGCTCAAAAAATTCCCTCAATTTGTGAATGTTTTCATTACAGGAAATGTAGGAACCCAATCCCCAAAACTCCTCACAGACCTTGTTAAAAAAAGCTTTCTCATCAAAACCTAATTTTTAGCATTTATTCAGCTTTTTATGTTTAATTTGATTTGTGAACAAGCACCTTCCCTGAGTGCATGGCTGCTTTTCCTATTTAATTCAGATTTGCAGAGAGGGCTCAGATGTAGTTCCATGTTGGGCAGGATTCTGATTTCAGACCACTGCCATTCATACATGAATATTTAGTCACACATGAAATCCATCTAATCCACGGATCACACTGCCAGTGAATAGGGCAAGTTTGTTATCCACGTTCTTCCACTGAATTAAACCTCTCTGTCTTGTGTGAAACCATTTAAATTGACATTCCCCTTCACTGTCCCTTGCTCAGTGCTGGGCCCCAGAGCTCAGCAGCTGGAATATGGGACCAGCTCCCTCAAACTGGTGTTATCCCAGCCCTTTGGGGGTCACTTTGATAATTCAGTGACAAATCAGTTAAAGCAGCCAAACATCCTGTCCTTCCTCTTAAGGACCCATCCCCTGCGTGCAAACTGATGTGTGGGTGGGAGAGTGTCACAGACATCTTTGATGGAAAATCTTTTCCTTAAGATTTCTCCTCCTGAGAAGCTGAGAGGCTTCAGGAACAAAATATAAACATTGATTATCTGCTGCTGTGGAATGCAACAGGTGCATCTGGGATTGACCCATGTTGGATGTTTGTAATTAATGGCCAATCACAGCCCAGCTGGCTCGGAGAGACTGAGAGCCTTTGTTGTCATTCTTCTCGATTCTATTCTTAGCTGCTCTTCTGATGAAACCCTTTCTTCTATTCTTTTAGTATAGTTTTAATATAATATATATCATGAAATAATAAATCAGCCGTCTGAAACATGGAGTCAGATCTTTGTCTCTTCCCTCATCCTCAGACCCCTGTGAACACTGTCACAGGGGAGGGAAAGACTTCCCGACTCTGCCCTGAAATCTGAATAAAAGTTCAACATTCCGGCTCCACAAATGCTAACGAGGCCGAGTTTTTGTCAGAGCAGCCATGAGGCAGCCAGGCTATTTGCAGCCACTGATGCGTTCAGCTGCTCATTGTCAGTGCAGGGAGGGCACCTCAAATGAACCATCCCCCCTTCCCAGCACGGCACACAGACAGAGCAAGAACTTCATCTGCCAAAACCTTCTCCCAGGCCAGGCTCCTTCAGAAATTAATAGGGAAAAGGAGGAGAGAGGAAACTCAAGGGTTGAAGTGGGTTTTTCTTTATCACCCAAAGCTGCCATCGTTCTGTCCTCACGCGTTCTCTGAGTTCCTGCCCAGGGGAGAAGGGTCCTGTGTGAGTGAGAAGCTGTAGCTGCTCTATTATTCCTTTGATCAACATAATTTTACAGGATTTTACACAAATATTCCATATCTCAGACTTCTACCTCCCTCTTCCTCTTGTCTGCTCACACAGGGGCAGAGGTTGTGTGCCATCATTTCCACAAGTGCTATTCTATGTGCTAGAAAACCTCTGCCTCAGCCCTCTACAGAAATATTTAAGTACCACAATTCCAGGATTCATAAAGGATTTCAGCCTAAACAACCAGCCCAAATAAAGGCCACAGTTTCATTTGCAGAGTGTAAAAATAAGCGTAGAAATGAGCCCAGCCACATCTATTTGCTGTGTGAGGCAATAACTCTCTCAGTGGATGCTCTGTGTGAGTGCAGGAGAACACCTGGCCCATCCCTTGGAAGCCAACACGACCATCTGCAGGACATGATCAAATATTAAAAAGTAAAACAGCCCCCAGGGAAAAGCCATGCATCACCAGAAAGAGCCACAGAGCTGCTTCAGGTTAAACCCCATGAAAATAAAACAGCGCTGGTGTCCCTGGGCATGGCAATTTCCTTCACTGCTTGCCTGTGAGGATTCCTGCTTTGTGTGCAGAGCAGGGGGATGGAACAGACCCCAGAGGCAGCACCAGCACCTGGGAGTGATGCTGAGCTCAGCCTGGAGTGGGAATGGAGCAGGGAGCTGAGCTCAGGTGATGGGGAGCTGAGCTGCACCAGGGGGACAACGCCAATTCCAGCCACGTCCTCAGCTAATGGCACACAGAGCTTCTGGAGCCATGGAACAGAAGGCTGAGGCCTTGGGGATCCACAACAAATATTTACCCTGAGAGCAAATGCCCAGACCCAAACCCAAATTGGTGCAATCTGGACCTGCAGAGTTTAGAGGCTTCAGCTGCAGAAACAGCAAGGACAGGAAGGGGTAATTCAGCCAGGCCCAGTGGGGCTCCAGAACCCCATGGATCCACCCCAAAACTGGCCAGGGCTGTCACACCTCTTTCATCTTTATAACATTCCAAACCCTGTCCCATTCAGCCTGTAGTTTTGGGGCTTGTTTTTAATTTAAGAGAATGTGGCTAAACTCCATTGCCCTGAAAATGGTAGAAATACACATTTTCTTGATCAAATTTTCTTTCTTTTTAATTGGAGCCACACTCAGGATCTGCCTCATGGCTCCACTGTGAGCACACACACAAATATCCTCAGCTCCTCTTTCAAAAGCACTGCAAACACTGTTTAAAGGAAAAACCCATAAGAATTGTGATTATTTTGGGCAGGTTTAATAACAGCTTGGTTGCCTCTAATCCCCATCCCTGGAAATGTCCAAGGCCAGGTTGGACAGAGCTTGGAGTGGCCTGGGATAGTGGAAGGGGTCCCTGCCCATGGCAGGGAGGTTGGATAAGATCCTTTCTAATCCAAACCAATAAATGATTTTATGATTAACCAACACAAAAGCAAAAACAATAATGAGGGATTGTAGCAATGTCACTACTGCTTTGAGAAAAGTGCCATATGCCTTACTGGAGAAAAACCCTAGAAAAGAAAAGTCACCTCTCTCCATGTTGAACAGATTTCCAAATTTTTTGAAAATTGAATTGGAATCTATTTTGTTTCAAAATAGAACTTTATCATAAAGAACCCAAACTCTGACTTAAAGCTTCCTTTTGTAAAAAGTCCACTAAAGATTAGTGGAGGAAGGTCATATTTGTATCAAAAAGAGGATTTTTAATAGGCAGCAAAATGAAATAAAGAACAGACACCAGTTTTACCTCCTAATCATTCAAATTGAGTGAAAGATCTTATCCTGCTGCTGCAGATGGAGTTGGTTTAAACCCTAAGCAACCAGATTTTATTCCTAAGGTATTTTTGCTCCATTGGCCATTCTGTCCTACACCTTTGGGAGACACTTCCAGGCAGCAGCACTCCCTTTAACATCAGATTTTGCTCTTCTCACTGAAGTGTCACAATTACAAGCCCTAAACCCTGGCTTTCCATGCAGGCTGATTTAGCAGCCTCTGTTCTTTGAAAATCCTAAATTCCATTACCAAAGAGACCCTGGCAATGACATGATATTACACAGCATGAAATCTCTCCCTCACCTCATCTTCCAAGGGTCTGACACGACAAAAAGAATCACAAAATCTACACACTCATCATATCTTGAGTTTTTTCCAATTTCCAAGCCTAAACAAGACACGAGGCTGCTTTCTGAGCCCTGCATGCATCAGCATCATTCAGCACAGGGAGCAATTTTCTGTTTGAAAGGAAACCACACTGGGATTCCAAATTAATATTAAAACCAACCCTCACACTCTTGTTGTCTCCCCAAAGAAGCAGAGTTCTAAGCTGGGAAAGGAGAGGAGGTGGGTTCAGCAGATGCAGACATTCCCCTGAATATTGCTTTGAGAAAAACTGAATAACAACAAAGCCCTGAGGTATTATCTGCTTTCTACCTGAAAGAACTGGAGAGTGGCTCAATCTGCATTCTCCTCACAATATTTTCTTTCCATTTCCAGTGACACAAGACCATCACAACAGGACTGACAGGTGACAGTGTCAGAGCTGCAGACCTGGCTCTACAGGTACAGAGAGGGTACAGTTACTATTTGTCTAATAAAAAATAGTGAAGGAAAATTTAGTCATGGAAAAGTGAACCATAAAAAAGCAAAAGCACATCTCACCTCCTTTAGCACACACAGCCAGGATGGTAAAGTCAGTGTCTGCACTTCAGCACAACCAGAGCAGGGATTTCAGGAGGAAAAAAGGCCAGAAAAACACCCACTGGTTCCAGGGTGTGTGGTCAGGTGTCTGTCCATGTGCCCTTGGTCCAGCTGGATCTTTCCTCTTGAATCACCCAGGAACTCCAGCCCTGCTGGAGCCAGCGACCCCCAGACTGAGTTTGGGAGAAGTTCATCCTTCCCAGGCTGAGTTTAGGACAGGTTCATCCTTCCCAGGCTGAGTTTAGGACAGGTTCATCCTTCCCAGGCTGAGTTTAGGAGAGGTTCATCCTCCCCAGGATGAGTTTAGGACAGGTTCATCTTTCCCAGGCTGAGTTTAGGACAGGTTTATCCTTCCCAGACTGAGTTAAGGACAGGTTTATCCTTCCCAGACTGAGTTTAGGAGAGGTTCATCCTTCCCAGGCTGAGTTTGGGACAGGTTTATCCTTCCCAGACTGAGTTTGGGACAGGTTTATCCTTCCCAGGCTGAGTTTAGGAGAGGTTTATCCTTACCAGGCTGAGTTTGGGACAGGTTCATCCTCCCCAGACTGAGTTTAGGACAGGTTTATCCTTGCCAGGCTGAGTTTAGGACAGGTTTATCCTTGCCAGGCTGAGTTTAGGACAGGTTTATCCTCCCCAGACTGAGTTTGGGACAGGTTCATCCTCCCCAGGATGAGTTTAGGACAGGTTTATCCTCCCCAGGATGAGTTTGGGAGAAGTTGATCCTCCCCAGGCTGTTTGGGACAGGTTTATCCTCCCCAGACTGAGTTTGGGAGAGGTTTATCCTTGCCAGGCTGAGTTTGGGACAGGTTCATCCTCCCCAGGCTGAGTTTAGGACACGTTTATCCTTCCCAACAGGAATCGCAGCTCTGCACCATCACCAGAACGCAGGAGAAGCAGAGTCTGTAGAACAAGTTAAATCCAAGCCTGTCAAGTTTCAGAAGAAAATTTTTACCCAGAAAAAGACCTCAAAACCAGCCTGAAAAGGGCCAGGCCTTCATCTCCTCCTCATCAGCACCTGCAGGAGCTCAGCTGACGTTGGGACAGCTCAGCATCAGCTGTGACACTTTGAGCAGCTGCTGACATGAAATGCAATTCCCTGAGACAATCCAAAGAGCCACAGTGCCAAGATTGCAAGGAAGGAAATTTCAGCTTTTCAAGTGAAAATGAACTGATGGAGGGAAAGCTGAGGCAAATGGATCACAAGTCACTTATTTTCAATTCTTTGAGCCTGTTAACTCTGAGCCAAAACTCATAACAGGATGTATTTGACATGGATTTTCATAGAAGAATGCAATATCCACAGAAATTGTACTGGGAAATAGTTTTGAAAGTTATTCTTAAAATTTCTTTTGTATTATTTTCATCCACGCCAAGTAGATAAATAAACCAAGAGTGTAAATAATAAAAATAACCCACTAAAAATGAAATACTACAGGCAGCTTGTTGCTTGGTTACAATTTTTTGGTGCACACACCCATGGTTAGCAGCGATATTGTCTGATCCAGCTCTTGGGAGAATATCTAAATCCCAGTAATTCGCAATAACTCCAGCCTGCAGTGAAGCCTGTGCAATGCAGAAGCAGCCATGTGATGGATGCCAGGCTGGAGCCTTGAATCTCCAGTAAATTCATCATTTTGCAGGGCTGATAAATAAACTGTGTCCCCCTCAGCCTGGAGGGGGTGATGGCAGCGAGGGCAGGGCCAAGGACACCCCCTGCCCCAACAGCTGCATTTGGGATTTAAAACACCCCAGGTGCTGCCCTGGCACCTTCCTTTTGCGGAAGCACAAAGGAATAACTGGAATCTCATGAACAATAACATAAGAGAGCAGAAATTCCATCGGCAGATTGCAGCTCCAGCCTTTAATCTTCATTAAGGATTCAAACACAAGCATCTAAAGGCAAGATTCAAGTGGGATGATGAAATTCCTTTTGTTTAATGGATAACAATCAAGGAACACATAATCCCTTATCGCAGCGATTCTGCAACTCCTCTGTCCCCTTTATGTGCATTACACACCCTAATGGGTTTTACAGCAATTTAGGCCACAAGACAAAGCATCTGGCAAAGACTAATTTACAACAACGTTGCTCTAAGAGTAACAAATCCCACCCACAACACTGAAATATTGGGTGCTGCAGGCAGTTCATCTCCCAGCCCTGTAAATACTCCTCAAAAAGAGAATTTCTAGACAAGAGTGCTGCTACATCCCCTTTTAATTGCTATCTTTTTGAACAGCAGGCTGGTTTCCTTTCACTCATTAATAAGATTAGCCCCCATTAACAGAGATACTGCCCATGCCCTTCCTCGATGTCCTTGCAGGATCTCAATGCCACACAAAGTGCTCACCCCCTTAAATGGGATTAATGGGATTTTGAATTAAGAGCGATTTCAAAGGTAAATAAATATCATAAACAATACAGAATAGATAATATAATACAGAATAAGCCTCTGAGAAGGGAGATACAAATAGACTCTATTTAAAATAAATACATACAAATAGATTCTACTATAGATTTCAGGGAGGAAATGTAGAGGGAAATCACGATCTCTGTGTGTGTGGGCAGGCAAGGCAAGCGAGGAAATGATGAATTTATGGAAAAATGGGATCAGTGCTCCCTTTTCCCTTTAATGTGAGGCTGAGCTGTGTTTGTTTTAGGAGATCTCTGCTGATCACAGTTCTGTTCTTTCAGGTAAAACCCTGCAAACACAGGCACAAGCAGTGCCTCCCACCACAGCATTATTCAGATCCTCCTGAATTTAAAGGATTCCTTTCCAGTCTTTCCCGAACTATTTTCAGGAGCACTGATAAGTTCTCCAGCACTACAAGTGGTGTAGAAACCTTGCTGATACCTACACTCAGTCATTAATTTCACCTCACAGGCTCTCACTGTTCCTGGAAGATTTTTGAACAAATTCTTGCTGGAGCAAAGCAGATCTTATGGGAGGTGGAATAATTTTCTCTAAGAAAAGTGCTGTGGAGAGAAAATCCCCCAAAAACATTCAGCAGCTGAAATGGTTAATTGCCTGCTGAGACTATGACTCCTTTTTTTCCCCCTGACAAGCATCTCACAGTAACTTTTGAAGGAGCTGATTATCCACATTTGGGTTCTCACAGGGAAAGGCAGAGACTCATCGGGTGAATTGTTAATATTCTCTTTGCACCTGCAGTCTCCTACTGACAGACAAATTCTCCAAGCACTTCACCATTCTCTGAGTCTTCTCTGTACTCCCTGAAATTTCTAAATTGCATAAATTGTGTGAATACTACCCTGCTCATAAATCCTGGGATGTGTGTGACCTTTTGGTCACTCGCTTTCATGGGAGTTATTTTGCCACTGACTATTAAACAGCAGTTTCCACATCATTTTGTGACTATTCTGCAGGTCTTAACCAACTGTCTGTCACTCACATTGATCTAAAAAGACCTGTCAGGAAATTAAAATGAAAATTCAAAGCACTGTTTAAAGGATATTAAATTTCCTGAGTGGATCCAGATGTTGTCCTTGTCTCTTGATTGAGAACGACCTAAACCTGAAGAGGCCAATCCAAAAAATCAGGAATGCCAAATGAAAGGAAGAGCTCAGGTTTGCCTGCACGGTTCAGGGACAGACACCAAGAAAAGTGTGTATCCCACAGATTCCATCATTTTATCCAAGCCTTATTTCACAAGGATTCTGTGGTTTTCTCCTTTTGAACCGACTAAAACATCCCAATGTTATTTTTATTCTTTTTTGCATTATCATTTTGCCCTGCTGAACAGCATTATATGGGAGAAATCTCTGCAAAGAGAGATCACTCTATGGGAATTGTGTGTGTGATTGTACCAGAACTTCTCTCTCTGCCTTCTACCCTGCCTGCAAAGGATTTAGCAAGGTGAAAGTTGAACAAAATTATAATTTATATATATAAATATATATAAAAATATGTAAATATATAAAAATATACATAAATATATAAAAATATATGTCTATATACTTATATTTTTATATATATTTATATATAAGTATATAAAATACATAAAATATATTAAAATGTATATAAATATGTAAATATATAGAATAGAAAATTCATATAAATATATAGAAATTAAACATATAAATATATATTTATATACGAATATATGAAATAATATATAAATATATAAAATATATAAATTTTAATAGAAATATATTAAAATATATTTATATTTAATTATAATTTCATATATATTTAAATATATATGAAATATATAATATATATGAATATATATTATATATATTATATATATAATAATTAAATTATAATTAAATATATTTATATTTAATCATGATTTCATATATTTATATATACATATATACATATAAAACATGAATATATAAAATATATAAAATATATTTTATTATATAAATGAATATAAATATATAAAAATTATAATTAAATTATAGTTTTTTTGCCAGGAGAGCTGAGACTGAAGAGGGGATTGCAGGGTTTGCCATCCCATCAGCAGGAGCAGGAACTGGGATCTCATTCCCTTTGATCCCCCTGGATCCAGCACCCAAACCATGACTCTGCTGGGCCAGACCTCATCACTCTGCATTATTTGCAGTGTGGCTGCTGGCAGAGCTTTCAGGGCTAATTTCAGTTAGAGTTTCGTTTTTATTTCTTTAATGGCTGTGACCAAGCAGGCTCCCCCCTCTCTGCTCTATAGATTTATGTTGTGTGGAGCTACATCTGTTTCAGTGCCTTAAACTGCTCCAATCTGAGCACTATTGACATTTTCATTATGTGTGAGTTGACAGTACATGGCTGTATTAAGGGATTTCCAACCTTGGCAGGGAGGGGGGTGGTCTCTCTTTGCAGAGATTTCTCCCAGATAATGCTTTTCAGCAGGGCAAAATGATAATGCAAATAAAAAAAATAAAAGAAAAAAATAGAATTGGGATGTTTGAGTCAGTGTAAGAGGAGAAAATCAGAGGATCCTTGTGAAAGAAGTGCTGGCTGCAGAGCAAGGTACGTGGCATTAATATATATCAGTATCTATATTCCAGAAGGAGAGAGCCAAGGACTATAATTAGCTCTGAAGCTAAAGTATGAGCAGCATAATAATAACTATTAGTCTAAAAAGGAATATAATGAATAAAAGCTCAATTCACAATGGAACACAGTGTTAATATTGAAATTTGGACATGGGGAAATGGTAAGCTGTAAAAGAGGAGCATTTAATGACACTTTGTGTCTGGGCAATTTATTCAGGATAGATAAAAGAAAGGAACAATTATCATTTACAAGAACAAGGAATGTTTTAAACATGTTTGATCATCGTCTACCAAATCAATCATTGCCTTTGATGTCTCCAGTGGGCACAACCTGTGCTGCACAAACACACACACAAAATACATCTATAAACACATTAAATCTGCTATTTTCCCACAGCAGTTAAAAAAATGAGTGGAGAAAAATGCTGGAACAGAGAAAAATCAAACTTCACAGGAGACCTCTCTGGTTGTTCTCCAGATCTGACCTTGAAGGCTCCTCAGATGATTGTCAGTAAGTGCCTCCTCCTGTTATTGACCAATTATTTACACATTTCTATTCAAACCTAAGGCTTGAGAATAGGGGGAAAGGGAGGGAAGATAATGTGGCTTTTAAAGCTCCCTCTTGTCCTGGATGCAGACAATGCAAGTTGGTTAAACAACACAAACAAAACAAGACAAGGAGTGTTGCCTGTGTAGATAATCCCTCAGCGATCCCAGGTTTGTTAGGAGAAGGCAAGATCAAAGATTGGGATTTCTCAGTCCAAGCCAACATCCCAAAGGGTGTCAGATCAGATTGTAACATTACCAGTGAAAACAGTTGTTTTTTATAAGGTTTGTAGTGATGCTTCAGGTTTAGCTTTTATATTTTTCAGATTTGTGAAAAATATAAAGTCTGAGCTCCATATCAGGGCATGATGAGCTCTGTGCACAGAGCAGGGAGACAAAACAATTCCTGCTCCAGCTGGGCACCAAGGACAAATGACCCAAATCTCAGCCCAGGAGCACAAACCCCGTGGGCTGCAGAGAGAAAAACAAGCAGGGTGGGACTGCAGGGCTAAAGCTGGAATGGGACAATGAACTGCAAGGGGCAAATGGAGCAGAACTGATCCCAGGGACAGAGCCCGTGCCCGGCCGTGCATTTTGGGGCCATTTTGGTCCATCTTGTGGCAATTTTGGGTCCATCTTGGGCTCATTTTGTGATCATTTTGGTTCATTTTGGGCTCATTTTGTGTCTATTTTGGTTCATCTTGGGTGCAGCCCTGGCTGGGCTCTGGTGCTGCCCAAGGTGGATCCATGGAGGAGATGCTGTGAATAAATCCCTGCTTTATTCTGTGACTCTGCCCAGCCTCTGCTCTAGGGCAGCCTGCTCAGGGCATCAGCAGCAAAATCAGTCGATCCTTTTCAATACAACAAAACTTTTCCTGAGAATTCAATTCCTTCTTGCTGATTTAAGGGGAGAGATTCAGACAGAAAGGGAATTACTCCAACCCTGAGCTGACAAACCAGTCACATCCCTGCCCTGTGGCTCCATCACCTCTCCTTTGATTCCACCAGTGCCTCACTATTGAACACATTAAGACATTTCTGGCACTGCACCAAAGGCTGCCATGCTCTCAACCTGACCCACATGTCTGCTCTTCTTCCTCCCTTCAACTTTTCCCATTCTTTTCACTGCTTCTGCATTAATATCTACACTAATTTCTCTGTGTCATGTAGTGATATGTAATTCTCTGTCATCTTGTCACCTGCACCTAAAATAATCTGGTTTTATTGTTTCTCCCAGTTATGCTATCTCACCAGACAAATATCTCCTTAAAAATAGTAAATAAACAAACTAATCTCTTTCATAAATGGATGCTCCTCACCAGTGATAACAATGAGCTTTTATGATTTACATGGCAGCTTGCTAAAAACTTTATGGATAATTTTCTCTCACATCTCACGTGGAATATATATAATTAATACTTTTAAAAATGGCTCAAACACAATCCATGCAGGAAGGTTGTAGAGCTGCAGCACTACAGAATGGTTTGGGTTGGAAGGGACCTTTAGGGTGATCTAATTCCACCATCCCAGGGTGTTCCAATGCTGTCCTTGGGCACTGCCAGGGATCCAGGGCCTGCCCACCCTCACAGGAACAATTTCTTGCTAATTTAAACCTCCAAGTTTTCACTTTCTTTCAAGCCAAGAGAGCTTTTCTAGAGGTGCTGATGTTGTAGTTTCCATCAGGTTGGAAACAAGTGTGAATTTCTGGCTGTTTATTAAAATAAGTCACTTTAAACCCAGAGTCACAGGAGTTCCACACCCACCAAGGCTATCTGACCCACACTGACCCTACAAAAGCAATTTTGTGGAACCTGTTCAAATGGAGAGGGTGGAATTACAGGGAGCAAGGATCACCTGTTTTCTACACAACATTCTGCCAACACTTCAATAACACAGAATGCAACAGCACTGACTGATCAAATCTGGTTTTATACCAGCAAAGAGCCCAGAAACTTCAGATTTTCTCCCAAAGGTTGTGTCAGTTGAGGATAAAACTTATACATATAACACAAAACAACAAAATTAATTTGGATTTACAGCATATTTGGAGAGTTTCTCAAGAGTTCACACAACAGTGAGGTGCAAGATTGACAAGGGGGACTAAAAGTGAGAGTAGCTGTGGACAAAGCAATTAAAGCAATTAACATCTCTGTTCTGTGCCATTGATCCAGCTGATCCCTTGCTAACAAACCTCCAAAGCCAGCCCACAAAGTGTTTGATAATCATGCAAGATGAAACAGATAACAGCCAAATAATCAATTAAACAGAGCCTTGCAAGGCCTGCTTTGAGGATCAAGAAAGAGCAGGGAGATCAAATGAAGAAAAAAAAAATTATAATTTACAGTCAGGGAAGCTCTGTAAGATGTTTATTTGAAGTCCAAACTGATAACAGAACCCCACAAAAAGGGGAATTCAGCATCCTGGGGGATAAGGATGAGCCTTTCCTGCTGGGGAAAAACCTCAGGGCAGGACTGGGTGTGAGCCTCAGCCCAGCAGGGTCTGGGTTCAGTGGTCTGAGAAAAAAGAACTGAAAAATGGGGTTTTACCGGGGAAAAAATGGAACACAGCAGCCTTGGACTTATGAAAGCTGCAGCAACTCATGATGGGGTAAAAGGAAGTTATGGGAGGAATTGAGGAGGAAAAGAGTTGAAGTATCCTTGTCTTACTTCATCTTGTAAACTCAGGAATATCTGATGGAAGCCAGCTACAAACAATATAAAACTTGGAAATAAATATTATTCTATTTCACTTCACATCCAGGTGTTTTGTGTGTTGGGATAAGCTGCTTTTTTTCTAAAGAGATGAGATAATGCTCTTTTTTAGTAGTTAGAATAATTAGAATGAGTCATAATAACATTTCAATCAACACGCAAAAAAACCCTGAAACAAAACACACACCAAAAAAACCCCTAAACCAAAAAAAAAAAAAAACCAACCAAAAGAAACCCCAAAACCAATCAAAAAGCCCCCAAATCCAAAACTCTTCCATCATTCCTGATGGCTGATCACATATTTCAATTAATAAACACAAGCATGAGATTTGATAAAGAACAGAAATGAAGAATCCAAATCTTTTCACTGTCCTTCCCTTTTCTGCTTGATTCCCAAACATTTAAATCCTATTTTTTTCATTCAGCTGGGACTTGCAATAGTCATTACCCCTTAGGAAGTAATTCACAGACAAAGCATGAAACAGAGCATTAAACAGCAGCCCCACTGGGTCTTTTTGGTCAATAATACTTAAAAATTTCAAATTACCACATTTGGGGATCTTGGGTACCTCCGGTGAGCTGTGAGCTGTCTTTAGCCACAGAAATACTTAAAAAAAAGAAATAACAATGAAGAATTTATGGAGTAAAACTATACATTCAGTATCATGCACACTATTATGTCCATAAAGGGTTAAAATATCCAGTCTGAAATGCTGCTGCTGTTTTATTTCTTCTCTGCAAAATACTTAACTATCAACAGTGATTTGAATATCTGCTCTGAATTCCAGAATGGCATAAACAAAAGTAATTCTATTTATTTAATTACAAGGGTCAGCAACTTCTTACAGAAAACCAAGTCCAAGGAGTAAAATATAAATGAGCTTACTCAGGCTATTTCAGTGATTTTTTTGTTTTTTAATTATTATTTTTCCCCCACCTTCCCTCAGGCAAATGTAACACCACCAGAACACTTGTCCCAACAGGATTTCTGCCACCTCCCCAGCTGGCTGCTTGGAGAAACATCTGCTGTCCCAAAACGGGACTGGAAGGTTTGTGCAGGGCAAGGAATGGAAGTTTGGGAATGGTGGTGATGTGGAGCACAGGAAAAGTGGTGTCACTCCATCACCCTGATGCTCAAAAGCCTGAAATCCTGCAGGAATTGGTGCAAAAATGGAATAGAGAGATGAGAAAATGCAGGAATGCTTTAATGAGACAACATCCACCAAGTGTGCAATTCAGCCTTAGAGGGAAAATCTCCATTTATTTAGAGAGTTGATATTCGTGTTTTTAAATGCACCCAGTGAGGAGAAAAGGATTTGTAAGTTAAAAAAAAAAAAGAAAAAAAATAATATAAATTAGCTAGGAATGTATTTATTGTGAAATTGGATGACAGCCTCTTACCCATTATTAGGGAAAGGTTACAGAACAGAGTCCCAAGAGGAGAAATATTTAATTAGTTTTCAAGTGGCACTCGAGCACCTGATGGAAGGTTTTCCATGGCATGGATATCTCCCAGAGCAGAGGACTGAACCCATGACCCAGCAGATCCCATTCACTCCTCACCATTTCTCCCTAATAATTTACATGTACCACCAAAACCTGACCCTTCCTCCTGCTTTTAACACCTTAGGTTCCATTTAATGCCCAAATTTATGGCTTGGGGAGCTTAATATATATATTTTAACGTTTTAGAGAAACATGTTGTGTTTTGAAAGCACCCCAATGAAACGTGGCACTGTGCTGCAGCTCCTGATTGCACAGATCCCGCTGTGGCCCTTGATGGGAGCGTTATTTAATGAGTGTCCCTGGAGGGATTAGCATGTCAATGTGTGGATATTGATTTCCTAATCCAGCCCATCAAAGCTGCTATGATCTGGCACAGCACAAGAAGCAGGAGTTCAAGGTTCTTCACACAGCTCCCACAGTATGTTCTCATGCCTCTTGATGTGAGAATTAGCTCACTCCTGAAGTCCAATTAATCTGATGAGACTGTCAACAAAGATGTCATTTCTCATCACATTTTTGAGGATGTGGACACCTGTCTAAAATAGAGGATGAGATCATCAGCTCATTAGCATTTTCCAGCAGATGGCAAAAAGCTGCATTTTGTGTCATTTTTGGGCTGCTCCACGTTTTGCGGCCAGACCTCTGAGCTGTGGGACAGCAAAGTCAGCTCTTCCCATTTGAGTGGCTGGCAGGCACATATGGAACCACCAACAGGAGCCTGGAATCAGGATCACAGCACAGCCAGCAGGAGTTTGCAATCTCAATCCAGACATTTCAATAAATAAATCAATAAAGTGGAGAAGAAAACCAATCAGAAATGGGGGAGGGAGATCAGTTAAACAAAAGCTTTTCCTGACTAAATGTCACAGACATCTTTTATGAAAAATCGTTTCACTAGGATTTTTTCTTCCTGAGAAGCTGAGAGACCTCAGGAACAAAATGTAAATATTGGTTATCTGCTGCTGTGGGATGCAACAGGTGCATCTGGGATTGGTCTTATGTTGGATGTTTCTAATTAATGGCCAATCACAGTCAGCTGGCTTGGACTCTCTGTCCGAGACACAAACCTTTGTTATAATTCTTTCTTTTTCTATTCTTAGCCACCCTTCTGATGAAATCCTTTCTTCTGTTCTTTTAGTATAGTTTTAATGTAATATATATCATAAAATATTAAATCAAGCCTTCTGAAACTTGGAGTCAGATCCTCATCTCTTCCCTCAACCTGAGACCCCTGTGAACACCGTCACAACTAAATTCAAATTTCATTCAGTATTCCCTCCCCTGGGGTATTTCAATGTGGGATGTTTCAGTTTTCTGTAGGGTCATGATCCCATCCTTTTCGGATCTGGCACCAAGAGCTCTGCCTGGTCCTGCAGGGGACACTCCCATGGCACACAGGGGTTCCTGGAGGAGCTGGGAGCTCCACACTGCCTGTGCCACCAGCAGGAACCACTGGGACAGGAACCACTGCTCCTACAGCAAAGCTGTGTAACAAAACTGGAGCAAAACCAGCTTCTAACTTCTTAAGTTTCCAGCTGAGATAAATATGGCAAGAAGAAAACTCGTGAGTGCACAACCTAGTCAGGATTACTAAATTCAAATTTCATCCAATATTCCTTCCCCTGGGATGTTTCAGAGCGGGATGTTTCAGTTTTCTGTAGGGTCATGATCCCATCCCTTTAAAGACTGACACCAAGAGCTCTGCCTGGTCCTGCAGGGGACACTTCCATGGCACACTGGAGGAGCTGGGAGCTCCACACTGCCTGTGGCACCAGCAGGAGCAGGAACCCTGTGACAGTCCCTGAGCAGCTGCTGCTCCTCAGCTGGGGCCTCTGCTCCTACAGCAAAGGTGTTTAATGAAACCAGAGCAAAACCAGCTTCTAACACATTTCCAGCTGAGATAAATATGGCAAAAAAAGAACTTGCAAGTGCACAAGCTAGTCAGGATTACTGCAAGAATAACCAGTGGTGGAGTTCTCTCAGCATCCAGAGAAACTGCTGTCACATAAAAGGAATATTTTTGAAGGCTTGATGAGGAGTCCCCCCTTTTTTCTTTAACCACACAATTCTCACTACACAACCCCCACATTGCTTTGGCTGCTCAGACGTGTCACAGCACAAATTGGCATTCTTCCTATTTTTGATATTGTCTAATTCCCTGGGTCATTAGTTATGTAATCATAATAATTTTTCTGCTGGGCTGATTGGTGTGATCCATCTCGTCTCCTTCTCTCATCTCACCTCTTTAGTAGTGTTGGAGCATGGATGGGAACATCCAAGTCCCTCAGGGCACCATCTGCTGCTACCCTGAGCAGGGAGGGCTAAATGAATGACATACTGTACAGTACTTCCTACTCATTAGTTACTGATTCCTTATGGTGCCGAGGCTTTTCCATTCATTCCATTACAGATTCGTTCACTAATTTGTTCATTTCTGTCCCCTTTCCCTCCTGCCCACATCTGAAGGCTTCACAAAGCGGGGGGGTGGAAGCCTAAAGGGTGAGAAAGTGGTGATAATGTGAGCACGGGAACAAAGGAGAGCGTAGGAGATCAGTGTTCAAACTACAAACAGGAACAAAAAACCATGAAAAATACTGCCAGGCATCACAAAGTAAGAGGGATTGAATATAAAAGTGAATTTATCCAGGACTGTGAGTCACCTGCCTGTGGGTAAAGCTCCCACAACAGATGAATCTTTTATATGTAAATAACACCAACTCCAAACGCTCCCCCTCCTTTCCCAAAAGGATCAGAATCCAGGAAACAAGGAGGAGATGCCTTCCGAAGTTGTGCTGAAGGTGTGTGCACCTCCCATCGAGTACCTGCTCTGCTGCACGAGGCACTGGCCCAGGATAAAGGAGCATTTGCATTTTTATGTTTTATGTTCATCTCCCCAAAACAGATTGCTTCTTTTATTGTTCTGTGTAGCACCGTAAATGTAGATGGCCTTTGAAAGCCAAATATCACTCTTGCTAAGTAATTGTCAATTAAATTCGGTATTAATTATTCTTAATAGCCCAATCTCATCTGCTGTTTTCCATGTGTCTCATTTTTGCACGGTTCTAATGTCAGAGCAGATGAGTTTCAGTTTGGAGGTTTACTTAAAGGCCCTGTTTAATGAAATCACTCTATTGTTGGGTGAGTGTGTAAAGCTCTGGAATGAAACTGCCAGAACTGCTTACAAAATCTCCCAGCCTCTGCAGGCACATCCAGGTCTTGTAAGCAAACATCAAATGATGACAGAAAATGCAATAACTTAATAATTATTCTGGGTTATAATTATATTGCCAGTCAAAGCCTTCGTTTTTTAAAATATAAGATTGTCACTGCAATACTTGATGAAAAATCCCTTCACCAGGATTTCTTCATCTCCTGGCAAGATGAGAAGCCTCAGCTTCTCCATGTTTTGCTCCTCTGGAATGTGATTTGGAGAATTGTTTACCCTGCACATGACTTGTTTTAACTTAATGACCAATCACAGCCAGCTGTGTCAGACTCTGGTCTGTCACAGGTTTTTATTATTCATTCTCATTCTAGCCTTTTGATGTCTCCTTTCTCTTTCTTTAGTGTATAATTTAAAAAAAAATACAATATAA